>NC_090386.1:72004796-72309296 GCF_036365525.1 Heterodontus francisci
TACCCTAGGGACTGGGGAGCAGGGGGACTATATTTCCCAGCAGGCACTCACTCATTGAAACAGCAGGGGCTGCTGATTTGCAATAGAAATCCTTGGTGGGTGGAAGAAATTTCATATCCCTAAGATGAAAACAACTGGTTGAGGGCAAAAACAGTGCAGCACAGTGGCGGGGGTGGGGGGGGAACAGCCGAGTACAGTTTTCATCTCTGGGCTGGATGGAAAATTTTGGCGGGCCGGACTCTGGCCCATGGGCCACATGTTGAACAACCCTGCTCTATGGCTTCAGCCTCCTGCAGCCCCACAACCCTCTGAGATCTCTGCAGTTCTCCGATTCTGGCTTCTTGTACATCCCTGATTTTATAATTATTCCTTGGTGGCTATGCCTTCAGCTGCCTAGGCCCAAGCTCTGGAATTCCTTTCCTAAACCTCTCCACCTCTTTACCTCTCTTTCCTCCTTTTCAGAAGCTCCTTAAAGTCTACCTCTTTGACCAAGGTTTTGGTTATCTAACCTAATATCTCCTTAGTGTCAAATTTTGTTTGATAACACTCCTGTGAAACTCCTTGAGATGTTTTAGTATGTTAAAGGCACTATATAAATACAAGTTGTTCTGGTTCCTCATCCTCTTCTTCCTGGCATAGGACTGAGAATTCATGGCTTTGGGAGGCCCACCTGCATTTGTTTGTAAAGGGTAAATGGAACTTTCAGACCTTGAAATTATTTTGACATAAAGAAAGGAGGTGCAGACTGCTTCAATTAAACTCAGGAAAAAGATGAATTACATGGTGAGCCAAATCCAGTTTCGGATGTTGCTTTTGAGGGCCATGGTGGTGGTCTGCCCAAGGGTACGTGTGCTTTTTTTTTTCTTTGCCTAGGAGAGATGAGCATACTAGGGAAGAGGGTATCTGAGGTGGTCTCCTGTTGTCTTCCTCAGACTGGAATGCTAGCCATCTAGCTAACTGAACAACCCGGTTCCACAGAACGCAAGGTGGATTGGACAGTTATTCTCAATGACATGCATTGTTGAAGGATGTTAGAGAGGAGCTACCAGAGACTTTGACCAAAATATTTCATTGTTCTCTTAGATATTCAAATTTTGCCAAGAGCCTGGAGGGTAGACATTGTAAAAGATCTGTTAAAAAAGGGAGAAAAGGATAATTTGGCTAATCTAGATTAGTTGATCTAGTTGAACTAGATTAGTAAATTCAAGGCAAATTCATAGGGCTGCATTTTACCTCCTGAGGGCAGGAAAGCAAAGACAGGACTGTTTCTGGGTGCTGAACCTGCCCCAGGTGGAAGTAGCCACTCATAGGGATTTTCACGTGGCCCCCCCCCCCCTTAATTGGCATGGAGACAGGTTCTCCATCCCATTCAGGACAGCAGGCGGGCTCTGAAAGCTGGAGGGGCAATCAGAGGTGACCAGAAACTGAACTGGAGCAGCCACGTAAATACAGTTTATACTGTAAATACTGTAGCTACAAGAGCAGGTCAGAGACTGGGAATTCTGTGGCGAGTAACCCACGTCCTGACTCCCCAAAGCCTGTCCACATCTACAAGGCACAAGTCAAGAGTGTGATGGCACCCCATCCACTACCTTAAACATTTACTCTCTCTACCGCTGACGCAAAGTGGCAACAGTGTGTACCATTTACAAGATGCACTGCAGCAATTCACCAAGCCTCCTTCGACAGCACCTTCCAAATCTGTGACCTCTTCCACCTAGAAGGACAAGGTCAGCAGATGCATGGGAACACCATCATCTGCAAGATCCCATCCAAGTCACACATCATCCTGACTTGGAAATCTATCACCGTTCCTTCACGGTCGCTGGATCAAAATCCTGGAACTCCTTCCCTAACAGCACTGTGGGTGTACCCGCACCAGATGGACTGCAGCGGTTCAAGAAGGCAGCTCACCACCACCTTCTCAAGGGCGATGAGGGATGGACAATAAATGCTGGCCTTGCCAGCAATGCCTGTATCCCATGAAAAGAATAAAAACATGTGAAATTGCCACTAAGAGAATGAGGAGAGAGGCTAGGAAAATTTTCATTATACAGAGATGGTAGAGCGTGGAATGCTTTACCACAGGGGAATAGTTGGGCTGGAGACCACAAGTGAAACATCTCTTCAGTACTAAATCCACATTGCAAATGTTTAGATTATAAAACAGTTTTATTGTATAATCTATAAAATCTGCAGTTAGTTTCAGCATTCACATATGTACTCAGTCGTAAAGTCTGGTATTCTTGAACAGTATACTTAAGGGTGCAGTAGATGAATAAGAATGGACACGGAATAGTAGTGCTTGAATTGCTCTGTACACAGTAATGGGACTGCACATCTAGTTCGGCTTACAGTAATTACTACTATCTTACATTTTCTATGTAAGAGTTCCATAAATTTTAATGAACATTTCACATTGCCAAACACCAAATTAAGATGATTTACCAGGGTGAATATGACCAGAATAAGCATGAGTGGAATTTTTCTGCATTAATGACCTTTCTAAAAAAAAAAAGTACCGTGTGCAGTTTTTAGCCATGAATGAAATCCGGTTAAATACCATTATATAAACATTAAAGAGTTCAGAGATGCCGCGATTGAGTAGAATGTTTACTTTAGTCACAGAGTAGAAAAAATAGGAGACTGTGAAGGAGAAGATTAAATTTAAAGAGGTTATATCGACCAAGAAGAAATAACTTGGCTTAGATTCAGTAATGTTATGTGAATGATTTTACTTCATTAAAGATGTTTTCACCAATGGCCACATGCTCAGTGACTACCTAGAACCCTCCATCTCACACTGAAGAGTGCCTGCAGAGTCTCATCGACAGGTTTGCGGCTGCCTGCAATGAATTTGGCCTAACCATCAGCCTCAAGAAAACGAGCATCATGGGGCAGGACGTCAGAAATGCTCCATCCATCAATATTGGCGACCACGCTCTGGAAGTGGTTCAAGAGTTCACCTACCTAGGCTCAACTATCACCAGTAACCTGTCTCTAGATGCAGAAATCAACAAGCGCATGGGTAAGGCTTCCACTGCTATGTCCAGACTGGCCAAGAGAGTGTGGGAAAATGGCGCACTGACACGGAACACAAAAGTCCGAGTGTATCAGGCCTGTGTCCTCAGTACCTTGCTCTACGGCAGCGAGGCCTGGACAACGTATGCCAGCCAAGAGCGACGTCTCAATTCATTCCATCTTCGCTGCCTTCGGAGAATACTTGGCATCAGGTGGCAGGACTATATCTCCAACACAGAAGTCCTTGAAGCGGCCAACACCCCCAGCTTATACACACTACTGAGTCAGCGGCGCTTGAGATGGCTTGGCCATGTGAGCCGCATGGAAGATGGCAGGATCCCCAAAGACACATTGTACAGCGAGCTCGCCACTGGTATCAGACCCACCGGCCGTCCATGTCTCCGCTATAAAGACGTCTGCAAACGCGACATGAAATCGTGTGACATTGATCACAAGTCGTGGGAGTCAGTTGCCAGCATTCGCCAGAGCTGGCGGGCAGCCATAAAGACAGGGCTAAATTGTGGCGAGTTGAAGAGACTTAGTAGTTGGCAGGAAAAAAGACAGAGGCGCAAGGGGAGAGCCAACTGTGCAACAGCCCCGACAAACAAATTTCTCTGCAGCACCTGTGGAAGAGCCTGTCACTCCAGAATTGGCCTTTATAGCCACTCCAGGCGCTGCTTCACAAACCACTGACCACCTCCAGGCGCGTATCCATTGTCTCTCGAGATGAGGCCCGAAGAAGAAGAATAGTCACATGCAGAAGTAAAGATAACTATAGCATCAACTTTTATACCATGGTTTCCCACCAGGCCCTGACTGGATTGTGCTTGTCACACCATCTATAATGTTGTATTTAAAGAGGAGGTAATGGACAGAGGATAAGGCTGCGCCAAAGAAGACAACCAACTAGGAGGTTCATTGCCACCAGAGACTACAACAATAACAAAGATTTATATAGCACCTTTAACATGGTAAAACACCCCAAGGCTTCTCACAAGAGCGTTATCAAAACAAAATTTGCACTGAGCAACATGATGAGATATTAGGACTGAGGTAAGTTTTAAGGATTGTGTTAAGGAGGAGAGAGAGGTACAGAAGTTTGAGGGGGTGGGGGGAGTTCCAGAGCTTAGAGCCTAGGTAGCTGAAGGCATGACTGCCCATGGTGCAATGATGAAAATCAGAGATGCGCAAGAGATCAGAGTTGGAACAGCAGAGGAATCTTGCAGGTTTGCAAGGCTGGAGGAGGTTACAGAAATAAGGAGGGGCAAGGCCATGGAGGTATTTGAAAACAAGGATCTACCCCTCAGTATATATTTATTGTGGTTCTGTTTATGTACAGTATCAAAAGTTTATACTGCTACTGAAGGGAGCGGATGAATCTAAGTCCAAAATGAGAGATTGTGAAGAAGACAATAAATGGGGAAAGTGCCACTTACTGCTGCGTCTCACTGAAGGGCAGTTTAATTTTTGCTGTTTCGCCACAAGATGTGGGCTTGGATTTGACACCATCAGAGACAACGATCCTGGAACCCACGTTCTGTTTAAGAGGTTCCAATTCAAACTCTGGACTTTACACAGCAGCAAGGTAGTCATCAATGTAGCTGATCTAATTACAGATGAATGCGGCCTATCCAAATCAGTTTGCAAACCATCACCAGTGGCAGCAACATGAAGTACAGATTGTATTTCTTGGCCAACGTTGTCTATGGCTTTCATCTAATTATGAACAAGGAACCAGCATATCTTGCTTTATTGGCATTCCCAGATACCTCAATGGTGATGAGAGCTAATGCTTGTTGTGCAGTTGAAAGATCATACCAATGTTTTTAGTTGAAATCCTGTCCTTCTCTCAGATTCCGGAGGTTGAACTGATGGAAATTTGAAAATTTATCATTAATAATTGAAGGTGATTTTTGAAGACTTGGGTAATGATACAGTTAAACATAGAATAGGGAGTTAGGGTGCTTTTCCGTTGTAGAAAAATTGTAGGCTAAATTGGGCAGCCCCTGAAAACAGGTGTGAGGATTGTAATGTGTGATTACCATGTGCCCATTGGATGAGGAGAAACCTTTTCTCTTTGAGGGTCGTGAGTCTTTGGAACTCTTCTCAAAAGGTGGTGGAAGCACAGTCTTTAAATATCTTTACGGCAGAGGTAGATAGATTTTTGATAAGGGGGGGTGAAAGGTTATCGGGGGTAGGTGGGAATGTGGAGTTGAGGTTACAATCAGATCAGCCATGATCTTGTTGAATGGCGGAGTAGGCTCGAGGCGCCAATTGCCTATTCCTGATTCGTATGTTCGTATGTAATGCAGGCAGGATGCCATCTTCATGTTGCCTTCTCATTTACTTGATTTCTCTGTGCACCCAGCACAAAGTGTGCTGTTGATTGACTGCAAGCATCATCAGGAGGCCCAAAATCGATGCTTCTAGCACTACTTAAAGCTGACCTACACTGCTTAAGGGCAGGTACATTGTTGTTATAGCTGGTGCAGGGAGTCTCAACTGGAAAACACAGAAAAATAACTGAACATGGGAGAGTGCGGGCACCCAGGTATTCCAGTGCTGCACTGGAGGTCTTGGTAGAGGAGGTGGAAAGGAGGAGAGACATCTTGTACCAGCAGGAGGCCCTCCAGACACAAGTTAAAAGGCAGTGGGAGCAGATAACCATGGAGGTCAATGCCAGGAGTCTGCCCCTGAGGACCTGGATGCAGTACTGCAAGAAGTTTAACAACCTCACACGAGTGGTCAAGGTCATGAATGTATCTTAAAATGCCATATCCTACCAATAGCACCACTAGTCTGGGCCACTGCTCAAATCACCTACCCTCAATCTCTATTAATCAGGACTCGTAAGTAACATGCATATGCTTCACCTCACCCTGACACACTTAGCATTACAAGTCTCATACCCACAATTCGCAACTTGTATGCACTGCAAGCTATTCAATCATGACAGCCACATCAGCCAAACAGATTGCACCACACTGTTGCAAAAGAAGGTGGTTCACAACCAAAGGCAGCAAGAACTAATTGGAAGGGGAGATGCATGCCAGCATGTTCTAATCCCCCTGGAGGAGACAGTGCTGGCCATTATTGGAATGGTCATTGTTGAGGTCAGGGCAGCGGCAGGACTGAAGCCATTGTTGATGACGGTATCCTCATATCTAATATGCCCTAAAACATCCCACGTCCTCCTCATCCTACAATTTCTTCTGACTTACAAGCTGCAGATGGAGTAAACATGCACCCTTTACCTCTTCCTATCTCCCCTTCCTCACCACAACCTTACCCTTATGCCTTTCTCCTTTCAGATACCCAAGGAGTGCAGTCTGGCCAGGCAATGAAGGAGTACCAATAAGATGCTGAAGACAGACCGCCATTTGATTTCACACTTGCAGCCACCAGTTCAGATACTGACACATGCATGTAACCCAAGAGGATAGATTAGAGGTGCGGTCTGAGTGTGAATCACCCTGCCCAACTGAGCTGCAGCCAGGGCAAAGGGCAAGGTTAGCACAGGTGTGAGCTTGCCAGAGGGTGAGGCCGCAGATGATTTCTGCTACAGAGGGCTTTGACGGACGAGGCTACAGAAGAAAGCTGATAGATATACACAACAAAATGCTTGGTACATTGGGAAGCCTGCCAGAAAGCCTGTGTTCAATGTCAAGGAAC
The DNA here is from genome assembly GCF_036365525.1 of Heterodontus francisci. Lineage (NCBI taxonomy): Eukaryota > Metazoa > Chordata > Chondrichthyes > Heterodontiformes > Heterodontidae > Heterodontus > Heterodontus francisci. Next base: position 72,011,490 of record NC_090386.1, read on the forward strand.
ATGGAAGAGTCCTGCAGCAAGTTGGCACAGGATTTTGCACAGACTTTGGCGCCCATCCTTTCCAGCATGGAAGTGATGGCCAACTCCATTCACACACTATGATGCAGCTTCTGATGGTCGATGCCTCAGGTTTCATTGCAGAACAAGCAACTTTCACCAAAAGTCTGAGTGCTGCAGTGGAAACTTAGACTTCTGTTATGCAAGGCCAGCTTGCTGCCATTCAAGTTCAGACTGCTGTCATCATGGATGACAGTGTTCAAACGAGCTTGCAAATTCTCACAGCAGTCCAGCAATCTGTCCTCCAATAGATTACTAGGACTGTTGAGGCACCGCCCCAGGGGAGTGGCAGAGGCTCCATGAATTAAGAACCTGTTCATCTCCTCTCAGGATGACATCATGACTGCTAGCAGGATACTGGGAGTAGTGATACTTTGCCTATGATCAGGCACCAGCTGGACATTGAGGGAGTGGAATCCTTTTTGGTTCCAGTACATGACGAAGTTGACATGCGGCGTCCTCAAAGCAATGCACATGCAGTCACTGGCATTCTGCACGACAGGGAAGCCTGCAATCTTAGCAAACCCTTACGTTTGCTCTGCCTACATGTTTCTGACGAGAGAATGAAATGTAGTCAGCTGTCTTTGAATAGAGAGCCTCTGTGACCTTCCTTATCCAGCTGTGGACAGCAAACTGCGAGATATTGCCATTATCTCTTTCGATAAAGTCCCATATAAGAGATTAGTATGCAAAATTAAAGCACGTGGGATTGGGGGTAAGGTACTGACATGGATAGAGAACTGGTTGGCAGACAGGAAACGAAGAGTAGGAATAAATGGGTCTTTTTCCAAGTGGCAAGCAGTGACTCGTGGGGTACCACAGGGATCAGTGCTAGAACCCCAGCTATTCACAAATATATGTTAATGATATAGATGAGGGAATTAAAAGTATTATATCCAAGTTTGCAGACGATACAAAGCTGGGTGGGAGTGTGAGCTGTGAGGAGGATGCAGAGAAGCTCCAGTGTGATTTGGACAGGTTGAGTGAGTTGGCAAATACATGGCAGATGCAGTATAATGTGGATAAATGTGAAGTTATCCACTTTGGTTGCAAAAACAGAAAGGCAGATTATTATCTGAACGGCAATAGTTTGGGAAAGGTGGAGGTGCAGCGAGACCTGGGTGTCCTTGTGCACCAGTCGCTGAAAGTAAGCATGCAGGTGCAGCAGGCAGTTAAGAAGGCAAATGGTATGTTGACCTTCATAGCGAGAGGATTTGAGTACAGGAGCAAGGATGTATTGCTGCAATTATACAAGGCCCTGGTGAGATCACATCTGGAGTATTGTGTGCAGTTTTGGTCTCCTTATCTGAGGAAGGATGTTCTTGCTATGGAGGGAGTGCAGCAAAGGTTCACCAGACTGATTCCTGGGATGGCAGGACTGACGTATGAAGAGAGATTGGGTCGATTAGGCTTGTATTCGCAAGAGTTTAGAAGAATGAGAGGGGATCTCATAGAAACCTACAAAATTCCAACAGGACTGGACAGACTAGATGCAGGAAGGATGTTCCCGATGGCGGGGTAGTCCAGGACCATGGGTCACAGTCTAAGGATAAGGGGTAAGCCATTTAGGACTGAGATGAGGAGAGATTTCTTCACCCAGACAGTGGTGAACCTGTGGAATTCTCTACCACGGAAAGCAGTTGAGGCCAAATCATTAAATATATTCAAGAAAGAGTTAGATATAGTTCTTAGGGATAATGGGATCAAGGGATATGGGGAGAAAGCGGGAACAGGTTCCTGAGTTTGGATGATCATCCATGATCGTATTGAATGGTGGAGGCTCGAAGGGCTGAATGGCCTATTCCTGCTCGTATTTTTCTATGTTTCTATCTACAGCTCAAGCCTGGAAGGAACCAGATGCATAAGCGTTCATTCCTATGGTCACCTTCACTGCCACTGGCAATGTGATCCTCTGTAAACGTGGGGGTCACTTAAAACTCCACTGCCCATGTAATTACTCGCACCAGTCCCATTCACCCATCAAATCCTCTGTTTGTTGACCTACATTGGCTTTTGGTGAAGAAACACCTCACATTAAAATTCTCATCTGTATTTTCAAATCCCTCCATGGCCTTGTCCTTCTCTTACCTCTATAATCTCCTCCGGCCCCGCAGCCCTACGAGATGTTTGCTCTCCTCTAATTCTGGGCTCTTAAGCATCTCCAATTTTAATTAATTTACCATTGGTGGCCATACCTTCAGCTGCCAAGGTCCTACGCTCTGGAATTCCTTCCCTAAACCTCTCCACCTCTCTACCTCTCTTTCCTCCTTTAAGATGCTTCCTCAAACCTATGTCTTTGACCAAGCTTTTGGTGAGCTGCCCTGATATCTCCTTATGTGGCTTGGTGCCAAACTTTGTTTGATAACACTCATGTGAAGCGCCTAGGGACATTCTATTACATTAAAGGCGCTATATAAATACGAGTTGTTGCTGCTGCTGCCACCGTCGCTGCTGTTGCTCTGCAGTTGCAGTTGTGGCTGCAGCAGTTGGCAGAGTGCAGTGAGGAGCTCCTTAGAAAAGGGCAGTCTCACACACTGTTTCTCACTGAGATTATAGTAGGAGAATTGCTCCCCAAACAACCTTGGCAGATGTGGTCTCTTGCTGAGAGCCTTTCTCTCCTCTGCCTCCTTCTTCCTTCCCTCCCTTCCCTCCTCTTCCTCGTTCTAGCAGCTTGTCCTGTTCTGGATGATCTCTGTTAACTCCCCCTGTCATGCTCTATTCCAAAAGGAGGGCCTACTAGTGCAGCCATGTTTGGGAGCAACTGGTTGTGTGCAGAAGCCTTGAAGTCAGCAATAAGTTCTTCAACACCTGCCACAAAACTTCCTGAAGACTTTTGAAACTTGAAACAACTATGGAAAGCATCAAAAATAAGTCAAATTGTAGCAACAGCTAGAAGCAATCAACCAGAAACTAACCTGTAAGCAAGTGATTATTCCTTTAAATAGCACTGGTTGGGGATCATTCCTGCTGCTGAACACGTATTCAGCTGTGTGAGGGTAAGAGAGGGTGTCAGCTAGAGCAATGAGCTCCAAAATGGCATCACTGGCATCAAATCAGGATTGCATGCTGATTGACGTCATGATCTACCTGCTCTCTACTCTTTCAGTAGACGTTCACTGCTTGTGTGCTAATGCCTGCATGAAGATGGTGTCCAGCACACTTCTTGCTATTTTGTAGCTCAAAGGGCTGCGTTACTGATCCCTGTGTCTTGTTCTGCGTGCCTCCTAAAAATCCCTAAGGGTGTAATCATCACACTAGATTAAACATTTCAATAAATCGGCAGATTATTTTTGAGTGACAAACTAGTAGCAAAAGCTTTCTTTCCAATGGGCAATGGCAAACTGTTGTCCCATTTATATTTTAACCAAGTAGACATCACGTTTAGTGTGAGACAGAATGACATAGTAGTAAAACTCGTCAGTGGTACATTCTGAGGACCTTCCTTACGGTTAATGTTGTCAGAGGTATTAAATGACCTGTCTGAGATATGCACTGAATGATTTGCTGCTGAAATCCACAGGAGATTTGTACTCAGCATTTTTATCAAACTCATGTGAATTCATTCACTTTACAGCCCCAGACAAAACCAATAGAGCAAAAGGTGCCTTTTTGCTCTCTGTCTTTATAACTGTTGTTTTCTCAAGACTGTTTTTATAAGAACAGTCTGACTCATAACCCTACCATGTACCTCTTGTACAAAATTCTAACCTTGAAATGGGCTTTCACAAGTGCATTTAAAGGGGAAAGCAGAACATTGAAAAAAACCTGTGTCTTATACTTAAGAAAAGGTTGAAAATTAGTCATGACCTTTAATCCTGTACCTCCATTTAAACGAAACCTTTCAAAGTGGAGTCTTTTTCTTGAAACAAGTCTTCTGGTGAAAACAAAGATTACACCTAATTAAAACAAGAAATGCTGGAAATACTCAGCACAGATACTGCCAGACCTGCATTTCCAGCATTTCTTGTTTTTATTTCAGATTTCCAGCATCTGCAGTATTTTGCTTTTATGAAATCTAATTGTTTTGTTATGCAATGGTTGTCCTCAACAATGAATTTTCTGCTTCATCATTCATTGTATTCATTCAGAATTTTGAATAATTAATTTCTGATGGTGAACTTTATGTAAAATCACAGTTTGATCTTGTATTTAATCTTTAAAATATGGATCAGTTACAGCTGAAAACGCACAATAGGTCTATTAACATCTAAAAACAGTAAGGACAGGCTAAGAAAACTGGAACCTAGAAAATGAGTAACCCCTGTATCGGATTGAATAAAATAGAAGGAGGAGAACACCAGGTAAGAGTAGAATTGGGAGTGCTAACTCCGATCACAAAGAAGTAGTTTATGGAATTTAATGGTTTGCAACCAGATATAACCCAGACTTACACTACTCTCATTCCCACTCTGACCTTTTTGCTTTTGGCCATATACAATGTTCCAACCAAGCTTTATCTAAATTTCAGGAACATTGGGGTAAATTTTACAATGTGGAATCCGGTAGATGAACAATGGACTACCTTCAAAGAAGAGATAGTTTGGGCACAGTCAGGATCTGTTCCCTTGAAGGGGAAAAGTAGGGCAAACAAATCTAGAGATTCCTGGATGACAAAAGAGGTAGAGATTAAGCTAAAGAAGAAAAAGTGTGTTTATGACAGATGCCAGGTAGAAAATACTATTGAGAACCAGGCTGAATATAGAAGGTCCAGAGGGGAAGTGAAAAAGCAAATAAGAGATGCAAAGAGAGAGCATGAAAAGAGACTGGCAGCTAACATTAAAGGAAATCCCAAAGTTTTCTAGTGACATATAAATAGTAACAGGGTGGTAAAAGGAGGAGTGGAGCTGATTAGGGACCAGAAAGTGGATTTACACATGGAGGCAGAGGGTATAGCTGAGGTAATAAATGAATACTTTGCATCTGTCTTTACCATGGAAGAATATGCAACCCAGGCAATGTTGAAGAGGAGGTAAGTCAGACACTAGAGGGGTTTAAAATTGATATAGAGGAAGTATTAGATAGGCTGTCTGTACTTAAAGTGGATAAAGCACCAAGACCGGATGAGATGCATCCAAGGATACTGAGTTTAGTGAGGGTGGAAGGCACTGGCTATAATTTTTCATTATCCTTAGACTTGGGGTGGTGCCAGAGGACTGGAGAATTGCAAACATTACAACCTTGTTCAAAAAATGGTGTAAAGATAAGCCCAGCAATGACATGCCAGTCATTTTAACTTCAGTGATGGGAAAACTTCTAGAAAAAATAATTCTGGACAAAATCAATAGTCACATGGACAAATGCGAGTTAATTAAGGAAAGCCAGCATGGATTTCTTAAGGGAAAATCATATTTAACTAACTTGCTGGTGTTTTTTTGAGGAGGTAACAGAGAGGGTTGTTGAGAGCAATGCTCTTGATGAGTACATGGACTTTCAAAAGGTGTTTGATACCGTGCCACACAACAGACTTGTGAGAAAACCTGTAGCTTATGTAATAAAAGGGATGGTAGCAACATGGATACGAAATTGGCTGAGTGATAGGAAACAAAGAGTAGTAGTTAATGGATGTTTTTCAGGCTGGAGGAAGGTTTATAGTGGTGTTCCCCAGGAATCAGTGTTGGGACCCTCGCTTTCCCTGATATATATTAATGATCTAGACCTTGGTGTACAGGACACAATTTCAAATTTTGTAGATGATACAAAATGTGGAAGCATTGTGAACTCTGAGGAGGATAGTGTAGAACATCAAAAGGACATAGAGAGGTTGGTGGAATGGGCAGACAGGTGGCAGATGACGTTCAATGCAGAGAAATATGAAGTGATTCAATTTGGTAGGAAGAACATGGAGAGACAATATAGAATAAAGGGTACAATTCTAGAGGGGGTGCAGGAGCAGAGGGACCGAGGTATATATGTGCATAAGTCATTGATCTCAAAGGTAATACTCTCTGGATTATTACCTGAGCCACGTGCAAATTGGCTTAGGGCAAATAAGATTAGAGAAATGAATGCGTGGCTCAAAGACTGGTGTGGTAGAAGTGGGTTCCAGTTCGTGGGGCACTGGCACCAGCACTGGGGAAAATGGTGACTGTACCGTTGGGACGGTCTACACCTGAACCGTGTTGGGGCCAGTGTTATAGCGAGCCGCTTAACTGGGGGAGGAGAGAGGATTTTAAACTGAATAGTGGGGGCAAGGGATCAAATTTGGGAAGATATGGTAAATCAACCTGTAAATTTTTATTATTTACTGGCTATACGAGTGCTGTTTGCATGGAGTGAGGCTGTAAGTTAATTGTAGCTATTTTCGTTGGCTGGGGGTGGTGGAAGGTGCTCTTTTGTCTTTTTTTCTTTCTCAGCTTCAAAGGTACAGGGGATAAAAGTTGATTGTAAATAGCTGGTAAGTTATTACACTAGCAAGTTTTTTTTTCATTGTAAAGTTAAGTAATGGCAGGGCAGCTTGGCCAAGCGGAATGTGCCTCCTGTGCAATGTGGGAAGTCGTGGACGTGCCATGCGACCTTGGCGAACATGTCTGCAGACAGTGTCTCCGGTTGTGGAAGCTTGAGCTTCGGGTTTCGGAGCTCGAGCGGCGGCTGGAGTCAATGTGTTCCAACCGCGAGGTGGAGGACTACATGGATGGCACGTTTCAGGAGGTAGTCAAGCTGGTGCCTTGGCGAGCACAGTCAACTGGGTGGCTGCCGGACGGACAAAGAAGTCAGAGCAGGTAGTGCAGGAGCCCCCAGAGGTCATCCCACTTTCAGTTCTGAGTACCGATGAGAAAGAGCGTTCCTCTGGAGAATGAACAGAGTCATGACCGGAATGTCATGACTGACTCAGCTGTGTTGGGATCGAGAAAAAGGGGATAGTGACCATATGTCTGTAAGATTTAAGGTTGTTATGGAAAGGACATAGAGGGACCGGAAATAAGAGTACTGAATTTGGGGAAGGCAGATTTCAATATGATAAAACAGGATCTGGCCAAAGTGAACTGGGAGCAACTTCTTATAGGAAAGTCTACATCAGACCAGTGGGAGTCATTGAAATATAAATATTTAATATTTAAAGAAACATTTAACGAAATACAGCGCGGGTATATACCCCTGAGAGGAAAAAGCTCCACTTCACAGAAAAAGCAGCCATGGACAACTAAAGAGATTAGAGATAGCATAGGGTGGCAGGACAGGTTGAGAGAGTGGTTAATAAAGCATACAGTATAGAGTACAAAAGCAAGAAGGTTATGTTGAACTTGTATAAGAGACTAGTTTGGCCTCAGCTGGAGTATTGTGTCCAGGACGCCGCACTTTAGGAAAGACATGAGGGCATTGGAGATAATACAGAAAAGATTCACGAGAATGGTTCCAGGGATGAGGAATTTCAGTTATGAAGATAGATTGGAGACGATTGGAGACGAAGATAGATTGGGGACTGTTTTCCTTGGAGAAGAGAAGGTTGAGAGGAGATTTGATAGATGTATTCAAAATCATGAGGGGTCTGGTCAGAGTAGATAGAGAGAAACTGTTCCCAATCGTGAAAGGATCGAGAACGAGAGGGCACAGATTTAAAGTATTTGGGAAGAGAAGCAAAAGTGACATGAGGAAAAACTTTTTTTTCACGCAGTGAGTGGTTAAGTGGAATGCACTGCCTGAGAACGTGGTGGGACCTGTTCATTTGAAGCATTCAAAAGGGAGTTAGACAGTTATATGAAAAGGAAGAATGTGCAGGGTTACGGGGAGAAGGCAGGGGCATGGAACTGAGGGAATTGCTCTTTCAGAGAGCCAGTGCAGACACAATGCGCCGAATGGCACTGTAATGCTTCTGTGATTCTGCGACGAAGCTTAGCACAATGAAATTTTAATGTATGGGAAATCTTGCAGGCACACTGACCAGTGCACCCAACTCCCGATCTACACCCTCATTGAAATATTTCTCTCTTCTGGACAATCTCGCAGCTCTCTGTTCTCTCAAGGAAAAGAAATTAAAAAGATAGGGAAATGGGTGGATTGGAACTATTTGCTTCAGAATAGTTTATTTCCGTATTATAACTTGTTTGTATTTCTATGTTCTGAGCATTGACTTTGAACTTTAGCTTTTTTCTCCCATTTCTCACATTTACTTTCCACTTCATTCTCTTTTTTGTAGTTTTGCTTCTGTTGGTGCATCATTTCCATGGCTTTTCACTGCTGTACTCATGCACTTTTGTCATTAAATGCCTTTCCTTGTCTAATTCAGTTGATCTTTGTACAACTGTTGGCTCCACCTCTTTCTAGCATTCAGAAATGCTGAAAATGTACAGTAGGTGTGCCACAATCAGAAGAAGTTAAAAGACAAGTGAACAGATTGATATGGGGCCATCAAAACACCTGTTCACAAACCAATAAATCAAGCACATATCTCTCATTATCTCAGACTAACACAGCTGACATTGCCTTTATCTATGTTCTCCACTCCAACCCTGTTCAGTCCTATAAAAGGGACTTGACTATCTTTTGGTTTGAAATACACAAAGGAAATAACCCAATTTGTTAATTATTACAGGTGCGAATGGACCTGCTGTGTAGTTTTAGCATTTTCTGCTTTTCTTTCAGATTTCCATTTTCTTTTTATCTACCTGTTATCTCCTCCATTTTGAACTCGAAATAAAAACACTGTTGGTTCAGAAACTAGGTTGATTCTCCAGTGCTGTACTGAAAGAATGCTGTATTATTAGAAGTGTTGTTCTTCAAATAGGACATTAAAATGATGTTTCATCAGCCTGTTTGTGCAAACATTAAAAATTTTGTAATGCTGTTCAAAGAGGAACCATGAATTCTCCCATTGTCCTTGCCAGTACTCCTTCCTCAATCAATTCATCCAAGGAGAGATTAACTGGTCAATCTTCTCATTGCTATTCGTGGGTCATTGCTGGCATAAAATAAGCACTTTTATATTGGTACTTGTTTAATTTGGACCATGGGGGACTTTGTGTTAACCTCCCTTATCCTGGTGGCATAATGGCATATTTTTGGCCTGATGTATGATTTTGCTGTTTGATTAAGGGAGCTGGTTTTAGTTATGTGAAGTGGCTGAAGATCGCAAGTTTGTTTACTTAACAGCAAACACTACATGACACTCTTTTTTATAAAAAAAAAAGTAAGTTAATATTTGGAATTCTCTCAGATGTTTGATATTATGAAGCATAGCATTGAGAATGCACTGGTTAAAGTCAAAAATCACATCCTGTGCAACCATGACCATGATTCTTCTCAACCTCTTTTGCCACCTTGACACTTCACTGACTTACAGTTCACCTTGAGAGCCCTGCCCTGTCTTGATTGCATTCAAAACTGCTTCTATGGTGGCATTGAATTGCCCTCAAATGGGTTCTCCTCAACTGTCCACTTAGTCACCACCAGAGTACCCAAGGGGTTGGTCCTTGGTCGTATGTCTTCAGCATTTATGTTGTACATCTTGGTAACATCATCTGGAAAAATAGGGCCAGAAGTATGCTGGTGATGCCTAGCCTTACCTCCTGCCTGTTTCATCAAACCACAAGCTGTTGTCATACTCTTTAACCACCTGCCAGAGATCAAGAGTTGGGTGAGCCAAATTATTTTTAGTTTATTGTCAATGGAACCAAAGCCAATCTCTTCAACATCTACCGGCTGGATTGGAAAGCCTTTCTCATCTGTGTCTCTTTAAAATTTCCAGCTAATATTTAAAGGAGGAAGGGGAAAGAGAAATACTTTTAATCCCAGCGCAGATACATCTGTGTTTCCTTTGCACTGGCTTTGTGTTAGTCTTTACAACAGAACATTTTGCTCAGTATATACAGCGTGATAAAATATAAAATAGGCAGTGCCTGATACCTATTTTGTAAGCTGTATAGACCTTTGTAAGTGACTGGTGCATCAGAACCAATAATTTCATCAGACAAGGGGTCAGACGAAGTGACAAAAAAATGAACAACTGCAGAATGTAATGAACTGTAAATGAGGATTAAGGAACATGAATGTCTGTGATTATGCTGCATTGTGGTGAGTAGGAGGAGACACTGGAGCACTGAGTAATCCAGATGTGCAAAAAATAGTGGAAATGACTTAAAATTAGCTGTACAAAATAGATTGCAGTTAGCCCAAGACAAGAGTATACAATGCACTGAAAGATCTGTATGTTTGGCTAGTTGCCACCGAAGAGAGCAGAGCTCAACATCAACTCCTGGATACTAATCCAAGTGTTCAAACATAATGGATAGGTTTTCTGGGATTACTTTGCATTAAAGTTGCTACCCCTTTAGATCACAGAATTATTACAGCGCAGAAGGAGACCTTTCAGCCTATCATGTCTGTACCGGCTCTCTGAAAGAGCAACTCCCTCAGTTCCATTCCCCTGCCTTCTCCCAGTAACCCTGCACATTCTTTTTCATATAAATGTCTAATTCCCTTTTGAGTGCTTCAATTGAACCTGCCTCCACCATACTCTCGGGCAGCGTTTTCCAGACCTTAACCACAGGCTGCGTGAAAAAAAGTTTTTCCTCATATCACTTTTGCTTCTCTTCCCAGATACTTTAAATCTGTACCCTCTCTTTCTCGATCCTTTAATGAGTGGGAACAGTTTTTCACTATATACTCTGTCCAGACCCCTCATGATTTTGAATACCTCTATCAAATCACCTCTCAGCCTTCTCTTCTCCAAGGAAAACAGTCCTAACATTTCCAATCTATCTTCATAACTAAAATTCCTCATCCCTGGAACCATTCTCGTGAATCTTTTCTGTACTCACTCCAATGCCCTCATGTCTTTCCTCAAGTGTGGCGCCCAGAATTGGACGCAGTATTCCAGCTGAGGCCGAACTAGTGTCTTATACAAGTTCAACATAACTTCCTTGCTCTTGTACTCTATGCCCCTATTAATAAAGCCCAGGAAACTGTATGCTTTATTAACTGTGCTCTCAACCTGTCCTGCCACCGTCAATGATTTATGCACATATACACCTCGGTCCATCTGCTCCTGCACCCCCTTTAGAATTGTACCCTTTATTCTATATTGTCTTTTCATGTTCTTCCTACCAAAATGAATCACTTCATATTTCTCTGCATTGAACCTCGTCTGCCACCTGTCTGCCCATTCCAGCAACTTGTCTATATCCTTTTTGAAGTTCTACACTATCCTCTTCACTGTTTACAATGCTTCCAAGTTTTGTCTCATCTGCAGACTTTGAAATTGTGCCCTGTGCACCAAGGTCTAGGTCATTAATATATATCAGGAAAAGCAAGGGTCCCAACACTCATCCCTGGGGTACTCCACTACAAACTTTTCTCCAGCCTGAAAAACATCCATTAACACTACTCTTTGTTTCCTGTCACTCAGTCAATTTCGTATCCATGTTGCTACCGTCCCTTTTAATCCATGAGCTACAAGTTTTCTCACAAGTCTGTTGTGTGGCACTGCATCAAACGCCTTTTGAAAGTCCATGTACACATTATATCAACAGCATTGCCCTCATCAAACCCTCTGTTACCTCCTTAAAAATCTCCAGCAAATTAGTTAAACATGATTTTCCCTTAAGATATCCGTGCTGGCTTTCCTTAATTAACTTGCGACTATTGTGACATGTGACTATTGATTTTGTCCAGAATTATTTTTTCTAGAAGTTTTCCCAACACCAAAGTTAAATTGATTGGCCTGTAGTTGCTGGGCTTATCTTTACACCCTTTATTGAACAAGGGTGTGGCATTTGCAATTCTCCAGTCCTCTGGCACCACCCCTGAGTCTAAGGAAGAATGAAAAATTATGGTCAGTGCCTCTGCGATTTCCACCCTCACTTCCCTCAGTATCCTTGGATGTATTTCATCCGGCCCTGGTGTTTTATCCACTTTAAGTACCGACAGCCTATCTAATACTTCCTCTATATCAATTTTAAACCCCTCTAGTGTATGACTTATCTCCTTTTTCAACATTGCCTGGGTTGCATCTTCTTCCTTGGTAAAGCCAGATGCAAAGTATTCATTTAATACCCCAGCTATGCCCTCTGCCTCCATGTGTAGAATCCCCTTTCTGGTTCCTAATTGGCCCCACTCCTCCTTGTACCACCCTTTTACTATTTATATGTCCATATAAAACTTTGGAATTTCCTTTAATGCTAGCTGCCAGTCTCTTTTCATGCTCTCTCTTTGCTTCTCTTATTTGCTTTCTGGCTTCCCTTCTGGACCTTCTATATTCAGCCTAGTTCTCAATAGTATTTTCTATCTGGCATCTGTCATAAACACGCTTTTTCATCTTTATCTTAATCGCTACCTCTTTTGTCATCCATGGAGCTGTGGATTTGTTTGCTGTACGTTTCCCCTTTGAGGGAACATACCTTGACTGTGCCTGAACTATCTCTTCTTTGAAAGTACCCCATTGTTCATCTACCAGTTTTCCTGCCAGCTTTTGACTCCAGTTTATTTGCCCCAGCTCCATTCTTATCACATTGAAGTTAACCTTCCCCCAGTTAATTATTCTTACCCTGGATTGCTCTTTGTCCTTTACCATACTCAGTCTAAACCTTCTGATACAATGATCACTATCCCCTAAATGCTCTCCTAGTCATACTTGATCCACTTGGCCCATCTCATTCCCAAGAACCAAGTCTAACAGTGCCTCCTTTCTCACTGGACTAGCGACATACTGTTGCAGAAAATTTTCCTGAACACACTCTAGGAACTCTTGCTCCTCACTGCCCTTTACACTACTATTATCCCAATCTATGTTTGGATAATTCATGTCCCCCATTATAACTACCCTATAATTTTTGCACCTCTCTTTGGATGCAGTATGTAGGTACTTTTATGTTTGAATTAAAGATCGTGAGAAAACAACACCTCCAGTATCCTCCAGCCACTTCAAATCTGGAAAGAAATGAAAGCCATGATTTACGGATAGAAGGTACTAAAATATATTTCTGCATGTTTCATTTAATTGGAGACTTGATGATGGAGGATCCTTAGATTTGTTTAAGAAAAGGTGCCATCAATTGTAGAAGTACTGCACTCCTGCCTTTGACTTCTCCAATTTAAAAATGCATTTTGTTAGGCCGAATGTTCTTCAGGACTCAAATAGCAGAGTTAAAGTAAGCTTTGAACATCATTTCATGGTACCTAGAAATGCTGAAGGATTGTAAGAGGTTTCCAGTCGGAGTTTCTCCACACACATTTATACCACAGTCTAAGTCACTGTGGTTAACTGTAACGTATGGAGAATTTTCTAGTCTTGTGGTTTGCAGGATTTTGCCTTCCAGATAGTTTTCATTAATGATTGGAATTGGCTTGCCTACTTTATATTTGCATGACTGGAGACTATTGACCGCATAACTATTTTGTTCGGACATTTTGCTCGACTAGACAAAGAAAATTTGTCCAATTGAGCACATTGTCAGAACAAAGTAGAAACAAATGTAGAGAGTAATTCCATGATATAGTGCTAATTGACCTTTCCAGATATAGAATATAAATTATAGGCCTTGTGTGGTGTTGCTTATGATGGCTCAGAGAATATATGCAAATTCATAAGGACAAGAGCATTCTGTCATGGATTGCACGATGTATTAATCTGCTACTAAGGTGATGTGCCCCTTTAAGTCCACAAGCTGTAATTGTTGTGAATAGATGCATCGTGAGGTATACCCATAGATCAGTTATTGAAAAGTTTCTCTGTAGATTGGCAGCTACTTGTAAATGTTTGGGGCTATTCCACAAAGTGAGAAGAAACTTGTATGAAATGACTTGCTTTCTTTCTCTTGTTTGAAATATGACACAAATTTGAAGTGTGATATCTAAAGTGCTATATGTGAAATGTGACAGATACATCACAAAAGGTTTATATAGATAGGTTCGAGCCATAGAAATTTTGAAAAAAGATTTGAAAGTGCCTTCATTTCCTTCTTCCTTTCTAAGTTCTTTCATAGGTTGATAGAATAAAATAGGATGTTCTCTTACATCCTGCGAAAAATCATAATTGTTTAGTGATTGGAGAATTGTTCTTTTATCACCTTCATCAAATGCAGCAACAAAAATAATAATTTCAGCTTTTAGAAAACCATTCATGAGAGTTGTCAGATACATCTACAAGGCACTGGCCAGGAGTGCACTTGCCTGGATGAGTGCAGCTCCAACTACACTCAAGAAACGTGATTCCATCCAGGACAAAGCAGCTCCTTTGATCAGCACCCCAACCATCACCTTAAGCATTCACTCCCTCCACCATCAGCACACAGTAGCAGCATTGTATACCATCTACAAGATGCACGGCAGCAACTTGCCAAGCCTCCTTTGACAGCACCTTCCAAACCCACAACCTCTACCACGTCGAAGGACAAGGGCAGCAGACGTGTGGGAACTACCACCTACAAATTCGCCTCCAAGCCGCACACATTCCTGACCGAGCTGTATTGTTGTTCCTTCACTGTCCTTGGGTTAAAATCTTGGACCCCATGCCCAACAGCACTGTGGGTGTACACCACATAGACTGCAGTGGTTCAAGAAGGTGCCTCACCACCAGCTTCTCAAGGGCAATTAGGGATGGGTAACAAATGCTGGCCTTGGCAGCAACACTCACATCCCATGAACAGCTGCCCCAATTCTCAGATAAAATATAAAGACCAGTAAGTACAATGTTATCTTGAAACAAAATCAAGAAAAGTAAGGTGCAAAGTTTGGCTCCATAGCGCCCGTTTTCTCATCGCTACATGTGCTGTTTTGTGTGCACACATCTGGTGTGGGCCAATCGGACTCCATTTTGGTGAGTGATTTAGGAGTAGCACCTGAAGTATGCAGATCGTGATGTAAGTCAGCTGAATTGAGTGTAGTGGTGCCATTTTCAACAACAAAGCTCTAACTAACACCTCTTTACCTTGTACAACTGAACATGCGTTCAACAGCAGGAAGATCCCCCACCAGCGCGTTTAAAAGTGATAGCAACTACCTTCAGATTAGTTGTTGATTGATTGATTTCTATTGGCTGTTGCTGAGTTTGTAGAAGTTCTGTGAGTGCTCTACTGCTGCTTAAAGATGGTGAAGTCTACAGGGAGTGGTGTTACATGAGGTGAAGAGTTCTGCTCAGACCAACCACTCTCAGTCACGTGTAATGTAGTTACCATTCACTTTGGCCTGCAGCAAGGGGAGATTGACCAGAGGCATTATAGAGAAGGACAAGCATCTCAAACATAAGAACATTAGAATTAGGAGCAGGAGTAGACCATGCAGCCCCTCGAGCCTGCTTCACCATTCAACAGAACCCATAGCAAATCTTCTCCCTCAACTCCACTTTCCTGCCCGCTGCCCATATCCATTGATTCCCTGGGACCCTAAAAATCTATTTCAGCTTTAAATATGTTCAACGATGGAGCATCCACAACCCTCTGGGGTAGAGAATTCCAAAAAGTCACAACTCTTTGAGTGAAAAAATTTCTCCTCCTCTCAATCCTAAATGATTGGCCTTTATCCTGAGACTGTATCCCCACCAATAGAAACAACATCTCAGTGTCTAACCTGTAAGCTGCTTCATAATCTTGTGTTTCTATGAGATCACCTCGCATTCTTCTAAACTCCAGAGAGTACAGGCCCAATTTACTCAGCCTCTCATCATAGGACAATCCTCTCACCCCAGCAAAAATCAAAGTCAGCCACTTTATCCATTAAGCTACGTTGGTCCTCGAAGAGGGAAGAGGAGGAACAGAGCTTTCACCAGGAGACTTTGCAAACCCAGAGTCTTCAGGAAACAATTTTATTATCTCAACTGCAGCAAGGAACAATGTTGCAACATCTCCGTTGTTATGAAGGAGATGCTTACTGAAATCTGCCACCTGTTGCAGGCAGACCTGCAGCCTGAGAGCAGGCGAGGACGCTGCATCCAGTAGCTGTAAAGATATCCTTCCAGGTTGGAGCAGGTGACATCTCTAATATCTCGCAGTTCGTCATCCATTGCTGTATAAGAGAGGCCACTGATGCTCTGTATGCCTGGAGAGGGGAGTACACTGCGTTATTTATTCCCAGAGAGAAGCAGGCGGAGCGTGCACGTGGATTTGGCAGGATAGTGGGCTTCCCCATGGTGCGGGGTGCTATCGACTGTGCATGTGTTGTTTCGTGGGCGCTGCCTCTAAAAGCCTGAATGTGCAGATGGTGTGCGACCATGCACCAGGTACCCTGGTGGCCGTCATGATGCCTTTATTTTGCACCAATCTACTGTACCATTAGTATTTGAGCCACCACGTCAAACCAGAGAGTCACTACTGTGTGACTAGGCTATCTGCTGACCACCTGGCTCATGACTCTGGTGTGCAACCCATGGGCAGCATGCTTATGACTAGAGCCATGCTGCCAGACAGAACGTCATCGAGCGGACCATTGGGGTGCTTAAGCAATGCTTCCATTGTTTGAACCACTCTGGCGGAGCTCTGCAGTACTCCCCTGAGTGTGTGTCATGATTTGTTGTGCTCTGCTGCATCTTGCAAAACCACGTCATCATGACAACACGGCCCTTGCCACCAGATATATGGGGAGCGGGTGAAGAGGAAGGGAGGAAGCAACCAACATATCGCCTTTCCGGCTGGGCTGTCCACGATCAGCACATCGGACTGTGGTATCAGTGAATGCAACCCCAATTCCCCATTCAACAACAGTCCCACACCTTCCCTTCCCTCTGTTAGTGACCATCACAGCATCCTCTTGGCTACAACATTGAAATAAAAGCCACCACAAAATCAACTTTTTTAAACACAGCGTCTAATATTTCATATAAAAATAAACTGTTCACCTTTGTGCATTTCCTTAGTGCCTGTTTTCTGTGTGCTTTTGCCTGGCCTAGTGCTCCTATGCAGTGCTACCCCAATGACTGCAGCATGGCTGGTGGAAGGCTGCTGACTTTGAGTGGGGGAGACTGCAGATGGCCTTGCAGCAGTTTCTGCCCCAGAAGGCCCAATTTCAGAATGCGGCATTTCGATATGGGGGCGGGGTGGGGAGGCTGCGGTGTTGGTGGGGAATAACAATCTCAGCTGGCTGACAGGAACAGCAAGGGCACTGGCAGCATGGCACCAGTTGTCATCTTGAGAGTAGACAGCAGGTTTGTGCTTCCCCTGGGGTACTACAATGGCAATCCAGTCAGTAACCCATGAACTGCCAACTGGCCAGGCAGTGGTGCTGGAGCGTGAAGTGGAAAAGGAAGAAGAGACTGATGATGGTGAAACAACATCACTGAATCTCATACATGGAGCCACCAGTTCAGTACAGGCATTGCACATACTTTAAAGACAGCATAGTGGTGGGATCTACGCATGGTGAGTCACCGGGCATGAGTTCCTTGAAGCCCAGGCAGGGGGAAAGGGTAGTGGGTGGGGCAAGCAAAAGGTGCATGCTTACACCATGTGCAGCTTGGGAATCAGAAAAGAGAATGAGGGTAAGTGGGATGTGAGAAGGAGGACTAGGTAGGAGCATACCACCGTTATCTTCGATACTTTCAGCTCTGCCGCTGACCAAGGCCTGAGGTCATGGCAACTCCAAAGATGGCAAACACCTTGTTCTCCATCAGGGTGAGGACCTGCAGTCATGCCTGTCCCATGGTGTGTGCCCTGCAAAAGAGAGGGAAGTGTGTCAGTGACTGTGGTGCAATGTGTGAGATGGGATGTGAGGCTTGCAGAAGTGCTAAATGGGTGAGGTTAGGTATGAATCATGATTGACAGAGATTGCTGGTAGGGCTGGTAGGTGAGAGATAGGCGTGATAGATGAGCACTTTAAATGCCATAGCATACAAGGCTACGGGCCAAGTGCTGGAAAATGGGATTAGAATAGTTAGATGCTTGATGGCTGGCACAGACATGATGAGTCGAAGGGCCTGTTTCTGTGCTGTATAACTCTATGACTCTATGTATGGTGCATTGAGCAGTGTGTGACACTAGTGGTGCAGTTGGTGTCATTCGAAGATGCATTCACTAACTTTAGCCACTTGTGTAAGGTCATTGAACTTCTTTTGGCATTGCATCCAGGTCCTCCATCCACACAGCTGGCATTGACCTGCGTAGTTATCTTCTCAGATTTGTTTGCAAGGCTTTCTGGCCCCCTGTGGGTGGAGGACCTCTCTCTTACTGTTGCCCTCCTGCATTAAAGCCTCTAGTGCTGCTTTGGAGAACCTTGAAGCAGGATCTCTGCCATGTTGTACCAATCCTTTCCCAGGTGAAAGTCACTTATGCAATGAATTCTGGCATCAGCTCCAGCCAAAATGTACCTCCCTTTAAGAGATGCAGACTTGCTTTAAGTAGCATAGGCTTGCTTGAACTCATGCTAGCCTCTCACAATTTTGCATCCCCTACTCAGACGTGCAGCCACTCAATAGCACGTTTAGTGCTGGTTGCACACTGCAATTATGCAAATGATTTGCATGCCACCTGCATTGGAATGATTGGACACAGGTTCAGCACACATTGTGATCCCTGCACCAGCTTTCAGGTGTTATCCAATTTCCCCCCAGCACACATTACAGCAGATTTCTTTTTATTCATTCATGGGATGTGGGCATCGCTGGTTAGGCCAGCATTTATTGCCCTTGAGAAGTTGGTGATGAAATGGAATCCTATATAGGGTTGTATCTGTAGATATTGACTGGTGATTTAATTGGTTTGTTGTTTGCACATCTGCCGGCTTACTTAATTACCTAACTTTGTATGAAGTGCAAATATATGCTTTCATTAATATTTCACATTATCTTGTATGAAAGAACTTTACTTTGATTCAGAAGCATGGCTTTAACTACGTTAAATCCTTCTTTTATTTCTGTCACATGACAACATAGTGAATGAAAGAGGATAGAGCGAACAAAATATTTCCTTGGATCACACCAAAATATTTACAATTACACTTATTCTAAAAAGGAAATCATTCTCAGGATGTGGGCATCACTGGCAAGGCTGACATTTATTGGTCATTCTTAGCAGATCTGAGAAGGGGGGGCAGATGAGCTGCCTTCTTGAACTGTTGCAGTCCATGTGGTGAAGGTGCAGAGTGGCTTGTTTGGCCACTTGAAAGAGTCAGCCATGTTGGTGTGAGACTGAAGTCAGAGCAAATACAGATTGCAGGTTTCCTTCCCTAAAGGACATTCATGAACCAGTTCGATTTTTACAATTCAACAGTTTCATGGTCACTTTTACTAATAGCAGCTTTTTATTTCCACATGGCTTGTCTTTGGACTGCCTGCATAATTTGAATGTCTCCCCTGTGTCTTGTTGACCAGAATTGTATGTAGTACTCAAAGTGTGATCTGACCAACCCCATTGTTGGTACCCACTTGCATCTTATTGTTTTAATGATGTAGTTTAGGATTGTTTTGGCTTTGGCATTTGCTGCTCTGCATTGATTGGATGCATTAAGAGGCACCTGCTAAGATTTTTAGGTTTTTTAGCTATTTGAACACATTCATGGAGTATGTGCGGCATTTATTTTTTTTCTTCCTATGTGCACTACTGTACATTTGTGTGCGTTAAATAGAATCTGCTATTGCTTTGTTCATTTACGTATTTTATCTAACACATGCTGTAATTTCTGAGCTGCCTACGCTGATTCCACTGTGTCTTCTAGTTGGAATAGCATCTGCAAATTTGACCAGTTTACATTGAGCTTCCAACAGCACAGCCACTCAGGATTGCTGCACGTGCTATTAGGTTATGTGCCTGCAGTTGAAATTGCAGGTACAGTCCTAATCTATGAATTACGCTTGAATTGCAATTTGCCTGTCCGCTCCTATTCGATATAAGTTGGATAACACATATACCGGAGATTTTTACAGATCAAAGCTTTGAAAGAACCCCTTACTAACTTCACAACTACCCACACATAGGGCTGGATTTTGTGTGGCCCCATTAGGTGGAGGTAGGGGGCATGGGTCACGACGGGGGTGGGGGTGGGGGTGCTGCTGGTGGGGCGGAGGGCCTGTTTTCAAGCGATCTTCCCGGGGTCAGGATAGGCCAACGACGACCTTCCTGCCCAGAGGCCAATTAAGGCTTATTAACGGCCAATTAAGGAACTGTTCCCACTGCTGCTAGGATCTTACCAGTGGTGAGGGGGGCTCCACCATGCGGAGAGGACACCTTGTAATATGAGGCGTCATCCCTGCGGGCTTGTGGAGGTTGGGGGGATCCTCCTCCGTGGGCAATTTGTGGTTCTCAATGGGAACCAATTCACCCCCCCCCCCCCCCCCCCCGGGACCCTCCCCTCCCCTCCCTGGACTGCAAGACCAGTGCCCCCCCCCCTCGACGGGGCCTTCGGACTGGCCCTGACAACACCGCCTCACCTACCTGTTTTCCGGGGTTCCACCCCGGGCCTGGATCCGAGGCCTCTGCAATACCTGCGGTAGCTACCACTCCCAGTGGCGCTGCCCATACTGCTGAGCTGCCGGCCCTCTGATTGGCCAGCAGCCCATGGGGGCGGGATCCCCATCTTTAAAGGGACGAGGATCCTGGAGCCTGAAACTTTGATTTAAAAAGACCATAGGATTACGCCGGGGAGGTGCGAAAAGGCAGAGGCGGGGTTCCCATGCCTTTTTTGCCTGGCGCCGGGAGTCCCACCTCAGCACAAAACCCAGCCCATAGGGAGGGTCAAGCTGAGCAAGTAGCAGAGTGATCTTGAATTGGTGTCTCATATGAAGATCAAACTAATGTATACTTGAGGGGTAAAAGGACTATTTCTGTGCTGTAATTTTCTCTGAATGTATGACTATATGAAAAGGTGTATTACAATTACACTAATGTTTAGACAGTCTTTCTGCATTATTAGAAAAATATGCTGTACACATTGTTAAATGCCTGACCATTTTTTTGTTTGGATTTATAATGAGTTTCTTTACAAATAAAGTTTTTATATAAGTTTTACAATAAATTGTCTTAATCTATCAACATAATTTCAACTCTTAGAATGTTCCAAAGCAATAACACATCTTAACTTGTCTTTCTTCTGTATTGATTAATTAGAAAACAGATAAATACAGTTTTATTGCGTTTTGGGTAAATTAGTTTTGGTGGCTGCTTTTTGGTGGCAGGCTCATGTGCAAATGATAATTTAACATTGGATTGATTTAACTTTATGATGCAGACAAATACCATTCTGCATGCACTGAATTGATAATTGTATAAATGTCAACTGCTGCTAGTTGATGATTCACTGTAGTGAAACTCAACTGCCATCTCCCTCCAATTAAAAAGCTGGCACCATACAGAAGCCATATAGATAATGCTGAAATTATTTTGTTTTATTACTAGTCATTTGCATTACATACTGTGCTGGCAGTTGAGTTTTGCGACAGTGCGCCAACAGCTGTTGACATTGATGTGCTTTTTATCAGTACAGAACATACTAAAGTAATATTTGTCTTTTGAATGAGATGTTAAACTGAGGCCCAATCTGCGCTCTCAGGTGGATGTAAAATATCCCATTGCACCATTTCAAAGAAGAGCAGGGGAGATATTCCCAATATCCTGGCCAATATTTATCCCTCAATCAAAAAATACAGATTATCTAGTCATTATCACATTGCTGTTTGTGGGAGCTTGCTGTGCACAAATTGAATACTGCACTTTGGGATGTCTTGTGGTTGTGAAAGGTGCTATATAAATGCAAGGCTTTCTTGTTTTCTTGCTTTCTTCACCATTGATGGAAAATCTTTCAACTATTACATGCCTGCCCTGTGGAACTCTATTTTTTTCCCAAAACCACTTCATCTTGCTATTTCTCTCTCAGCCTTCAATTGCATAGCAACCTACTCCAACCTTCCTTTTACCTCTGCCTGCCATACAGTCTTTTTTTCTTTAATCTAATATTTTTTTAATTAAAGGAGCAGCATATAAAGATATTATTATACTACTGGTTGTCAGTACTCTGCACTTATTGCACATTGTCTCATAGATGTTTTACCCCACCACACACGTATATATTAAATGCCTTCCATCTAGGATGCCTCCATCACACTTTGAAATGTCACACTTTTTCATAGATGTAAAATAATTATTTTAAAGCAGTTATTTCATTTTGGGCTTTATGACCTTAAGCTGGACATCTACTTTCGCCCTCAAATTGACTTCGGACATTTTCAATCAACCACAATTATCCAAGTTTATTATTTAGACCATTTCCCCATTGAGAATACTTGAGCAAAGGCCTTAGAGGGATAAGGTTGGTTAAACGCAGCACCATCTAAGGAGCTGAATATTACAATTTTGCTGCTGACTCTGGATTATCAATGAGTAATGGTACAAGACATCTTCTCATTATATTTAAGAATGCTGCAGTGGAAACTAAAAGAATGGCTCTCTTTTTAACACTTAATTTTCAACATGATTGAAATTCAAAATGGGAAAAACTGTATTAGATTAATATGTATAAATATTAAATTAAAATATAGTCTTATGCAGATAACATACTTCCTGTTCACAGACCTTACTACCTGTTGTCCTTTGTTTTGTCACAGACTCGTGTTAACTTTTCCATTATAAATGATCATATCCACATTGTTACGACCGAGGTGGGAGGAGTGCATGGTTTATTCTAGTTCCACTTCTCCACGGGTCACAACATTTATTTAGATTTTTTCTCACTTACCGATACGGTCAATCATAGACTTTATTTTTATCCCAGAATATAACACACCAACCAGGTTTCTTTAATGAACAACAAAATTATCAGTTTATTAGAAAACAAGTCGAAACCAGTAATGAAGTAAAGCATAAACACACAAACGGAAATATTAAAGTTCGCTTTTTACCACAGCCCCTCACACACACATACACCGGTTAACCGGAAGAATTTTCTTTATATGCTGCTCCTTTAATTAAAAAAAATACTAGATTAAAGAAAAAAAGACTGTATGGCAGGCAGAGGTAAAAGGAAGGTTGGAGTAGGTTGCTATGCAATTTTATTTGTTTTTAGAGCTCTATTACAGACAAAAAACACTTGGGCTGAATATTTGCTCATTCTTGAAGAAACAGCAGATGAGATATGTTGTGTTCCAAAACTGGCATACAGTCTGGCCTCTGGGAACATCTAGATGGGTCACTGGGATCCTTTAGAAGAGTTCTTTTCAGGCGGCGTTGAGAATTAATTTAGCAGGCTTTTCTTCAAAGACAGGAGACGAGTTGAGTTGACACAGTGGACCTCTCGGGGTCTTTTAGAGAGGTGTTGGAAAGCTGAGCTGGGTTGTGGTCTTCTCTCCTTCCTTGGAAATTCTCTTCTCTCCTTGGAAGTTCACTTTTCTCTCTTTGGAAGTTCTCTTTTTTTCATACAGTTCAAACTCAACTCAAAACCATTCAAGATCGAAACTGACAACAGGTTAACCTATTGACCTCCATCAATCCTGACCTGTCACTTCTTAGTAAACAACTTCTCCAGGTGTCTAAAGTTCTCTGTTGTTTATTGAGCTGGAAGTTAGGTGGTTTCCTGGAAAGGCCTGTTTTCCTCACAAGACCTCTCAGTGCCCCTTTTAAAAAAAAAAACATTTCCAGGGACTGTTTTTCAAAGTCTTTCAAAGGCAATCTTTGAAAATCCCAAAGTTTAACATTTCTTCAATCTCAAATATGTATCCTCAAAAAATATATTTAACAAAACACAGACACTTTTGTAACAACATGTATAATAGAAAAGCCCATGTTCTCTGGCTCTTGTTGCTCTGCAGTTACTGGCTCTGCCCACTAGACACCACTGTCTTAGCTTTTCTCACAAACTGCTCAAAATTCTTTTTGTAAGTTGTTCATTGATACTTTATTAGTAGTTGAAATCTCTCATGTCTAAAATAATGACATAACTCCATTTGAAAAAAACAAAATAGATATTTTATTTTGGATGTACAATTTGCATATTTCACAAATGTGATTAAATGTAGGCATTACATTTTCTGTTATAGTTTTAATGCCATAGTTATTTACAGCACAGAAAGACCAACACATTTGGCCCATCAAGTCCATGCTGTAAAAGAGAGCTTCCTCATATTCCCCCTGCATCTTTATCCCAAAACTTTCAGTCTGTGCCCCCTAGTCCTTGTAACATTTGTTAGATTCTAGCAATTAGTATTCAGTTGCTTTTCAAAATTGATTGAAGAAAAGCTAGAGGAGAGATTTCAAAATCTGTTCAGACTTAAGTCTACAGGAGCCAATTGCAAAACAAAAAATTAGTTGTTTACAAAGATCGCTCAAAGACATGAATTAGTGCTGCCAGTTGTGGAATCCACCACCCTATTCCACTGATGTCAGGCCCATGTGTTGCCCTTTCCCTCATTTTTGAAAGACTCTGAGTGTTAAATCTTGACAGGAGTGGGCTGCGTGGGTGAGGGTGTGGAGTTTCTGCTGGGAAACCTGGATGATTGGGTTTTGTAGCATGCTTTGTGGTTTTGACTCCACAGCATACATAGTTTTGGTTTGACAGATTCCCTGCTTGGAAGTCAGCCTGATTGACAGGCTCAACTTCTAGTCAGGCAGGGAAAATTCTAGAGTATACTGCAAGTGTAGGTAAGTCGCCTGCTGCTCTCAGTGGGTGGGGGGTGTTGGGGGGATGGTGGTCAGATCTTTGATCCCGGAGGGGATTCGCTCTCGGACCTGGGGTGGGGTTGGTGTATGGCAGAAGAAATTGGAGGGCCCGGGGATGAAGTACTTAATCTCACTCCGAGGTCTGGAAAACTTGGCCGGCCACTGTTTGATCAGAGAATGCCCAACCTCCTTAAAATGTTTAATTGGCCAACCCGCCTCCTGTGAGTGGATTGGCTGCCCATCCCTTGTCCCACCTTCGTTAAACCTTGATGTGGGCAGTAGATGTTGGAGGTAGATTGGGGTCGGGTTTGAGAGCTTTAACATCTCACCTGACCCCAACCCACTTGTTTTCTGGAGTTACGAGTCAACCCGAAGAATCCACTGGTGAGCAACCCCTAGTTGTACAGAACCTCAGGTTTGCCTTTCACGGCCCGAACAAACCTCAGGTTCCCTCTCTACAGTATTGCTAGACCAAAAGACCCCTCCATTCTGCCAAACTCATGTACTATCAAACTGCAGGACCGCCACACCAGTTCTGATGAATCCTGAAATCATTTCCTAATGCAGCTAAAGTGCAGGACTGCTCCATAAGTAAGCTAAACTGCAGTTCATGTAATCATCTCTACACTAATTCTAACTTTTTACATCCCACGTACCACCATGCTATGTATTTTCAGTTTTAAAAACCATTAAGGGATTAAAAATTAAATGCATTGTTAAAGGAATATATATAACACAAAGTCTACATGTTTGCAGTTTTCATAGAATAATAGAATCATGGAATTCAATCCCTAAATCACCAAGAAAAATCCTGCAATACCATTCCTGGAGGTCCTGGACTATTATTGATTGCCTAAGGTCATAGAAACACAGAATTGTTGCAGTGCAGAAGGAGACCATTCGGCCCATTGTGTCAGCACCGGCTTTCGAATGAGCAATTCACCTAATACTATTCCCCCAGCTTCTCCCTGTAGCCCTGCACATTCTTCCTTTTCAGGTAACAGTCTAATTCCCTTTTGAATGCCTCGATAGAACCTGCCTCCACCACACTCAGAGGCAGTGCATTCCAGACCGTAACCACTTGCTGTGTGAAGAAGTTTTTCCTCATGTCGCTTTTGCTTCTTTTGCCAATCGCTTTAAATCTGTGCTCTCTCGTTCTCGATCCTTTCATGTGTGGGAACAGTTTTTCCCTATCCATTCTGTCCAGATCCCTCATGATTTTGAATACATCTATCAAATCTTTTCTCAGACTTCCCTTCAAGGAAAACAGTCCCAACTTCTCCAATCTGCCTTCATAACTGAAGTTCTTCATCCCTGGAACCATACTCGTGAATCTTTTCTGTACTGTCTCCATTGCCTTCACATCTTTCCTAAAGTGTGGTGCGCAGAACTGGATGCAATACTCCAGCTGAGGCCGAACTAGTGTCTTATACAAGTTCAACATAACCTTCTTGCTTTTGTACTCTATCTCCCTATTAATAAAACCCAGGATACTGTATACTTTATTAACCACTCTCTCAACCTGTCCTGCCACCTTCAGTGACTTGTGCACATATACCTCCATGCCCCTCTGCCCTTGCATCGCCTTTAGAGTTGTACCCTTTATTATATTGTATCTCCATGTTCTTCCTACCAAAATGAATGACTTCACGCTTCTCTGCATTGAACTTCATCTGCCACTTCTCCACCAACTTGTCTATGTTCTTTTGAAGTTGAACACTATCCTCCTCACAATTGTTCCAAGTTTCGTATCATCTGCAGATTTTGAAATTGTGCCCTGTACGCCAAGGTCTAGGTCATTAAGGTATATCAGGAAGAGCAAGGGTCCGAACACTGATCCCTGAGGAATTCCACTACAAACCTTCCTCCAGCCTGTAGAACATCCATTAACACTACCCTTTGTTTCCTGTCACACAGCCAATTTTGTATTCATGTTGTTACAGTCCCTTTCATTCCATGAGCTATAGTTTTGCTCACAAGTCTGTTGTGTGGCACTGTATGAAATGCCTTTTGGAAGTCCATGTACAAGATGGTTGAAGAGGAATTTCCCAGATTTTTCTTCTCAAATTGGACTGGACTTTTATCTTTTTTTGACCTCCCAAGAGATTATATTGTTTTGGGTGAGGTCGTGAGTATATAGATTGTGATTGTGCATAAGAATTGTGTGGGGCAGGCTGGATAGACCAGAGGGGCTTTTCCAGTCTGTCATTATTCATATTTAATAAAAATGTAATTTGACTGATGCAGTGGCTCTGGTATTATCTCCAACATGAACCAAACATTCATTGCTTGAATTATGCCACAACTGGGAGTTAATTAGTCGTACCTAATTTTAAATTCTTCAGTTTCCTAAACTGGTCCCCATGTGTCAAATAAATTATGACATAATAAAGGTAATTAAGAAAATTTGCATATTAAATAAGAAATTATCTGCTTTAAAAGTTCACTATTTTTAATCTGATTTTATCTACACAGCCTGTAGTGAATGGAGAAAAAACCTACCACTCGGATCAATGGGAACAAGCAACACCACCCGTTTCACAGAGTCCCAGCCCAAATTCAAATCAGAGTGGAACAGACAGTACTGCAGGTAAGAATTATAGGAAATGCACAGTGTTATATTCCAGCATTCACAGACTTCCTGGATTGCAGTAACATTCCTGTGTGATGAAATGTTAATTTATGATCCATAACCTTGGCATCCATTTTCACTTTGGATGTGTTATAGGTCATCGATTTGTTGCTGATAGTTTACAGGTTCTTTTGGATTGATGTTTCTGGTTACTCATTCTAAAGTAATGTTGGTGCAAAATAAAAACAGAAAATGCTGGAAACAATCAGCAGGTCTGGCAATATCTGGAGAGAGTAACAGTGAACGTTTCAGGTCTGTGACTTTTCATCAGATCTGGGAAAGTAATATTAATGCATCTCTTGTACAGGATTTCTTTGGATTAATGTTGTTAGCTGTTTCTTTGTGAGTCATGTGCAGAGGGTATTGCTGCTACTGTCTGTTTTCTTCAATTATTTTTACATCTTATTTTCATTAAGTAAACTTTCGTTTTTCAGCAAATTTTGTTTCTTTGTGTACTTCAACATTATTTTAGCCATTTTATAAGGTGGTGTGATCTTTATTCTATTTTGAAGGCTATTAGTAATATATTTCCATTCTCTGGTGCATGCCCCTTTCTTTGCATCTGCCCCATTTCAAAAATAGGTCGTATTGTGCAATTTTTGTTTTTGTTGCTGTTCGGTTATTTTTTGTTTATTGTTCCAAATCTTCCTCGATCTCTTAGCCACTCTACTGGTACAATGTTAGTTTTATTAAGTGGATTTTTGATATTGTATGTGTGTGGTGTACCCTTCACTTGTCCAATTTCTTCTCCTATAAGTGTCATAGATTATAGAGTCATTATGGAACAAAAGGAGGCTACTCGGCCCATTGAATTCGACTCTTTGCACAGCAATTCACCCGCTCCATCCCCGTCGCCCTGCAAGTTTACTTCTCTCAAGAGCCCATCCAATTTCGTTTTGAAATCATTGAGTGACTTCGCTTTCACCACCTTCATAGCAGTGAGTTCCAGGTCATTACCACTCGCTGCATAAAAATAGTTCTTTCTCACATCTCCCCTTCCTCTCTTGCCCAAAACCTTAAATCTGTGTCCCTAGTCCTTGCACCGTCAACTAATGGGAGCATCTATTCTTTGTCTACTTTATCCAAACCCGTCATAATCTTGCACACCTGTATCATATCTCCCCTTAATCTCCTTTTCTCCAAGGAGAACAAACACAGCTTTCCCGATCTAACCTCGTAGCTAAAATCCCCCGTTCCTGGAAGCATTCTGGTAAATCTCTTCTGCACCCTCTCAAGGACCCTCACATCCTTCACAAAGTGTGGTGAGTAGAAATGGACACAATACTCTAGTTGGGGCCTAACCAGAACTTCATAAAGGTTCAGCATAACTTCCCTGCTTTTGTATGCAATACTTCTATATATGAAGCCCAACATTGCATATGCTTTGCTAACTACTCTCTCAATATATCCTACTACCTTCAAAGATCTATGCATATGAAACCCTCTGTCCCTGTACGCTCTTTAGAACATTGCCATTAAGTCTATATTGCCTCTCCCTATCCCTTCTGCCAAAAAGCATCACCTCACACTTCTCTGTATTAAATTCGATCTGCCACTTGTCTGCTCATTCTGCTAACCTCTCTATGTCCTGTTGCAGTCAATTGGTACCATTCTCACTGTCACAGCTCCAAGTTTGGTATCATCCTCATTGCCACAGTTCCAAGTTTGGTATCATCTGCAAATTTTGAAACTTTATTCTGTATTCCAATATCCATTTATACATATCAAAAAAACACTTACCCTTAAGGAACACCACTGTCTACTATTCTCCAGTCTGAAAAATAACCATTTACCATGAGTCGCTGTTTTCTGTCTTTAAGTCAATTTTTTTTTATCTAAGCTGACACTGACCTTCCTGTTCCATGAACCTCAGTTTCAGTAAGTAGCCTTTTATGTGGGCACATAAAGTTCAAAGTTCAGAAATTGAGACTATTCTGGTTAGGCCACAGCTAGAGTATCACGTCCAGTTCTGGTCACCACACTTTAGGAAGGATGTGAGAGTCCTTGAGAGGGTTCAGAGGAGATTTACCAGAATGGTTCCAGGGATAACAGATTTTAGCTACAAGGTTAGGTTGGAAAAGCTGGAGTTGCTTTCCCTGGAGAAAAGGAGATTGAGGGGAGATTTGATAGAGGTGCACAAAAATATGACATCTGCAGTATTTTGCTTTTATTAAGATTATGACGGGTTTGGATAAGGGAGACAAAGAAAAACTGTTCCCATTAGCTGATGGTACAAGGACTAAGGGATACAGATTTAAGGCTTTGAGCAAGAGATGCAAGGGGGATGTGAGGAAGAACCTTTTTATGCAGCGAGTGGTAATGACTTGGAACTTGGATGGACACTTGAGGGAAATAAACTTGCAGGGATATGGGGATAGAACGGGAGAATGGGACTGATTGGCTTGCTCTACAGGGAGTCGGCATCGTCTCGATTTGCAGAATGGTCTCCTTCTGTGCCCTAATGTCTCTGTGGCTACAACTCTATGATTATGTTGCAATACCAGGTTATAGGATTTGCAAGGTTGTCAGGTTGAGCAATGAATGAGACTCTGAAGTCTACCTTACATAATCTAAGTCAGGACTTGCTCAATTTATGAAGTATGAAGAACGACTTGCAGTAGAAATAAGTGAACCCTTCCCTTAAAAACAAAAAGCAAAAAAATGTAGCCAACTAGAATGTTTATATTTTTTTTAAATGTTGAAAACAACCATCAGGTTAAGCAGCATTTGTGGAGAGATCTGATGAGTTAACATTTCAGTTGGGGATCTTTTGTCAAAACTGAAATTTATGTACATAAACAAAGTACTACGGATGTCGGAAATTTGAAATAAAAGCAGAAAATGCTGGAAATACTAGGCTGGATTTTAAGAGTTCGGCGGCAAGCGCAAAAAATGGTGGCCCGCCTGCATGGGGGCTTCACGCAAAAGAGCCGCTGCAGTCTCCCGCGTGGCGGCTCATTTAAATAGCCGAGGCGGCACCCCCCCCCCGCAAACATGGAGGGGGTGGGCTGTCCGTTGCCAACAATGGCGCCAGCTGCCTGTGCGTAGGTGCTGGCACCATTTTTAAAGGGCAGCCTGGATGGGTGCAGCTCCAACAAGACTCAAGAAGCTCGACACCATCCAGGACAAAGCAGCCCGCTTGATTGGCACACCATCCACAAACATTCACTCCCTCCACCACTGATGTACAGTGGCAGCAGTGTGCACCTCCCAAACCTGCGACCTCTACTACCTAGAGGGACAAGAGCATCAGCTGTATGAGAACACCACCATCTGCAAATTCTCCTCCAAGCCACACACCATTCTGACTTGGAACTATATCGCCATTCCTTCACTGTCGCTGGGTCAAAATCCTGGAGCTCCCTTCCTAACAGCACTACATGGAGTGCAGCGGTTCAAGAAGACGGCTCAAGTGCAATTAGGGATGGGCAATTAATGCTGTCTTAGCCAGCGATGCCCATATCCCATGAACGAATAACAAAAAAAGCCAGCCCTGCCAGCACATTTGAATTTTTAAAGAAGTAACCCCCCACCCCAAAATTAAATAGTTAAATTTGTAACACCCCTTTCCCACCCCTCCCCATAACAATTACAGTAACTGCTTGCCCTTCCCACCCACCCCCCCAAAACACTTACCTTTTACATCTGACCAACCTGCACAAAGTTTAAAGATCAACCCTTTCCACCATCCCTGACACCCATTACGTTTATTTGACCCTGCCCCCAGCACTGAAAATCTTACCTCCACTGTCCCCATCCCCCTCCACACCAGTGTGATGCTGCGTTTCACCGGACAGGCATTTGATGGCGCAGGAGTGCCGGCCGCCGCGCTGAAGGTTGTGGTGGGCCCTCAAGATGGCAAGTAAGTCGATTTAAATGTATTCATTTTATTGATTTGAATATTTTACTTGAGGTCCTGTCTCCCAGCGGCGGAGAGGGGCCGCCATGGAGCCTGTCCGCCACCAAGAGGATCGGGTTGGGCCCTCACAGCATTGAGGTCCATGGCAGGCCTCATCCGGAGCCATCTTCAGGCGACCCCTGCCACAGAACCCGAGTCCTGGGGAAGAACGAAATCCAGCCCACTCAGTTGGTCAGGCAGCATCTGTAGAGAGTTAATGGGCTGGATTTTACAGGCTCCCCGATATCGGGCTCTGTGGCAGGCTGGGCGGGGAGGGTTGGAAGGTCGTTTCGGCAGAGGCCCGCCACGGAGCCCGATGCTGGGAGGGCCAGGCCCAATCCTCCCGCCGGCAGCGAGGCATCGTGGTGGACCCCTGCCACTGGGTGATGGGACCTGCATTTAAATATGTAAATGAATAAAATGAATACATTTAAATAAACCTACCTGGGATCTAACGGGCCGCGGCGAACTTCAGAGTGGCAGCCGGCACTCCCGCGCCTTCACTTCCCCTTCTGGGGAAAGCAGACACGACACTGGTGGGAAGAGGGGAGCATAAGATTTTTATGGGTAGGGGTGGGGGGCTGGGGGTGGGGGGGGGGTGTTCAAATTATCATCATCAGTATAAGGGATGGTGGGAAGGAGTGAACTGCAAAGTTTGTACAGTCTTGGGAAGGGGGGTGGCTGGAGAAGGTCATATTTCAAAGCTAAGTGTTTGGGGGGGGTTGCAGAGGGGAGGGCAAATACTTCATGTTATTGGTATTGGGGGGTGGGAAGTTTTAATTGCAGCAGTGGGTGAGGGGGGGGTATGACTGTAAAAATTCAAATTAACTAGCAGGGCTGGCTGGCTTTGAAAAATGGCACCAGTGCCTGGGCACAGGCAGTTGATGCCATTGCTGGCGTCGGACAGCCCACCCCCTCCACATGATTGTGGGTGGCGGGCTGACCCAGATATTTAAATGTGCTGATGTGCGTCAGGTCGCGGCTGCTCAGCGGTGCGCAGCCTGCACGCACGGGCTGCCATTTTTTTCTCCTGCCGCTGGGAGCAGTAGTGGGCACTTAAAATCCAGCCCAGTGTTTCAGGTCTGTGACCTTTCATCTGTTCATCAGTTCTAATGAAAGGCCACAGAACTGAAACATTAACTCTGTTTCTCTCTCCCCAGATGCTGCTAAACCTGCTGAGTATTTCTAGCATTTTCTGTTTTTATTATAGATAAATGAGTGCTGTCTACGATATGTTTCTATACAAAGTTTCCTGGAATTTAGGGCATAATATATCCACATGATACAGCTTTGGGTAATGAAATGTCTTGTGTGCAGTCTCATTAAAGTTATAAATCATAAGGAATTAAACTACCTCTGAACAATTAAACCAAGTATGAATCTGACCAGTAATCGCTAAAGCTCTTCAACAAACTCATTATGGAGGTATTCTATAAGATTGGAACTGGTTCTAACATGAGGACTTAATTGAGTAATCTTCTCTCTCCCATCACTGTAATTCATGGGATTTCAACTGAAATGCTCCCAAAAAAGACTTCCCATGAGCATACATTTCTGCAGGATTTTTATGTCCATCACAATCAAAACTATTTCTACATCCACACAAATGACAACATACCAAATAGTGTAAACAAACATGCATGAAGAAGTAAACATACAGGAAAAGTTGTGTTGTATTCAGGGAAAGTTATGGCATAGAAATATTACAGAATTACGTGGACAGCACAGAAACAGGCTATTTGACCCAATTACTCTGTGCTGGTGTTTATATTCCACACAGGTCTCCTCTGATTCTATCCACCTCATCTCAGCCTTTCAATGTATCTTTCTATTCACTTTTCTCTCATGTACTTTTGAGAGCATCTAAGCTCTTTGCCACATCACTTCCTGGTGGTAGCAAATTTCACATTCTAACCATTCTCTAAGTAAAGACATTTATCTGCAATTGCTTATTGGATTTCTTAGTAATGATCTTGAATTTATGGCCCCTCGTTTTGGAATGGTTTAATGCATACTTCCAATAGCCAAACCCTTTGACGTGGAAGGATGTTATCTGGAGTGATAAATAAAATGTATCTCATATAAAAGCAAAATACTGCAGATGCTGGAAATCTGAAATAAAAACAAGAAATGCTGGAAATACTCAGCAGGTCAGGCAGCATCTGTGGAGAGAGAAGCAGAGTTAACGTTTTCAGGTCAGTGACCTTTCATCAGAACTGGCAAAGGTTAGAAATGTAATAGGTTTTAAGCAAATGAAGCGGGGGTGGGGCAAGAGATAACAAAAGTGAAGGTGTTGCGAGGACAGGGTCACAGTGACTAACTGACCAGAAGGTCCTGGAGCAAAGGCAAAAAGTATGTTAATGGTGTGTTGAAAGACAGTGTTTGTGCAGAGAGGGTGTTAATAGCCAGAAAAATGAACTGCCCTGGCCCAAAGCACAAACATGAAAAAAACAGTGGGCAGACACATGGTAAGAAAAATGAATGATGAAACAAACTAAAATAAAAAGAAAAAAAATTAACTGAAAATAAAAAGGAGGGCCTGTCATGCTCTGAAATTATTGAAATCAATGTTCAGTCCAGCAGGCTGTAGTGTGCCTAATCGGTAATTGAGATGCTATTCCTTGAGCTTGCGTTGATGTTCATTGGAACACTGCAGCAAGCCCAGGACAGATATGTGGGCATGAGAGCAGGGGGGTGTGTTGAAATGGTAAGGAACCGGAAGCTCGGGGTCATGCTGTCGGACTGAGCAGAGGTGTTGTGCAAAGCGGTCACCCGATCTGCGTTTGGTCTCCCCAATGTAGAAGAGACCACATTGTGAGCAGCAAATACAATATACTAAATTGAAAAAAGTACAAGTAAATCGCTGCTTCACCCGAAAGGAGTGTTTGGGGCCTTTGATAGTGAGGAGAGAGGAGGTAAAAGTGCAGGTATTACACCTCCTGTGATTGCAGGGGAAGGTGCCATGGGACGGGGATGAGGTGGTGGGAGTAATGGAGGAGTGGACCAGGGTGACACGAAGGGAACGATCCCTTCGGGATGCTGATGGGAGGGGAGGGGAAGTTGTGTTTGGTAGTGGCATCACGCTAGACGTGGCGGAAATGGCGGAGGATGATCCTTTTGGATGTGGAGGCTGATGGGGTGGAAAGTGAGGACAAGGGGACCCCTGCCCCAGTTCTGGGAGGGAGGGGAAGGGGTGAGGGTAGAGGTGTGGGAAATGGGCTGGACATGGTTGAGGGCCCTGTCAGCCACAATGGGGGGGACTCCTCGGTTGAGGAAAAAGTAGGACGTATCAGAAGCACTGTTGTGGAAGGTTGCATCATCAGAGCAGATGCATGGTGGCGGAGAAGCTGGGAGAATGGAATGGAGTCCTTACAGGAGGCAGGGTATGAACAAGTGCAGTCGAGGCAGCTGTGGGAGTCGGTGGGTTTATAATATATTAGTAGACAGCCTATCCCCAGAGATGGAGACCGAGAAGTCGAGGAAGGGAAGTGTCAGAGATGGACCATGTGAAGGTGAGAGAAGGGTGGAAATTGGAAGCAAAGTTGATATAGTTTTCCAGTTCTGGGCGGGAGCAGGAAACGGCACAGATACAGTCATCAATGTACCGGAAAAAGAGTTGGGGGATGGGGCCTGAGTAGGACTGTAAAAAGGAATGTTCGAAATATCCCACAAAAAGACAGGCATAACTAGTATCCATGCAGGTACCCATAGCAACCCCTTTTACTTGAAGGAAGTGAGTGGAGTTGAAGGAGAAGTTACTCAATGTGAGAACAAGTTCAGTCAAGCGGAGGAGGGTGGTGGTGGATGGGGACTGGTTGGGCCTCTGTTCAATGAAGAAGCAGAGAGTCCTCAAACCGTTCTGGTGAGGGATGGAGGTGTAGAGAGATTGGACGTCCATAGTGAAGAGGTGCCGGTTGGGCCTAGGAAACTGGAAATTGTCAAAATGACGTAGGGTGTCTGAAGAGTCACGGATGTAGATGGGAAGAGACTGGATCAGGGGAGAAAAGATAGCGTCAAGATAGGAAGAAATAAGTTCAGTGGGGCAGGAACATGCTGAGACAGTGGGTCTGCCAGGACAGTCCTGTTTGTGGATTTTAGGAAGGAGGTAGAAGCGGGCTGTCTGGGGTTGCGGAACTGAAAGGTTGGAAGCTGTAGAGGGAAAATCAGAGGAGATAAGGTCAGTGACAGCCCTGTGGACAGTAGCTTGATGTTCGGTGATGGGGTCATTGTCCAGGGGGAGGTAGGAAGAAGTGTCTGAGAGTTGGCGCTGAGCCTCTGCAAGGTAGAGGTTGTTACACCCAGACAACAACAGCACCACCCTTGTCTGCAAGTTTGATGACAATGTCAGGGTTAGACCTTTAGAGAACGGAGTGCAGGAAGTTCAGAGGGAGACGGGCTAGAGTGAGTGAGGGGGGTCAGAGAAATTGCGATGGCTGATGTTTCGCCGACAGTTTTCAATGAAAAGATCAAGAGTGCGTAATCGGCCAGAGGGAGGGGTCCAGGTATCATAAATATTATTGTAAATAAAATGTATCCCCCCTCTAGGATATTAAGTGTCTATAGCATTCATTGTTACTAAATTATGGGAACTGGAAGAGGCTAGTGTGGGTGAACAAAGTTCATGTATGTAGGAAAAATGGAGAGGACATTTGGAAATCAGAGTATTGTGAGAGTTGAATGTTTGTGCTGGGAGAATTCATGCTGTGCCCTAGAACAGGCTGAGAATTCTGGGTTCTACTCTTCACCAAGGAAAGCTTGTTGCATGCTTGGAAACCTGCAATGATGTCAGCAACACAGACTAACTAAGGTATAAAAGGGCACAATAAGTTGAAGACGTTGATTCCTGACCATATCCTTTTTTTCACACAGTGTAAGATGCAAGGCTTTACAGGTCAGGGGGGTGGGATTGGTTTTGGATTGCTCTACCTAAGGACCTGGCACAGACATATGGCTAACTAGGCTGCTTTTGTGCTGTAGGCATCTGTGGTTTACACTCCATTGCTGGTCCAGTTCTTATTGTGAGGTCCTGGTATAAATATGACCTTTCCCCCCGGCAGAAATCAGATAATAGCAAAAGTGCTGTTGTTTTTATACTATAGGTGGTAGTGAATAGATTTCAAGGTCCACTCTTCACAAAGAGCCTTAAGATCAAAATTATCTTTTAGATAAAGTTTGAAGGTGATTTTGCATTTTTACCACTACTGTTTTTCATGTTTATAGTGAGACCTGATGCTTTATTACAGAAAAACAGGTGATAAACTAAAAGTATAAAATGTTATGTCAGCACAGCGAAAGAACAATTAAAACAAGTGTAACTCAAGTGGTAAAATGCTAACTTGAGTGGATCGAGGATGCAAATACATTGATCTTTAAAGGCGGGAATGAAGGTAGAAAAGCCCATGCAAAAAGCAAATGGGGATTTGGTTTTTAGACATTAGTACATTGAACATGAAAGCATAGAGATTATTTTGAATTTGTACAAGATATTGATTAGGTCACAATTGGAGTATTGTGTGCAATTGGCAGCCCATTGTAAGAAGGTTTTTAAAACTGTGGAATATGTACAGTGAACATTTACCAGAATGATACCAGGAATGAGAGATTCTAATTAATGAAGAAAGGTTTGAGTAATTGAAGCTTTTTCACTGGAATAGAGGAGTTAAGGTAGTGGTGAATCTGAAAATTTCTAAATTATGGAACATTTTGAGTAGGTGAAAGATTGTTGGTGAATTGGTGATAAGGGAGCTTAGACTCAGGATTGCCATTAAAATAATGAAAAGGAGAGTTAGAAGAATTTTTTTCACACATCGGGTTATTAGAATATGGAGGGCTTCACTGCAAATAGCTGCTGCGGCAGAGACTATGGGCAGGATTTTCCCGGTCATGGGGTGGTGAGCTGGGAGGCAGGGACGGGAGGATGGGGGTAGGGCTAGGAA
The DNA here is from genome assembly GCF_036365525.1 of Heterodontus francisci. Taxonomy (NCBI): domain Eukaryota; kingdom Metazoa; phylum Chordata; class Chondrichthyes; order Heterodontiformes; family Heterodontidae; genus Heterodontus; species Heterodontus francisci. The sequence continues at coordinate 72,048,513 of NC_090386.1, forward strand.
AATAGCAGGGAGCTGCATAGGGACGGCTCCCCTAAGCAGTCCTGCCAGTGGGAACGTTTCCCAGTGGTGGGTCTGGCTTTGGATCGGCTGCCCCTGGAGGCGGGCAGCCTATTTAAGTGATTAAAGGCTTTAGTAAGTGCAATCTTTCCAGGCTGCCGGCATTCTGTTGGCAGCAGAGAGGCCCCCTGCCCATGGGGAGGCTACCAGCTTCATGGAGGCAGCCTCCCTGTGGCAGCCTGATGGGGGGGCCATTGAAGTTGGAGGCTGTATGGCCCAAAGAGAAGGCTGCAGAAAGGTAAGGCTACCCCCGTGGCCCCAATTGGCCATCTGAAGGGCCCTGTCTGTTTGGCCCCTCAGAAATTTAATTTAAAACTTACCTCTCTGACATCTGGATGGCTGAGCTGCCTTAGCAGTGCCCACCTCTCCTGATGGGGCTGCTGAGGCTCTTGAGCTGCAAGCCCTCTCTTCGGGCTAGGAGCATCTACATCCCACCCATGTCCTTACTTGAATGGCAAGCCTGGAGGCGGGCAATGAGGAAGCCACCTCCGGGAAAATAGCTGAGCCAGTTCTGGTGTCAGCAAGTGTCGAGGTCCCAAAGCCAGTGGTAAAATCCAGCACCATTTTTATAGAGAACTGATGAGGTTTTAAAAAATATAAAAGCATACAGGAAGAGAGGAAGCAATTAGGGTTATTGTAGACCTTTCCAGTTGAAACACCAATATGGGCACAATGAGCTGAGTGAACATAAGAACAGAAGAAATAGGAGCAGAAATAGACCAGACATCCTGTCGAGCCTGCTCCACTATTCAGTACGATCATCGCTGATCATCTGCCTCAACTCCATTTTTCTGCCCACTCCCCATATCCCTGATTCCCTGTTTATCTTCTCGTTAAATATATCCAACGATGGAGCATCCACAACCCTCTGGGGTAGAGAATTCCAAAGTTTCACAGCCCTTTGAGTGAAGAAATTTCCACTCATGTCAGTCCTCGATGATGGGACCCTGATTCTGAGACTGCCTCTGTGTTTTCGATTCCCCAACCAGGGGAAACAATCTCTCAATGCCTACCTTGTCAAGCTCATTCAGAATCTTTGATGTTCCAATGAGATCACCTTCTTCTAAACTCCAGAGTGTATAGGCACAATTTACTGAATCTTTCATCATAGGACAACCCTCTTATCCCAGGAACCAATCTAGTGAATGATTGCTGTACCACCTACAAGGCAAGTATGTCCTTTAGATATGGAGACCAAAACTGCACACTAACTGCTTGCTGTATCTGCATGCTAACTTCCTGTGTTCCTTGTTCGAGTATACCCAAGTCTCTCTGAACAGCAACATTTAAAAGTTTCACACCTTTTAAAAAAAAAAGTCTGCTTTTCTGTTCTTGCTACCAAAGTGAATAAACTCATATTTCCCACATTATACACTCCATCTGCCATCTTAGTGCCCAATCACTTAACCTGTCTCTATATCTGAGCAGCCTCTTTGTGATCTCTTCACAGCTTACATTCCCACCTATCTTTGTATCGTCAGCAAACTTAGATACATTACTCTTTGTCTATTTGTGTAAGTCATTAAAATAGATTGTCAACAGTTGAGGCACCAGCACTGATCCTTGTGGCATTCCACTAGTTACAGCCTGCCAAATTTAGGGCGGCACAGTGGCGCAGTGGTTAGCACTGCAGCCTCACAGCTCCAGCAACCCAGGTTCAATTCCGTGTACTGCCTGTGTGGAGTTTGCAAGTTCTCCCTGTGTCTGCGTGGGTTTTCTCCGGGTGCTCCGGTTTCCTCCCACAAGCCAAAAAGACTTGCAGGTTGATAGGTAAATTGGCCATTATAAATTGTCACTAGTATAGGTAGGTGGTAGGGAAATATAGGGACAGGTGGGGATGTTTGGTGGGAATATGGGATTAGTGTAGGATTAGTCTCAATGGGTGGTTGACGGTCGGCACAGACTCGGTGGGCCGAAGGGCCTGTTTCAGTGCTGTATCTCTAATCTAATCTAATCTAACTTGAAAATGCCCCACTTATCCCTACTCTTTGCTTCCTGTCTGTTAATCAATCTATGCTAATTTATTATCCCAACTCCATGAGCCCTCATCTTGAGTATTAACCTTTTATGTGCCTTTGGAAATTCAAGTATACTACATCTACTGGTGCTCCTTTATCTTCCCTACTAGATACATCCTCAAAAAATGCTAATAAATTTGCTGAACATGATTTCCCTTTCATAAAACCATGTTGACTTTGTTTGATCACGCTATGATTTTCTAAGTACATTGTTAAGATAATAGATTGCAGTATTTTCCTGGCGACTGATGTCTGGCTAACTGGCCTGTAGTTCCCTATTTCCTCCCGTTCTTGAATATCGGTGTTACATTTGCTAACTTCCAATCTGCTGGGACCATTCTAGAATCTAGGGAATTTTGGAAAATCATAACCAGTGCATCCACTATCTCTGCAGCTACCTCTTTTAGAACCCTAGGGTGTAGGCCATCAGGTCCTGGGGGTTTGTCAGATTTTAGTCCCATAAGTTTCTCCAATACTTTTTCTCTGCTGATGTTAATTACCTTAAGTTCCTCACTCTTATTAGCGGCTTGGTTACCATTTATTTCTGGTGTGCAGACTTAAAAGAACATGGCAGACAACTGGTTTAGCCATCCACCACCAGATCTGGCTAGACCACTTAAAACATTATCGGGTCCTGCTATCATCTGCTAAAACTGCTCACTATTCCAGGATCATCCTGGAATACAAAGATAACACCCGGCTTCTTTTCGCTACTACAAACTGTCTTCTTAAACCTCTTTCCCCTGCCCCTCCACCCTCACCTGCAACAAGGAGGAGTTCACGGACTTCTTTGTCACTAAGATCGAGCCCATCTGATCAGTTGCATCTGCCGCGACCCTCCCTTCCACTAGTCCACTTGGCCGTACTTCTGATAATGCTCCTCCCTGCCCTAGACCTCGATCCTATTCCCACTAAACTGCGGCGCACCCAACTTCCCCTCCTGATCCCCATGTTAGCCAATATTGTAAACAGTTTTCTCTCTTCAGGTGTTGTTCCTTTCTCCCTTAAAACTGCCATCATCTCCCACTCCTCAAAAAACCAACCCTTGACCCCAATGCCTTTGCAAACTATTGTCCCATCTCCAACCTCCCTTTCCTCTCCAAAGTCCATGAATGTGTTGTTGCCTCTGAAATCTGTTCCAATCCTTCCTGGAACTCAATGTTTGAATCCCTGCAATCAGGTTTCCATCCCTGCCACAGTACCAAAACAGCTCTTATCAAAGCCACAAATGACATTCTACGTGACTGACTAAGGTAAACTCCCTCCTGATCCTTCTCAACTTGCCCTACAGCCTTTGACATGATTGACAACACCATCTTTCTCCAACGCTTCTCTACTGTCGTGCAGCTGGGTGGGACTGTTCTCACCTGGTTCCATTCCTATTGTCATGATCTGGGAGGAAGTTTTTCAGTTCGGTGAGGTGTTCCAAAGTCGAATAGTCGGATGCCACTCTAAGTCTTTCCAAGCGAGGTTGATGAAGTCTGTGAGGGGTAGGTGTTCAAGGAAACTCAACTGCAGCAGGCTTCACTTAGATCTTCCATCAGAGGTGTAGCAATAGGTCTTATTAGGTCTTGCAGCAGCAGTATAGCAGTAGAAGGTTTTATAAAATTTCAGGATTCTTCAGAGACAGGAGGCAATAGGGATCTGCCACATTTGAAATCCAGGGGTTCTTCTCAAGCGATGCAGGATTCTTTTACAGAAAGGTAATACTTTTCTATTCTTCTTCTGATCTCCATGCGCGTCAGAATCAAATTTCAGAATGCCTGCTTTTTGTCCAAACTTACTGGCTTTTGAAGTTCCAAGCTGAAAGCACAACCTTCTTGACACTGGTCACGTGCTCAGTCATGAAGTCTCTGTTGTCACTCAGAGTAACCGTTGCTTTCCTTGAAATTACCTGCTTTCTTGTCCTTTTACAAGTTCAGCTTCTGTTGAACTTCCATCCAAAACATCCATAAAGTTCATTATTTGCAGGTGTCTCAATGTTCACTGAATATCCTTTTTCAGTTTTTAAAAACACAAAATCCTAAGTTTTTAATACAAAAACAAAATTATTGCAACACTACCTAATCATAGCCAGAGCATCACTTGCAGTGGCTTCTCATCCTTCTCCTGCATCGTTACCTCTCATGTTCCCCAAGGATCTGTCCTTGGCCCCCTCCTATTTCTTGTCTACATGCTGCCCTTGGCGACATCATTTGAAAGAACAGCATTAGTTTTCACATGTATGCTGCGACACTCAGCATGAGCAAATCTTTCCTCCATTTTAACATTGGGAAGATTTTAGGTTCCCGCTCCAAACACTCTCTTTTCTAGCTACCAACTCCATTCCTCTCCTTGGCAACAGTCTTAGATTAAGCCAGTCTGTTCACAACCTTGGTGCTACATTTGACCCTGAGATGAGCTTTCAACCTCATATTCGTGCCATCACTAAGACAGCCTATTTCCATCTCTGTTACATCGCCCCTGTTTTAGCTCACCTGCTGCTGAAAGTCTCATTTATGTCTTTGTTAACTCTGGACTTGACTATTCCAACGCGCTCCTGGCTGATCTCCTACATTTTATGCTCCGTAAACTTGAGGTCATCCAAAACTCTGCTGCCCATGTCTTAACTCGCACCAAGTCTTATTCCCCTATCACCCCTACACTCATTGACCTACATTGGCTCCCGGTCAAGCAATGCCTTGATTTTAAATTTCTCATCTTGTATTCAAATCCCTCCATGGCCTCGCCCCTACCTATCTCAGTAATACCCTCCAGCCCCACAACCCTGCAAAATATCTGTGCTCCTCTAATTCTGGCCTCCTGTGTCTCCCTTATTTTAATTGCTCCACCATTGGTGGCCATGCTTTCAGTTTTTAAAAATTCATTCATGGGATGTAGGCGATGCTGGCCAGGCCAGCATTTATTGCCCATCTCTAATTGCCCTTGAGAAGGTGGTGGTGAGCTGCCTTGTTGAACCGCTGCAGTCCATTTGGGGTAGGTATACCCACAGTGCTGTTAGGAAGGGAGTTCCAGGATTTTGACCCAACGACGGTGAAGGAACGGGCGATATAGTTCCAAGTCAGGATGGTGTGTGACTTGGAGGGGAACTTGCAGGTGGTGGTGTTCCCATTTATTTGCTGCCCTTGTCCTTCTAGTTGGTAGAGGTCGCTGGTTTGGAAGGTGCTGTCTGAGGAGCCTTGGTGCGTTGCTGCAGTGCATCTTGCACACTGCTGCCACTGTGCGTCGGTGGTGGAGGGAGTGAATGTTTGTAGATGGTGTGCTAATCAAGCGGGCTGCTTTGTCCTGGATGGTGTCGAGCTTCTTGAATGTTGTTGGAGCTGCACCAATCCAGGCAAGTGGAGAGTATTCCATCATACTCCTGACTTGTGCCTTGTAGATGGTGGACAAACTTTGGGGAGTCAGGAGGTGAGTTACTCGCCTCAGGATTCCTAGCCTTTGACCTGCTCTTGTAGCCACGGTATTTATATGGCTACTCCAGTTCAGTTTCTGGTTAATGGTAACCCCTAGAATGTTGATAGTGGGGGATCCAGTGATGGTAATGCTGTTGAATGTCAAGGGGAGATGGTTAGATTCTCTCTTGTTGGAGATGGTCATTGCCTGGCACTTGTGTGGCGTGAATGTTACTTGCCACTTATCAGCCCAACCCTGGATATTGTCCAGGTCTTGCTGCATTTCTACTGACTGCTTCAGTATCTGAGGAGTCACGAATGGTGCTGAACATTGCACAATCATCAGCGAACATCCCCACTTCTGACCTTATGATTGAAGGAAGGTCATTGATGAAGCAGCTGAAGATGGTTGGGCCCAGGACACTACCCTCAGGAACTCCTGTAGTGATGTCCTGGAGCTGAGATGATTGACCTCCAACAACCACAATCATCTTCCTTTCAGCTAGGTGTGACTCCAGCCAGCAGAGGATTTTCCCCCTGATTCCCATTGACCTCAGTTTTGCGAGGGTTCCTTGATGCCATATTCGGTCAAATGCTGCCTTGATGTCAAGGGCAGTCACTCTCACCTCACCTCTTGAGTTCAGCTCTTTTGTCCATGTTTGAACCAAGGCTGTAATGAGGTCAGGAGCTGAGTGGCCCTGGCGGAACCCAAACTGAGCATCACTAAGCAGGTTATTGCTAAGCAAGTGCTGCTGGATGGCACTGTTGATGACCCCTTCCATCACTTTACTGATGATTGTCAGGGCCCATAGCTTTTGCAGTATCCAGTGCCTTGAGTCTTTTCTTGATATCACGCGGAGTGAATCGAATTGGCTGAAGTCTGGCATCTGTGATGCTGGGGACTTCAGGAGGAGGCCGAGATGGATCATCAACTCGGCACTTCTGGCTGAAGATTGTTGCAAATGCTTCTGCCTTCTCTTTCGCACTGATGTGCTGGGCTCCCCCATCATTGAGGATGGGGATATTTGTGGAGCCACCTCCTCCAGTTAGTTGTTTAATTGTCCACCACTATTCACGGCTGGATGTGGCAGGACTACAGAGCTTCGATCTGATCCGTTGCTTATGGGATCGCTTGGCTCTGTCTATCGCGTGCTTCTTACGCTGTTTGGTACACAGATAGTCCTGTGTTGTAGCTTCACCAGGTTGACACCTGATTTTGAGGTATGCCTGGTGTTGCTCCTGGCATGCCCTCCTGCACTCTTCATTGAACCAGGGTTGGTCTCCTGGCTTGATGGTAATGATAGAGTGGGGGATATGCCGGGCCATGAGGGTACAGATTGTGGTTGAGTACAGTTCTGCTGCTGCTGATGGCCCACAGCGCCTCATGGATGCCTAATTTTGCATTGCTAGATCTGTTCGAAATCTATCCCATTTAGCACGGTGATAGTGCCACACAACACGACGGATGGTATCCTCAATGTGAAGGCGGGACTTCGTCTCCACAAGGACTGTGCGGTGGTAACTCCTACCAATACAGGTGTTTAGCTAGGCGCGAAGCTCTGGAATACCCTCCCTACACCTCTACATGTCACTTTCCTCCTTTTAAGACATTCATTAAAAACCTACCCCTTTGGCCAAGCTTTTGGTAATCTGACTTAATATCTCCTTTTGTGGCTTGGTGTCATACTTTGTTTTATAATGCTCATGTAAAGCGCCATGGGACGTTTTATTACATTAAAGGTTCTATATAAATATGTTATTTTATTGTGTAATTTGTATCTTCTACTGTGAAGACCGACACAAAATATTTGTCCAATGTCTCTGCCATTTCCTCATTTCCCATAGTAATTTCTCCAGTCTCTGCCTCTAAGGGACCGACATTTGTTTTATCGACTCTCCTTTTTATATCCTTGTAAGAGTTCTTACAATCTGTGTTTATATTCCTGGCTAGTTTACTCTCATTCTATTTTTTCCATTTTTATCAGCTTTTTGGTGGCCGTTGCTGGTTTCTAAAACACTCCCAATCCCCAGGCGTACCACTATTCTTTGCAACATTATAAACTGCTTCTTTTAATCCAATGCTGTCCTTAACTTCCCTAGTAGGCCACAATTGGATGTTTTTTGCTAAGTTTGTGTTTTAATGGAATGTATTTTTGTTGAATACTTTGAATTGTTCCTTTAAATGTTTCCCACTGTTTATTTACTCAATCACCCTCAGCCAGCAATCCCTATGCAATTGGCTTTGTTTAGGTTTAAGATTCTTGTTTGGGCTGGAGGACGTTGCTTGCAAATTTAATGTGGAATTTAATTGTATTATGATCACTTTTTCCCAGTGCATCTTTTACTGTGAGATTACTAATTAACCCTGCCTCATTACACAATACTAGATCTAAAATAGCTTTATCACTGGTTGGTTCCACAGCGTATTGTTCCAGGAAACTTTCGCAAAATCATTCTGCAAATTCATCTTCCAGACTACATTTGCCAATTTGATTTGTCCAGTCAATATGAAGATTGAAGTCCCCACAATTATTACATTGCCATTGTTACAAGCTCCAATGATTTCTTGCTTAATTCTTTGTCTAACTGTATAACTACTATTAGGAAGCCTGTAAACTATTCCCCCCAGTGTTTTCTGACCCTTGTTATTTCTAACCTCCCTCAGTGCTGTAATTCTGATGATTCTGTGTTGTATTGAATCACATAATTTTTTCAACATTTACATTTATTACAAGAAAGTAATGGCATGCTTTAGATGAAGGTAATATCTATCATTTACAAATAGTACATAAATGTGATTGCAGCTGCAGTGCCAGTAGAATGTCTAAGGTATACATTTTAGAGATAAATTTAATCGACAAGATATTCTACTGTTATTTTGCATTATTTATTTATAATTTAGAAAATACTGCATTGCTATTTGACTTGTTAACGTGATGAGCATAGGGTACAAAACAGCAGCTGAAAAAACCCAGGATTTTTATAAATACATAACTTTAGAGTGATGACGGGCTTCAGTACTTTTTAACTCATCCCATATTCTGTGCATTTTGATGGATTAAATAGGTGTTCATGAAATGCATCATTCATGAGTAAGACTGTAATTAATGGATCTATGGTGGAACTGGAGAGACAAAGAATTGTTCCTGAATGCTTTTAATTAGCTTGAGGCCCCTATTCCACTAAAGGACCTACTGGATCATTCATTATGTCCGTTAGGTAGAACCTGCAGCAGAGCACTACTTTAAGAATGTAACAGATTTGAATAATCAATACTTACAAATCTCATTGTGTCTGTTGATTAATTGATGTACTCATTTTTTGTAAAGTCTGTTACCTTAGTATTCAATACCAAAAAAATAATAGTTTGCTAGTCCAAAATAGTGATAGAGGAGCAAGGGCTGGTTTAGTTCTTATTTCAATTCCAGACTTAAAGAAAAAAAACATACTATTATTAAGAAAGCCAAGAGCATGTTTTAAAGCTAATGAATCACTTTTCAATTATTACTTTGACTACCTCATATATTCTCAACTGATGAATTTCTTATCAGTGAGTGAATATCCTATATCCCAGCTGTTTCCGATGTTGAAAAGTCAATATATAAATGCTGGAGTCTGTCGGGGATCCTTCTTCATTTATGTAGCAGTGGAAAGCAGGTAATACTTCTTGGTACAGCTACTTCACTTATATGGCAGGGAAGTCTTCCAAAAGGGAGAACGATACAGAGGCAACAGCAACAAAAAAAAATGACTTTCAGCTTCCACAATCCAGTTTCTACCCTGACAACAAATTCAAGGAGTTTCAGAAGAATCATGCATTGTGTTTCAAGTTTTAACTCGCTTCTGTTTTTTTAATTAAGCTGTTTTGTCCCGCTCAGATTCTGACATGGAGATTATATCCAGTGAAAGCAACCAAAGAAGAAAACACGCAGATGGAAGGCCGAAGGCTAAATTGAGATGTCAAGGTGGCTGTGAAGCGGTGAGATTCCTTTGAATTTTACATTTACCAAATATTTCTACTAATAGCTGTAGGTGTTCGACAAAATGAGAATAAACAGAGCAAAATACACTGGACTTGATTTATATCTCAATATATCAGTTTAATCTTAAAGTTGTTTCATTGGGAAGAGCAGAATTTCCTGCTTGTCAACATGGAAAGAAAATATGGAGAATCCAGTTTACCAAATAATTTATTTTGAATAGTTTTAGAATTGTGAACTAGATTGCATAATTGATTCTCTCATCTTCAATCTGGAAGTTATGATGAATGGAATTGCTTGATCATTTTGCATCTATACTAGTAGGATAGCCTACAGCTCAACAAACCTAGGACCAGTATTCTTGCAAGGAGATTAACTAGAGCTATGGGAAAGGGTCTAAGCCAATATGGCAAAGAGAAGGTTAAAACAAGAGAGTTGACTGGGCTGTTTGGAAGTGAAAGTAAGCCTTAAGTCATAAGGAGGTAGAAAGTTGAAAGCGGCCAACCAAAAGAGAAAGGCCACAAAGTTGGGCTCTGTAGTGTCAGTAGTTCCAGTTCAGGAAAAATATGGTGGCTGGTCTGCTCCCAAGCACATCCAGTGCAACTCATGCTGATTGCCATGTTGTGGAAGGTGATAGTGCGGATGCCCATGTCTGTGCTGGAGGTATGCAGAATGGGTAGCTTGTGACATCAGTCAGTATGTAATGTGGTCTTGACGCCTGATCTGCCATTTTGGACCTTGCCATACCTAAACTGCACGAGGAACCAGGTCCCCCCCCCCCCCCCCCCCGCCACCCGCCGCACAGTGCTATCTAAAGGATCACTATTCAGCTGACAGTGAGGTGCTTTTGACTATTTACTTGCTTTCTGGAGTTAGTGGTAGTATGGTGTTGTTGGAGTGGTTGACAGAAGATCTTTTAAGTCAGAGGAAAGTAGTGCAGGACCTTTGGAAGGAGCTGTGCAGTTTCAAAAGGCCTCTGAGTACACCACTTGCTCCTAGTCATCTGGCCTATACTTGCAGTTTCCCTTGGGCTGCAGCATAACAGGGAGATGGAGCAAAGGCAGCATAGAAGAGAGGGAGGCTAATGGAGGGAGGAGAAGAAGGGCTCTCAGCAGGAGGCCTTACCCACCTAGATTCTTCAGAGAGCACTTCTACCTGCATCTTAGCAAGGAGCAGTCTTGATGGCAACTGCGCTTCACCAATAAGGTGGTTACAGAACTATGCCACCTCCTCGAACTGGACGTGCAGCCTCAGATCAGGGCGAGGATGGTGCTGCCAGTGGCTGTCACTGTGGCCCTTAATTTCTACGCCAGTGTATCTTTCTGGGCTGGAGCTAGCAACATCGGCAACATATCGTAGTTTGCTATGCATCGCTGCATCTGGAAGGTGACAGACGCCCTGTATACCAGGAGAGGGGACTTCATTGTATTCACTCAAAGCAAAGAGAAGCAATGTTACGAAAGTGCTTCCATTTTTTGTAAAACATTTTTTGAGGACTTGGGTTTTAAAACTGAAAAGAATTCCATAGATGCAGGACACTTTTTTTTTAAAAAAGAGAGGCCATCAGAAGGTCTTTTCGACTTGGTTTGTAAACATCTCTTGCTGGAAGTCACCTGTCTTCAGATAATTTTTGACCTGGGGAGGATGTTTACAGAGAAGTGACAGGTCAAGATTCTAGGGTCAGGAGGCTTGTCTGTTGAGATATAGTTTTTGGTTTCACTTTGGACAGTCAGTTGGGGTGTGGACAGTATTTTGAAAGGAGTTTAAAAATAAACCTGCCAAGGACAAAACCACAGCTCAGCCTTTTCCATCTCTTTGAAAAGCCTGCCAGCTTTTCCATCTCTTTGAGAAGCTCTTAGAAGCGAGTATAAGAAATAGAGAAATTGATGCTGCATTCCTTCTGAAATGCCTGACAGAAATCCCTGTTGCTGCATTTCTCCTGGAAAGCTTGTCAAACTGATCTTCAACGTCGCCTGAAAAGAGCTGTTCTAGAAAGATGCCAATGATGGCCGTCTACTTGCATTTGGGACACCGGAATAAAGGGACAACTGACATCTTTCCACATCTTTTTTTCGTCAAGAATTAGCAAATATTTGGCCAAAGTATTTTTTTTTCTTTTTTCCAGTGTGTGTGGTATGTGTGTGTGTAGCCAAGGTAAAAGGGAACTTTCATATTTCACTCTGTGTGCTAATGCTTTGTTTCGTCACTGGTTAAGTCTTGTTTTATAATAAACTGATAATTTTGTTATTTATTAACGAAACCTGGTTGGTGTATGTTATTCTGGGATAAAGAGTAGAGTATATGATTGACCACATCAGTAACTGGGTAAACATTTAAATATATGTTATGACCTGTGGAGAAATGGAACTGGAAAAGACAGTGCACTCCTCCCACCTTGGTCGTAACAGCAGGAGGAGAAGGCATGAGCGTTGCCAGGATAATGGACTACCAAATGGTGGAGGGAGCTTTTGACTGCACACACATGGCCTTGCAGCCGTAAAGAGGTACCACACACTCAACGTTAGAACACACAGAACATCATGTTGATGAATGTGCGCTATCCTGGCAGCAGTCATCATGCTTTCATCTTGTGCCTGTCTGCTGTTCCCACCATCTTTGAGCCACTACATTGAACTAGAGGGTGGCTGCTTGGTGACGAGGGCGACCTGTTGTACATGTAACTAATGACTTCCCTCTGCAAACAAACCATACTTGGACAATGCTCCTACACTGAGAACCATGCTGCATGCTGCAACTAGGAACATCATGGAGCAGTCCATCAGTGTCCTGAGCAACAGTTCCACTGCTTGAACTGTGAGGAGGGTGTCCTCCTGTACTTGGCAAAACATGTCTTCCAATTTTTGGTGTTCTGCTGTGTCCTCCACCACCTGGCCATGAGGGTGCAGTCCTTGTTACCAGGGCAACAATGACCACTTGAGGAGGAGGAGGAGGAAAAGGAGCAGGTGAAAGGAAGGAGGCAGCTGGCACATCAGTGCTTTGGACAAGCAGTCTGTGTGCATCTCATCAGACTCTGGTTCCCCTGAATAACTCCTCAGATCCTCAACAATTTCCCACCTTTCTGTTACAGACCATTACAGCGTACGCTTGGCCACAACCCTGAAATAAAAGTAACCATTCTGTATCAACCTGATCCAATAACCGTTCCAATAATGCATACAATATTCAACTATGCACCCCATGCATTCCCTTAGTGCCTGTCTTGCGGGCCTAGTGCTCCTACATAGTGCCATCCCAGTGGCTTCAGCATGACTGGTGGAAAGCTGCTGACTGTCAATGGGACAGACTGCAGGTAGCCTTGCAGGATGCCCTCGAGCAGCTCTGGGCCTTAAGTGTCCAGCTTTGGACTGCAACATCTCGGCATGCACGGTAGCTGTCTGTCTTGGCTGGCGAAAAGGCGACAGCAGGAGCACTGGCAGAGTGCAGTGGTAGGACTGCGAATGCTGTCATCCTGAGCGAGGACAACTGGTTTGTGCACCATGAAACCACTGACACTTTCCCAGGGCAGTGCCTCAGCAGTCCTAGTAATGTGCTGGAGCGCAGGTTGTTGGACTGCTGTTGAAACCATTTCCACACTGGAAAGGATGGATTCCAAGCTCTCTGCGAAACCCTGTGCCAAGTTGAAGCTGGATTCCTCCATGCTCCTTGACAGTGACAAAAGGCTCTCTGAGAGGCCTGCCAGTGCACCAGGCATTTCTCTGTGCATGCCCATCAGCCTTTTCCTGTTCACCACCCCTTTGAAGTCCTAATCTGAATCCTCTGCAGTAGAATCTGTGTGCGACCTCTCCCTCCGTTCAGCTGGCAAATGCGCAATCCTTTCCCTCTGTCCTGGGCTGAATCCCACTTTTGTCCACTGAGTCACTGCATGCAGTGACTGCATGCCCTCGAAGGTACATGCAGTGCCAGTACTTTTTAAAAATTATTTCATGGGATGTGGGTGTTGCTGGCTAGACCAGCATTTGATGCCCATCCCTAATTGCCCTTGAGAAGATGGTGGTGAGCCACCTTCTTGAATCGCTGCAGTTCTTGTGGTGTACGTATCCACAGTGCTGTTAAGGAGGGAGTTCCAGGATTTTGATCCAGCAACAGTGAAGTAACAGCATATAGTTCCAAGTCAGGATGGTTTCTGGCTTGGAGGGAAATTTGCAGGTGGTGGTGGTCCCATCTGTCTGCTGCCCTTGTTCTTCTAGTTGGTAGAGGTCACGGTTTTGGAAGGTGCTGTCGAAGGAGCCTTGGCGGGTTGCTGCAATGCAATGCATGTAGTACACACTGCTGCCACTGTGCATTGGTGTTGAAGGGGGTGAATGTTTAAGTTGGTGGATGGAGTGCCAATCAAGCGGGCTGCTTTGTACTGGATGGTGTCAAGCTTCTTGAGTGTTGTTGGAGCCACACTCATCCAGGCAAGTGGAGAGTATTCCATCACTCTCCTAACTTTTGGCTTGTAGATGGTGGACAGGCTTTGGGGAGTCAGGTGGTGCCTCAGAATTCCCAGCCTCTTACCTGTTTTTGTAGCCACAGTTCAGTTCAGTTTCTGGTCAAAGATGACCCCCAAGATGTTGATAGTGAGGGATTCTGTAATGGTAATGCCATTGAATGTCACCAGGAAATGGTTAGCTTCTCTTATTGGAGATGGTCATTGCCTAGCACTTGTGTGGCACAAATGTTACTTGTCACTTATCAGCCCAAGCCTGAATGTTGCCCAGGTCCTCCTGCATGCAGGCACAGAATGCTTCAGTATCTGAGGATTTGCGAACATTGTGCAATCATCAGTGAACATCTCCACTTCTAACCTTATGATGGAAGGAAGGTTATTGATGAAACAGCTAAAGATGGTTGGGCCTATGAGCTGGTGGCTATGCGTGTCAGATCAGGTGACGGTGCTTCTTCCTTAGAGGTCTGCTTTTCCTCTGGGCCTTCATACTCTGGCATCACTGACTGGCCACCTTGCAATTCTTGGGTATCTGAAAGAATAAATGCACAAGGGAAGGGTTGCGATGAGAGAGGAGGGATATGGGGCAAGCAAGAGAAGCAAGAAAGAAAGCAAGCAAGAGATGCATGGCTACACCATCTGCAGCTTGTACATTAAGCCAGATTGCCGGATGCCGGTGAAATGGGATTTTAGAAGGTGCATAAGGCAGGAACGTACCGTTTTCCTGGATGGCTTCAGTGATGCTGCTTTCCATAGCCTCGGTGACGGCTGCAATGATACTGCTGAGTGCCGTCTGCTGCATCGACGTAAGGATGGCAGCCATGCCTATCCCCTGTTGGTTAGGTGCTGCTGCCACCAGTTTTGAGCCATCTTATCCTAAAAGAGAGAGGAAAGTGTGTCATTGAGTGTGGTACAGTGTGTTTAGGTGATGTAACTGTCATGGGTGAATAAATGTCAGTGTGTGCAAGCTGTGAGATGTTTATGTGAGCCTTGCAGCAGTGCTAAGCGTGTGAGGGTGAGATGAAGCCAAGAATGTAGATTGGCATCTGTTCCGAAATCCCTGCCAGAGACCAGTTTCTAAAAGTTTGAAAAGCTAGCAGGAAATGATTGGCTTTCCTTCTTTCTTATTTATTTATTTTTTTCAGATTGTTCAGCTGAACTGTGATGCTTGAGGTACAACAGATAAAAGCCGTTTTAGTTGTTTTAATAAACTATAATAGAGGTTTTATAGAAGGTGAGTTTGTCAAGTGTCCAAATTGTTGCAAAGATGGAATAGCTTAATGTAAAAGTGCTTTTCAGTTGCAATCAAATAGTCTTTTGTCTGAATATGTTTCTACATACGGTACCAACAAGATTGAGCAGATGAGCTGAGTATGTAACAGATAAAACAGTTATCTTGTTTAAAAACAAGTTTTATAAGATGCTGCCCCAAGGCTTGTACTTGTTTATTGCATATTGATTGACACTTGGCATTGACCATTTCTGGTATGATAATTTTAAAAATCTGGTCAAACCATGTTATTACAAGCCTGTGGGGGCAAGCAAAGTAGCTCTCGTCAATTAATTAGATCAAGAGTCCAGCTCATCTACTGAATAATTAAGGAATAGGGGCCTAATTTACATAAAATGTAATTATGTAGTCTCCAACCTTTATGAAGGACACGTCTTCAGCATAGTTTGGGCTGAATTTTCACATTTGGGGCAGGAAACAGGAGCCAAGATTGTTTCCGGGTCTCGAACATGCCCCCAAGTCATCGACCTGGGATTTTTATGGAGGCGGCCCCTAAAGGTTCCCTGTCCAATCAAGGGCAGCAAAGCTGGGGGGCCAATCAGAGGCCTTCCAGCTTGAGAGGAACAGCCGGCAGCAATAAAGGGTAAGTAACTGAGAGGGTGCTTCAACATGGAAGCACCCTCACCCTAACATTTATAAAAATTTAAATAAAAACCAGAAAAAGCAGCCAGGCCACCACTGTGGGTAGTGAATCCTTCTACATGGCGGCTTTTAGCTGCAGCCACATCCAGGCAGGTAATGAGGGCCTCCAGGCCTGCCTGGAGCGCTGGCTCCCCTGGCCTGCCACTTGAGTACCTGTTTCCAGGCAGCTGAACTGCCTCACATCACGTTGAGGAACTGAAGGCCAACTGGACAATCCCAGTTGGCCTCCTGTAAATTGTCTTTAACAAGGCTCTTAACGAGCCTAATTGGCTGCTTGCATCGTGGGTGCGGGCAGCCTTGCCGGGACCTGAACCTGCCTCCCCTAAAATGGCTGGTGCTGGGAACGTGTCGGGAAACTGGCATGCCAGCTGGCACTGGTATTTTCCGGCCTTGTTCGCTACTGTTCTCGACCTGAGTGGGGCCCGAAAACCCTGCCCCATTTCTCTGCACCATGAAAATTATGGAAACTATTTATCCATCCTTATCTAAACAGATAAATAATAGTTAGATTGTGCCACAGGTTTGTGCTCATCCAACAGTATAAGCAAAAAATGCTTGGGTTATTGTTTGGCATCTCTCACACCTTCTCAAGGGCAGTTAGGGATGGCAACAAATGCTGGCCTTGCCAGCAATGCTCACATCCCATGAAAGATTTTTTTTTAAAGTTCAAAATTGGCCACTCGGCTTCAGAGACAACTGAAGCAAAAACAGAATAAGTTGGAAATAGTCCAAAGGACAGGAAGCATGTGTGGAGAACTGGCCAGTTAACATTTGAGACTAGAATCTTTCTTCAATGCAAGAGGAGGCTGCGCTTCTCCAGGGAGGTTGTCGCAGACCTCTGCAAATGCCTGCAACAGGATCTACTGTCTGCTGACCAGGGGTGCATGCCATGCCACTGACTGTCAAAGTCACCACAGCTCTGAATTTTTATGCCACTGAATCCTTTCCTCCTCCTACAGAAAACATCAGCGGAATCTCTTAGTTCACAGTTTGCAGCAGCGTTAAACAGATGACTGATGCTCTCTTTGCCAGGGTCGAGCAATACATCACCTTCCACATTGACAGTCAACAGGAGAGAGCTTGTGACTTTGCAGGCTTTCCTTATATGCATTGATTGTACTCAGGTAGAAAAGGATACCACTTTATCAGTGTACAGCTAATGGTTGATTAGAGGAACAGCATCATGCAGGTTTATACAAGGTACCTAGGAAACTGGCACAAAGCTTTTATACTCGGGTGCTGCACCATTCCCACTCCACTCAACCTTGTGGGGAACGCGATACGATGGTTGCTTGAGGATGGCAGGTTGATGGATCTGTGGACTTGGCTGATGACATCACCACATTCAAACAGCACAAATATAAATCGAAACTAAAACAGGGCAGATGCTGGACATCTGAAATAAAAGCAGGAATATATACAAATATAATCAAAGCCAGGGCACAATAAAGCACACAATAGGAATGCTCAAGCAGAGATTTAGGTGTCTAGATTCCTACATTGTGCCGGGATAGTGTTATGCATCATTGTGGTCGGCTGCATCTGGCACAACATTGCATTGCAGAGAGACTTGCATTTGGAGGAGGCAGAGCAGCAACATCACAGATGTCATTGGTAAGGAAGAACTCGGGAAGAAAAAGAAGCAGCTGAGGGAGAAGCGTCACATCTGCAACTTGTCGCCAGAATAGCAGAGATAGAGAAGTTCGCTAAATGGTTTGAATATTCTTCAATGTAAGATGAAAGGAGCTTCTCACAGCCCTGCCTTGATAACTTAGGACAGAGCTCCTCTGCATAACAGTCCTTGTACATTCTTCCTCATGCCTTGTATCTTGCTTTGAAGAACATTCAAACCGTTTAGAGAACTTCTATATCAATGACATTCAGACAATGGAGACTCAGAAGTAGTTATGAAACCATACTGCAGACCAAAATGTCAAATATGATAAAGGTGATTAATTTGATGCCAAACATAATAAATTTTCCATTCGTTTCTCACTTAGGTGATCAACCCACAGTGCTTTTCTTTAAAGAAGATTTCCTATGTACTAATCATATGAGGCACTATCCTAGTGGCTTGAGCAGAGCAATTGGAAGGGTGTTGTTCCTCATGCAAAGAGACTTTAGATGCTTGTGGCTGGTGACATCTGAGTGATGAAATCTGTGCTGGCTCAACCGTAGGCTGCTGCGGTTCAGCTGTTGCGGCTGACTTGTTGGCACTATGGCAGGCATTGGTTGGGGTGGCGTGACTATGAAAAGTTGCTGACTTCCTGAGAGACCTCAATGCCATTTTCACTGGAAAAAGTAGAAGTAGCATTAAAAGCTGGACCTGCCTAGTCTTGGGTATGAAGCACTATTTAAATGGAGGCTCATCTGCAAGCAGTCAGGGCATTGGAATCTGTTTGTAATGCACCTGGTTGGATTTTTTCATGTTTCTCCATTGGAATTTGCTAAATTACAGTTTGTTTCTGCTTCATAACAATCAAGAAGCTCAGCATTCAAGATTGGAGACATTATAGCCACTCTCTCTAGTTGGAGGAAGAGAAGTGACAGGACAAGTAGTGGGTTGGGAAACCACATGGATTGCAATTGGGGCTTTGAGGACAGCTGCTTACAGGTATTCCAACCCTGCCCGGCAGATCTATGGGCCCTGAGTCAATTGCTTTCAGTTTTGAGGGGTAGTGCATCAAGAGGCTGTTCTTCAGAGATGCTGTTACTAGCCTGTGCAGCCTGTTACAATAAAACCTCCCAGCTGGCCATGCATTGCCTGTGGCACTTATGCCTCAGGCTGTTTCCAGGCTGTAGCAGGTGCCATTGGTTACATTAGTCAGTCTGCAGTCCATGCCTACATCGAGCAGTTCACGGAAGCCTTTGCCAAAGCCAATAATTTCATTGTATTCCCCACGGACACCAACAGTCAGAAGGAAAGATCAACAGGCTTTTCTGCCATAGCAGGCTTCACCCAAACTGTGATTGACTGCACCCATGTCACAAGAGGCCAGAGTTCAGAAGAATGCAGAGTTCCTGGAGGGTTGTAGGGCTGAAGGAGCTAACAAAGATAGGGAGGAATGAAGCTATGAAGGTATTTGAACACAGGATGAAAATTTTAAATTGGACATGTTGAAGCACTGAGAGCCAATGTAGGTCAGTGAAAGCAGAGTTATTACATAAGGAAGACTTGGTGTGGGTTCGAATACAGGCATCTGAATTTTGAATGGTTTGAAATACACGGAAGGCAAAGGGTAGGAGACCATTAGATTAGTTGAGTTTGGAGATAGCAAAGGTGTAGATGAGAGTTCTGACAGCAGGTGGTATGAGGCAGGCCTGGAGACAGGCGATGTTATAGAGGTGGAAAAAGGAGATCTGTGTGATGGAGGAGGATATATTTACTATAAAAAGTCCAGCTTCTTGAGCAGGTTTCCTGAATAGTGCAAATATTTTCATTTTGGATAACAAATGGTTTCTTAAGACATTAAATTACGTGAGAAATAACACTGGTTCATTTAAAATATTGCTTTAAAGGAAAACAAATTTGTTATTATGGCATACTAAATGGATTTGACTTCACATATCTAATATGGTACTGCTTCTTGTAGATCTAACCAACAGCTACTACCTCTTACTGTTGATGGGCTTTACCCTTGGTGGCTTTACCCTTGGTTCTTCTGTGCCTGTTGATATTCTTGGCCTCAATATCTTTGACCTTAAAGGGAAGTCTCATCTCTTCCATTGCTGTAATTGCCTACAGGACGCTTGGTTTCCTCTTGTGAGGTTTCCTCTCAACCTCTCTTAACTCTCTATAAAGCCCAAATCCATGTAGGTCTTGAATATTGCTCCTATATTTGGGAGGCTCTTCTAACACCTCTCTCACATGCTTGATTGTGATCCCAGAAAACATGAATGTTTGATAGGTGATACTTCTCTCAACTGTGGCTCTAATCTGTTTCTCAGGGCAAACATTCTTGCCTCTATTTTATTGCTATTACATGGTCCGTGCTTCTCTGAAGTTTTCTTTTTCCTAAACTGCAAATATGCCATCATACAGGCTCTCTCCCTGCTCTTAAACCTTAGTGTAGATATCAAGACTCATTGCTGGGTCTCCTATTCTAACTCATTCTTTCCCAGGATATCTAAACTATGAAACTCCTTACTTCCCTGGGTCTTTCCTTCTTCCTGCAATTTTAGCCCTTAAAACAAATGTTTAGTATCATCTGCTTTCTAATCAAAATTACCTTGTCTTCTGTTTTGAACCTTGATGGTGTCCTGCACAATGCAACTTGCCAATTCATCTTGGTTGCCAATAAAAAATAATAAATCTATTATAGTCCTGTTGCTGTGTCTTTTGTTTATATTTTCCAGTTTGTGCACTGGAATACATGGTTGTCCTTGTTTAGCGCAAAGAAGCTAACCAGAGTCAACTTGAAACCTGTGTTTTAATGGCTGTATGTTGCCCATAGGCAAAACGACGAGGAGTATCAGGTTGGGAAAGCAGTCTCAGACAAAGGCCAGCACCACGTATAATTTTCCAGGCAGGAATTTCCTTTCGCCACAAAAAAAAGAAAGAAGATAATAATATGAAACCCAAAAAGGACATGAACAATTCATTGGTATGTACATAAACTGTACGTAAGGTATGTCCACTGAAACAATATGTTGTGCTTATTAATGTTTCAAATATTAGTTGTGACAGGAATTCGAAATACTGATGATATTGAATATCAATTATAAGCAGAGCAGTTATTATTAGCTTCTATCCAGGCAGAGCAAAACCTGCAAATAAAAGTGAACCATTAAAATTGAAGCTATTTCTCTATAGATAAGTACAGAAGATGCAGATTTGGCACTCGAGATAATTGTATGGTGTTGCATAAAATGCACATTACTACCAAAATATATAATTCTGTTTTTAATGTGTTTAGTGCCTTATCCTTCCTAGTTACAGCAGTGTCTATTTCATTCCCTGCTGATACTGGTTTCTTTATTTGCCCTGGAATTCCTTGGTTGGAGCAGAATATAGATTAATAGTTAACCATTTGCAGGGCCAGGAGCATCTGATGGGGTTCCACAGGAGAAGCACCCCAGCATAAATTCAGTTTGTTTCAGATTGGGATAAAGGAACACCTACAGTTACAGTGGCGGCCACATACGAATGACAGTTTACACATGGGAAGAAGTTACCCTCCCTAAATTTTGTGATTTCCGCCTTCCCATCCGACCTTGAGAATATGCACCACTAATTAAAAGGTGGAGTTTGCCAGAACCTGTTTCTTAAGCCATAAATACTTGGCTAAAGGGACACTGCTTAATTGAGATTGCTTGTGGAAACTTGTGGCCCTATCTTATAATTCACACAGGTATTGCAAAAGATATCCACAATCCTACTCAGGAAGCCTTTCCTTACGTTCTCCATTCCCTTTGGAAAGCTTTCTATTTCAAGGCAATTACTGAACTTGAATCTGAAGTTCATACAATGAGTTTTCTACTGGGAATCTCACTTTACATGACCTATATGCTGGAGGAAGAGGGGCTGTAAAAGAAGCCACATTATTTAGTTTGCACCAGAGGAGAGCCAACCCATCCTAGCACTGCCCTTCCAGCAGGATGGATAGACCCTTTTTGCACTTTCCAAAACTTTCCCAAGAAAGAAAGAACTTACATTTATGGCAGGCTGTCCAGAGAGATATTTTTGATGCCTAGGCACTGTTGTAAGGGAAACAAAATGTAGAGAAATGCAGCAGCTAATTTGTGCACAGCATTGAGATGAATGACCAGATAATCTGTTTCAGCGATGCATGTGATGGATAACTACTGGCCAGGACATCCAGAGAATTACCCTGTTATTCTTGGAATAATGCCAGGGAATATTTTGCATTCACCTGCGAGGGCAGATGGAGCCATGGTTTAACGTCTCATCTGAAAGGCAGAATCTCTGACAATGCAGCAGTCCCTTTATTGCACAGAGAAATGTTAGCCTAGATTACGTACTTAAATCTCTGAAGTTTGTACCCACGACCTTCTGACTTAAGTGAGAGTTCTACAACTGAGATAAACCTGACAGCTAAGAAACTCTGTCGCAGAAGGTTGCGATTTAGTCATGAAGCTTTGGAGGAGCTTTGTTTCTTGCTACAGATAGAGTTGCAGCTGAGGTTGCTAACATGCAGAGCCCTGACAATGGAGGAAAAAGTGACCAGAGTTGTCACCTTGTATGCCATGGTCTTATTTCAGGGAACCAAAGGGAATTTTTGTCAGATTAATCAATTTGTGGTGCACTCTTCGATAAGGCAAGTCATCAATGCTGCCTTTACCATGGCAGTTCAATTTACACAATTTAACTGTGCTCCCACACAGATGACTGAGGCCCAACAAATTTATCAGAATTGCTGAATTTCGCAGGATTGCCAGGTCTACTGATTGCGTTGTGTGCCTCAAATGTAATTCCCTATATTTTTAAGGACAGCAAAGGGGTTTCCAGTTTCTGAAGGTGCAGCTAATTTATGTCAACAGGCATAGCTTTTTGCTTGTGAATTCATGATTTACTAGGAGCAGTCATGATGCTTTTATACTTAATCAAGCTAGGATTGTAGCTCTGTTTCAACTAGAGGGTTAAGAGGCAGGGCGGCAGTCTAACATCTGTATCCTCTGGCTTCCTCATGCTCTGTGTCTCACGATGTGTCATTTCCTCATTTTCACTATCTGCATCCCCTTGAGTGCAAGGGAGACCGTGAATGACAAGTAGGCAAGTGGCTGCCAGTGTTGCCAGAGGAAGAGGGGATTGCAAAGTCGAGTTCTTCAGCAATCTTCTCTGCTGCCTCCTGGCTTGTAGCCTCTGGAGGAAAAGACAGTATCATTAACTTCGGTACGTCTTCTATCTTAGCATTCTTTCTTAATCAGCTACTTTGTGGATCTCCCATGAAGAAAGTGCCAGCTGATGAAGAGACTGCAGAATATTTCAAAGGTATATGTTCTCACATTCTCACATCTTATTGTTGACTGCCAGGCCAGAATTGGTATCTAACTATAGCCACTTCTTCATTTCTTCCTCTTCATGTGCTCTCAAATGCCAGCTATTGGCACATCCTCCTCTGGTAGCCTGGTGTTTCCTGGCATGCTGTGCTTAGAGAATACCCATATATTTCTCTCTGAATCGTTATTTGTAATTTTATTCATCTGCAAACACTTTTACTGTCATTGCAATAGCTCCTTGGGGTTATGGAGGTTCCACCCACAGTCGCATCCTTCTTGATGGTCAGTGCTTCTGAATGTGATGGCTTGTTCCCTGATTTACCAGCTATTGTATTCCTCCTTTCTATAATTTGACCAGCAGCATGTTCACTTCTGAAAAGCTAGATACTTGCCTTTTTCCTACTTTAGCTCCAGCGTTTTGCTTCCTCTGTTCATCTCTTTAACTGCATAGATCCCTTTAATTACAGAAATGTCACCCACTTTCTGAATTTTCTGGACTCTTCTGGCCTCCGTTTGGCACGATACTTGCCCTTGTTTCACTGGCATTATAAAAATTAGTTGACCCAAGAATTTCTGATAAGGTCAACCAGGGTAAGTAAAACAGTTAGTGAATTAATCATAAGATTAATCATTAATCATCACAGAGCAACTTCACCTGACTGCAGATTTCACCAGAGTACAAGGGAATTTGGCAAGTGTAGAAATTCGGTGAGGTGGCAGTAAGAGCAGTAGTTGCTTAATACATTAAAAAAAGAGTTAAATTAGGGCTGTTGGCTAAGTTACAGTAAAGACCTAAGGCATAAAACTAAATGTAATAAATTAAACAAGGTTATTAACTGGATTAAAACTATATAGATAGTTAAATGATATTTCAAAGCTTGAAAACCTAATTAGTTAAATAAAATACAATAGAGGATACAAGGCAGATGATGTGTTGCAGCTGTAGCATGTTGGAGCTGGTGGACACCAGTGTGATCCACACCAACTACATCTGCAGTAAGTGTCTGAAGTTCGAGGAACTTTGGCTCAGAGTTGTTGAACTGGAGTCTGAGCATTGCACTCTACGATGCATCAAAGAGGGAGAAAGTTAACTGGACACTTGATTCCAGGAGGCAGTCACACCCCCTTAGGTTAAGTACTTCAGATTTGGTCCATGGTCAGTGACAGATGGGTGCTACTACGAGTGATGGGGATTCAGAAGGTAACCTTGGAGCAGCCTCAGCCCGTGTACTTGTCCAATAGGTATGAGGTTCTTGCAGCCTGTATGGATGAGAGCAAGGACTCAATCGAGGTTGAGCAAAGTGACCACAACACTGTGGTGCAGGGGGACATTCAGATTTGGGGTGTAAAAAAGAATGTAGTAGTGATAGGGGACAGTATAGTTAGGGGAATAGATACTGTTCTCTGTAGCTGAAAGTGAGAGTCCCAAAGGCTGTGATTCCTGTCTGGTGCCAGGGTTAAGGACATCTACTCAGGGCTGGACTGGAACTTGAAGTGGGAGGGGAAAGTTCCAGGTGTCATGGTCTGCGTAGTTACCTATGACATAGATAGGACTAAGGAAGAGATTTTACTCAGGGAGTATGAGCAGCTAGCAGCTAAATTATAAAGCAGAACCAGAAAGGTAATGATCTCTGGATTACTACTTGAGCCCCAAGCAAATTGGCATATGGTCAATTAGATCAAAGTTGAATGCGTGGCTCAGAGATTGGTGTGGGAAAAATGGGTTTTAATTCGTGGGGCACTGGCAGCAATAATGGGGAAAGAGGGAGCTGTTCCATTGGGATGGGCTTCACTTGAATCATGCTGGGACCAGTGTTCTGGCAAATCAAATAACTAGGGCTGTAAAGAGGAATGTAAACTACATAGTGGTGGAGGGTAGGGTAGGGATCAAGTGAGGGGAAATTTAGAAAGTTAAAGAGAACGGACAGGGCAATAGTGCATGGTACTGATATGAGTAATGGTAACCAGAGGGTGATAGGAAAGGACAGAGTGTACAAACATATGAGTGCACCAGCTAATAAGGTCAGAGTAGGGGAAAATTGTAAAAAGACAAAATTAAATGCTCTTTGTTTGAATTCATGCAGCATTTGTAACAAGATAGATGAATTGATGGCACAAATAGAAGTAAATGGGTATGATCTAATAGCCATTAGAGATGTGGTTGCAACGTGAACAAAGCTGGGAACTGAATATTCAGGGGTATTTGACATTTCGGAAGGATAGGCAGAATAGAAAAGGAGGGGCCAGTAGCTCTGCTCATAAAGGACTAAAGCAGTACTGTAGTGAGAAATAATCTTGGCTCAGAAGATTGAGATATAGAATCAGTTTGGGTGGAGATAAGAAACAGCAAGGGAAAGAAGTAGCTGGTGGGAGTAGTCTATAGGCCCACCAACAGCAGCTATGCTGTAGGATAGAGTATAAATGAAGAAATAATGGGGGCTTGTAAAAAAGGTACCAGAATAATCGTGGGCGACTTGAATCTTCATAGATTGGACAAATCAAATTGGCAAATGTAGCCTTGAGGACCAGTTCATAGGGTGTATTCGGGACAGTTTCTTAGAACATTATGTTGTGGAACCAACCAGCAAACAGGCTATTTTAGATCTGGTAATGTGTAATGAGAAAGGATTAATTAATGATCTGATAGTAAAGGATCTTCTTGGGAAGAGTGAGCATAACATGATAGAAATTCACATTTAGTTTGAGAGTGAGAAACGTGGGCCTGAAACTAGTGTCTTAAACTTAAATAAAGGCAATTACAAAGGTATAAAGACAGATTTGGCTAATGTGGACTGGGAAAATCGATTAAAAGGTAAGACAATAGATAAGCAGTTACAGACATTGAAGGAGATATTTCATAATTCTCAACAAAGATACATTCTGTTGAGAAATAAAAATGAACCATCCGTTTCAAACCAAGGAAGTTAAGGATGGTATCAAATTGAAAGAAAAGCCATATGCTGTTGAGAAGATTAGTGGTAGGCCAGAGATTATGAAAATTTTAGAAACCAGTAAAGAATGACGAAAGATATTAAGTGGAAGAAAATAGGTTGAGAGTAAACTAGCAAGAAATATAAAAACAGTGAGAGCTTGTACAAGTATATAAAAAGGGAGTAGGTAAAGTAAATCTTGGTTCTTTAAAGGATGAGACTTGAGAATTAATAACGTGACACAAGGAAATGGCAGAGACTTTGAACAAACATTTTGTGTTAGAACATCTTTGTGGTAGAAGGCACTAAAGGCTTCCCAACAGTAGTAGAAAATCAGGGGGCAAAAGGGAGGGAATAACTTAAAACAATCACTATCACTAGAGAAAAGTACTAGACAAACTTATGGGACTAAAGGATGAAAAGTCCCTGGATCTGATAATTATGTATCAATTGTTTCATTATATGCAGGTGGAGGGTGTTAACTGGAGTATTACTTGAGCACTTATGGGGAGACTCTTACTGAGACTGGTGGAGGGTTTTGAGTGGGGAGCTACACATTTGTAATCCTTTTACTCTGTACCATAAATGTGAAACTGGGTAAAGATAGGCTGCAGCTTTATCCTTGCACGACAAGCTTTCTGGAATTTAACACCTGATGGCCTGTATCCTAGGCTTGTAAAAACAGTGGCTGCAGAGATAGTGGATGCGTTGGTTATAATCTTCCAAAATTCCCTAAATTCTGGAAAGGTCCCAGCAGATTGGAAAACTGTAAATGTAATGCCCCTATTCAAGAAAGAAAGGAGATAGAGAGCAGGAAACAACAGGCCAGGTAGCTTAACATCTGTCATTGGGAAAATGTTGGAATCCATTACTAAGGAAGTAGTAACAGAACATTTATAAAATCAGAATACAATCAAGCAGATTTTACATGGTTTTATGAAGGGAAATTGTGTTTGACAAATTTATTAGAGTTCTTTGAGGATATAACAAGCAGGGTGGATAAAGGGGAACCAGTAGATGTACTGTATTTGGATTTCCAAAAGGCATTTGATCAGGTGCCACATAAATAGTTACTGCACAAGAGCTCATGGTGTTGGGGGTAATATATCAGCATGGATGGAGGTTTGGCTATCTAACAGAAAACAGAGAGTCTGGATAAATGGGTCATTTTCAGGTTGGCAAACTATAACTAGTGGGGTGCCACAGGGATGAATGCTAGGACCTCAACTATTTACAATCTATATTAATGACTTGGATGAAGGGGTCGTGTGTATTGTAGTCAGATTTGCTGATGATCTCAAGATAGGTAGGAAAGCATGTTATGGGGAGGACATGAAGAGTCTGCAAAGGGATGTAGATAAATTGAGTGGGCAAAAATCTGGCAGATGGAGTTTAATGTGGGAAATTGCGAGATTATCCTCTTTGCTAGGAAAAATAGAAAAGCAAAATGTTATTTAAATGGAGAGAGACTACAGAATATTGCGGTACATAGGGATCTGGGTATCATGGTACATGAAACACAAAAAATTAGCATGCAGGTCCAGCAAGTAATTAGGAAGGCAAATGGAATGTTGGCCTTTATTGCAAGGGAGATAAGTGTATAAGTAGGGAAGGCATGCTACAACTGTACAGGGAATTGTCAAGACCATACCTAAAGTGTTGTGTATTTTGGTCTCTTTAAGATTGAGCAGATCCGGCCTGTACTCATTGGAGTTTAGAAGAATGAGAGGTGATCTTATTGAAACATATAAGATTCTGAATTTCTTACGTTCTTATGTTAGGTCTGCCTTCTTGATTTCAGCAAGCATAAGTCTTGCTCTGCTATACTTACACTGGCGGTGCTGGGAATTTACAACCATTATCTCCTTTGCTTTAAGTGTCAAAGCTAAAAAAAAAATCCCAATTGTACTACTATTTACTGGGTCTTCTGGTCACGAAGTTGCTATGACCTTAAATCAAGCTGAAACCTTGGACAGGCTATCCTGTGCATGAGGTATAGTGAAGTCTGAGTACGGCTTCATCAACTGACTTAGGAACCTGAATAAGCTTGTTATTGATGTATTTGAGGAGCATCAGTTTTACTAGAGTTCATTAAAAATTATTGCAGGTAGTCCAATTTTGGGAAGTTAGCCCACACCAGCCTACCTGTCAACTAACTGTAGGGGGTGTCAGAATTGCAGCCTTTTCTTCGATTCCTACGCCATCTTTCAAAGTTTACTAGCTTTAATCCTAAGTCTTATTGGGCCTTATAATGTATTGCGTATAGATGTTATAAGAATTAGTTGCCATCAAAAATATCAGCATTTACTGATAATTTTTCTGGATGTTACATTCAAGAGGTTATAGATGGTTTTCCTGTCACTTCCCGACAGTCATCTTTAAATGTTCATAAGGTAGTGGAGAACTAAGATTTGAACAATAGTACTAAAACATGTTTTTGATTTTTTTTTAAATGAATATGCTTGAGCTTCATGGAAAATATTCACCAAACTATACAAAAACTTGGCTGCAATTTGAGCTATTTTCATTCTGAAATGACTGTGCCCTGGACATTTGGGTGACTCAGGTCAAAAAGATTAGGTTGTAGCTAATTTTCCCATTTCCTTCTTTAAAAGTAATGTGAAAATATTTACCATCTGCCATGTAGAACTATTCAAATTTCCTCCAATCTTATGTCTTGTCATGGTTCTTTTCACCACAATTCATGATAGTTCAAAGAAAAGCTGCAAAACTGTTTCCTGTAGGAAAGACTGGAGAAGATTGTCCTTTACATCCTTGGAGGAGGCAACTGAGAGTTGCTTTTATAATGGTATATTAGATAGTAAACAGTATAGCGTCATAGAATTACTACAGACAGAAGGAGGCCATTTTGACTGTTGTGTCCCTCCTGGATCTCTGCAAGAGCAACTCTGCTAATCCTACTTACCCGCCCTTAACCGTAGCCCTGCAAAATCTTTCTCTCCAGGTCCTTATCCAATTACCTTTTGAAAGCCCAGATTGAATCTACCTTATTACGACTGAGGTCGGTGGAATGCACTGTTTATTTTAGTCCCACTTCTCTACAGGTCACAACATATATTAATTTTCTCACTTACTAATACAGTCAATCATATACTCTACTTTTCCCGGAATAGAACACACGAAACAAGTTTCTTTAATGGATAACAAAATTATCAGTTTATTGTAGAACAGGCCTTAACTAGTAATGAAGTAAAGCATAAACACACAGATTTTAAATTTTAAAGGTTTCCTTTTTACCTTAACCCTTCATACTCTCTCACACACACAAACATACACTGGTTAACCAGAAAAGTAAAAGTGATTTTTAAAATTCAGAACTCTGTTACGGACAAAAAAACCCACTTAGGCTGATTACTTGCTCATTTTTGAAGAAAACACCAGATGAGATATGTTGTTCCAAAACTGGCATACAGTCTAACTTCTGAGTACACCGTAGACAGGTCACTGGGATCTTTTAGAACCGTTCTTTTCAGGTGGCATTGAGAATTATTTTAGCAGGCTTTCTTCAAAGACAGGGGACGAGGTGAATTGACATGGTGGATTTCTAAGGGTCTTTCAGAGATGTTGGAAAACAAGATGGATTATGGTCTTTTCTTCCTTCACTTCTTCAGCAGCAGGCTGACTTTATCAGCCACTCACTCCAGAAGGTAAAATGCACATTGACCCTACAACCAAAAGCCTGGGAGTTTTCTACTCTCTCAGATGTGTGCTGCTGCTGCTGGGCTTGTCCAAACAAGGCACGTGACTGACTGACTTCTCTGCCCACACCTTCCGCTGTTACTGGGGTTCCTCTTCTATTTTTAATTTGGGTCATGTGACAACCTGTATACATTGTTGCTAATCCAGTTCTTTCAGCATCCCTGTCGATTACCCCCTTGAAAAAAACTGGCCCAACATTTATTCAGTTTGACTATGAATTCCTCAAAAAATATTTTAAGAAAAAAAAACTGAATCACTTTCATAATGGCTTCCTCCACACTATCTGGCAGGGCATTCCCGATCTTAACCACTCGCTGTGTAAAAATGTTTTTCCTCATGTCATTGTTGATTCTTTTGCCAATCACCTTAAATTGGTGTCCTCTGGTTTTTGACTCTTCTGCCAATGGGAACAGTTTGTCTCTATGTACTCTGTCTAGATCCCTCAGGATTTTGAACATCTCTAGCAAATCTCCTCTCAACCTTCTCTTCTCTAAGGAGAACAACCCTAGCTTCTCCAATCTATTCATGTAACTGACGTCCCTCATCCCTGGAACCATTCTTGTAAATCTTTTCTGCACCCTCTCTAAAGCCTGCACATCTTTCCTAAAGTGTGGTACCCACATTTGGATGTAATATTCCAGTTGAGGTTAAATCAGTGTTTTATAAAAGGTCATCATATCTTCCTTGCTTTTGTACTCTAAGCTTCTCTTTATAAAGCCCAGGATCCCATATCCCTTTTTAACCACTTTCTCAACCTCCTCTACTATCTTCAGTAATTTGTGTACATATACTACCAGATCTCTCTGTTCCTGCATCCCCTTTAGAATTGTACCCTTTATTTTATATTGGTTCTCTTTGTTCTTCCTCCCAAAGTGTTCACTTCACACTTCCCTACATTAAGTTTCATCTGCCACATGTCCGCTGATTCCACCAGCCTGTCCATGTCCTCTTGAAGGTTATGACTATCCTCTTGATGGTTCACAATACTTCCAAGCTTTGTGATTGGCTTGAGGGGCTGACAGGCCTACTTCTGCTCCTATTTCTTATGTTTTCATGTTCTTATGTCATCTACAAAATTTGAAATTGTGCCATGCACTCCCAAGCCTAGGTCATTAAAATATGTCAAGAAAAGCAGTACTGCTAGTACTGATCCCTGGGGAACCCTGCTCTATACTTTTTTCCAGTCGGAAAGACAACCGTTCACCATTACTCTATGTTTCCTGTCACTCAGCCGACCTCGTATCCATGCTGCCACTGTCCCTTTTATTCCACGAGCTTCAGCTTTGCTGACAAGCCTATTATGTGACACTTCATCAAATGCATTTTGAAAGTCTGTTTATGCCACATCAACCTTATTACCCTCATCAACCGCCTCTATTACTTCATTGAAAAACTCCATCAAGTTAGTTGAACACAATTTGCCTTTAACAAATCTGTGCTAGCTTTCCTTAATTAATCCACACTTGTCCAAGTAACTGTTAATTTTGTTGCTGATTATCATTTTTAAAAAGTATTTTAAAAAATAGAATTGAAACACCATTTCAAAGTAAACTATGGCAGTAGGACAATGTGACACAGGTTCAAAGGTGATAAAAAGCAAATTTAGGATCAATATCAGGAATTTCTTCACACAAAGAATGGTCAACACATGGAATCGGCTTCTGGGTAGGGTCGTGCAGGCTAACCTCTGGAATATTTTAAGAAACAGTTAGATGATATTATGAGAGACCATATTGTGTAATGAGGTGGGATTAATTAATGATCTCATAGTTAAGGATCCTCTAGGGAAGAGTGATGATAGCATGATAGAATTTCAAATTCCGTTTGAGGGTGAGAAACTAGAGTCTCACACTCGCGTTCTGGAGTTAAACAAAGGTAATTACCTAGGCATGAGGACAGATTTGGCCCTAGTGGACTGGGCAGGAAGACTAAATGGTAGGACAGTTGATGAGCAGTGGCAGATGTTTAAGGAGATATTCAATTCCTCCCAACTAAAATATATTCCAGAGAGGAAGAAAAATTGTAAGGGGGGGAAAAAAAATTCATGGCTAAGCAAGGAAGTTAAGGATAACAAAAACTGAAGCATACGGCAGGCTGGAAGATTGGGAAACTTTTAAAGATCAACAAAGGGTTACTAAAAAAAAGTAATTAAAAGTGCAAAGGTAAATTATGAAAAAAAACTAGTGCAAAATATAAAAACGGATAGCAAAATCTTCTATAAGTATATAAAAGGGAAGAGAGTAGCTAAAGTGAATGTTGGTCCCTTGGAGGATGAGACTGGGGAGTTAATAGAGGGAACACAGAAATGGCGGAGACACTAAATCAGTATTTTGCCTCAGTTTTCACGGTGGAGGACACTAGTACCATCCCAATAGTAACAGGCAATGCAGAGGTTATAGAAAGGGAGGAACTTAGAATGGGGATCCTGTAGATGTAGTATATCTGGACTTCCAGAAGGCATTTGATAAGGTGCCGCACAAAAGGTTAATACACAAGGTAAGATCACATGAGGTTAGGGGCAATTTATTAGCTTGGATAGAGGATTGGCTAACCAACAGAAAACAGAGAGTTGGGATAAATGGGTCTTTTTCTGGTTGGCAAGATATAACTAGTCGGGTGCTACAAGGTTCAGTCCTCGGGGCCCCCAACTATTTACAATCTATATTAATGACTTGGTTGCAGGGATAGAAGGTATTATAGCCAAATTTGCAGATGACACTAAAATAGGTGGGATAGTAATTTGCAATAAAGAAATAAGAAATTTACAAATGAATATGGATAGGTTAGGTGAATGGGCCAAAATTTGGCAGATGGAGTTTAACGTGGATAAGTGTGAGGGTATCCATTTTCATCGGAAGAATAGAACGGCAAATTATTATCTAAATGGAGAGAAACTTCAGAGTGCTTTGGTGCTGAGGGATCTGAGTGTCCTCGTGCATGAATCGCAGAAAACTAGTACGCAGGTACAGCAGGTAATAAGGAAGGCAAATGGAATTTTGACATTTATTGCTAAAGGAATAGAGTATAAAAGTAGGAAAGTGTTGCTGCAACTGGACAAGGCATTAGTGAGACCGCACCTGGAGTATTGTGTACAGTTCTGGTCCCCTTACTTCAGGAGGGATGCAGTTGCATTGGAGGCAGTTCAGAGGAGGTTCACTAAATTTATTCCAGAGATGAGGGGTTTGTCTTATGAAGAGAGATTGAGCAGTTTAGGCCTTTACTCTCTAGAGTTTAGAAGAATGAGAGGAGATCTAATTAAGGTATATAAGATGATTAAGGGGATTGACAAAGTAGACGTAGAGAGGATGTTTCCTCTTGTGGGGCAATCTAGAACGAGAGGTCATAGTTTTAGGATAAGGGGTAGCAGATTTAAAACAGAGATGAGGAGAAATTACTTCTCTCAAAGGGTCGTGAGTCTGTGGAATTCACTACCCCAGAGTGCGGTGGATGCCGGGACATTGAGTAAATTTTAAGGAGGAGATAGACAGATTTTTAATTAATAAAGGGTTGAAGGGTTATGGAGAACGGGCAGCAAAGTGGAGTTGAGGCTGAGATGAGATCAGCCATGATCATATTGGGTGGCGGGGCAGGCTTGAGGGGCTGAATTGCCTACTCCTGCTCCTAGTTCTTATATGGTATCTATGGATAGGAAAACTAAGATGGGTCAAATGATCTATCATGTGTCTGTTACATCTTGCATCAGGTAATAGTCAATCACTTTTTGTTTCTTTGAAACTGCTTACATTTGGTGATTGAAAGATAGACTCCACAGACACTTCTATCAATAATGATTATGATGTAGGCATATTTCTTCGAACCTTGAGAGTACCTTTTTCATCAGGAATCAGTCTGTATGAAAGACAGGTAAGTCTTTGACTTATCTTTATGGAAAGCTTAATTGCAAGCATAATTATCTTTAATACTCATGTTAATTCCCAAATTATTTAAATATATTCATGCAAAGCATATGGGAACAATTATACTGGCAGATTCTTCATAAGAAATTTTTGTATCCAAAGGTATTGAAATGTGCCTCCTAGATCAAGCTATCCTAAATTTCTGTTGGTAAAATTGATTCCTTAAGGTGACGGTGGAAACTGTGTGTTCCTTCAAAAAGGAATCATTTAAGAATACCAACTCCAGTAGACTACATTTAGAAGTACCCATTGGATATTAGGTAGCACAGTGTGCAGTAGATATGCAGCTGGTCCTTATATTTGCAGCAAAGTAAGTATTAATCCGCTATTTTCTAATTAACACATGTACTTCAAGAGCCTTCCAGGTAAATTGGATATGTGTTTGTGAAAACTGGCATCTAAAAGAAACAACTTAAGTGTATTGCAAGTAATTTTTGAAATGCATATCTAGTGTGGTAAAATGTGATTACAGGCCAACTATTATAACTTCTTCAGAGGATACCATTTTGAAGAAGCACACCAGACAAATCCATAAAATGCGAAGAAGGAAATACTTTTGTCACCCCTGTTCTAATAAATTATTCTCCTGTCACCTCCATTGTTGATGAAATCTTAATTTTCCATTAGATTTGTTTTCTTTACCAAATTGCCTTGAACATATTAGGTTTTCCAAATACATTTGTCAACAAACTGATACTAAACATTTGTGTTGGGTTTATATTGCAGTGCCTTCGTTCATAGGTATCTTTTCATGATAGTGTAATATTGTGAGTGAATGCAAGTAAGCAGTGTTTACCTGGCCACACTTGTATTGGATTCCTATGATTAATTTTTCAGTGATTAATATAGAGCTTGAATTGAGGTACAATGCATTTTCTCTCCACCAATGCTGAGTTGAAAAAGAATAAATCTTTCCTTCACATCAGTGAAATAGTATGCATTGTATTATATCATTTGGTGTGTTCTTGCCAAATAGTTGAAATAAAAATGAATTTATGGCCATAAAATGCAAATTCAGGCTTTTGGGTCCAGTTTCTCATGTGGTAGTTACTTTGTTTCTGCTATATTTTTGAGAGGTAGGCACCATTAGAGACAAGGGACTACCTCCATGGGAAGAGAGTAAAATTCAGACAATAAGCCAACTATGTACCTCCCTTACTCCTTGCCCTTTTTCATTATGCTTGTGTCTTCTGTTAGCTAGCACAAGTTGAGACATAGACTAATATGAAAAGTGGAGAAAAAACCATCAGGCCCATTCATGTCCATCTGTTCATTAGATGGTGAAACCTTGGGAGGAATTTTATCCTGGTGACGGGGGACCTCAGCGTCTGGGGAAATCGATGCCGAGATCCCCGCAGCGCCTCTTTTATGGTAGGCCTGCCGAATTTAGTGCCAATCAGGCACTTAAGAGGACAGCGGCGGGCCTTCCAAAGGATCTAGGACCCTGTTACGAGAAATCCCGCCCTTGGAGAGCTGCCAGCTCTGATTAGAGGCAGTGATTGCTGCTGGAGGTGACCGTACCTGATGCCAAGGAGTGTTGCTGGAGCCAAGCCTCGGGTAAGTCAGGGCAAGAGGTGTTATGCAGGGTAGGGGGGGGACAGCAGCAAGGGTAGGGGTTGTCTCTTAGCAGCCCCCCATTCCCGATGCTGGGTCCCTTGTTCAAGCACTAAGTGCTTTTTAACAAGGGACCCCTACTCACCAACCCCCGGGACTGGGAAGAAGCTCTCTCAATTTTTTGTGCCATGCTTCCTGTGTGGCAACAGGGCCGCCTGCCGCATGGCTAATTGTGGCTGTGGCAGGAAGAGGTCCTTAATTGGGTGTTAATTGCACAGCTAAGGGCCTCAATTGGCAGCAGGGTAGAAAGACCATTCACAGGCCTTCTTGCCCTGGTCTAAATTTTGGCAGAGACAGGATGGTGGCGGGAACCTCCTGCTCTCCTCGCTTCCAAACCTGCGGCGGGGCAGAGCATAAAATTCCCCTCCCCCCCTCCACTTGTGTACCATCCTCTCTAATTGTTGGTAAAGCAAACTCCTGAGTGAGTCAAAAAAAGGAAAATAAAACCTGTTTCAGGAAAAACTCAGCAGAAAAACTGTAGTTTTCAGGATGAAGGAATCCAAAGTCAGTCTTTTAAAAGGAGGAAATTATATAGGCTGAGAAGGTATGAAAAATGTGGGAAAGAGAGAAGTGGGCAAAATAGCCATTTGAATGTGTTTTTGCTAAGCAAAATTAGAAAGCTGTAGCCAATAAAAACTTTGGATATAATAATTCAGTCTGTGTGAGATCTTAAAGGTTTACTGCAAGCAATAGAATATATGGATGATGATTGTCACTTATAATTACTAATGTTAACTTTGGTAATAGTCTTCAAATGCAGTCATATAATATTCCAATACATTGTTCACATTCCATAGTTGTACAACAGACTTATTCCCTGCTATATTTTGGATGATCCCAATCTGAACGCTACAAAATGAAAGAAACGATCAATTTTAATAATTAATTATTGAAATAAAAAAAGTTATTGAAATGCAATTTTTTTTCTTCTCCTGAGACTTTACTTCTACATGCATTTTCAGATGGGAAGATGGATATGCAAGATGCATCCAAAATTTTATGAATTTGTGCTCTCAGCATGATGTTTTATCTGCTGGAAGCACATGTTGGAAATTCAGGTATAGAATTCAACGGGCCTCGCAGAATCTTATGTCAAAATTAATGGCTGCAAAATCCTGAAAGGTTGTTGACATCACGCCCAGATTCTTGGTTTGTGTTCATGGAGCGCAAAACTCTATATCAGAAGTACAAATTTGTAAGAGTTTTACAGTGAAAGCTTTGACAGTGACAAAGATTTAATGGCAATAATGCATTTCACCAATGAGGAATTATGTCGCTTGACACTTCACAGAGAGACATTTTTTTCTGAATTGTTCTTGGGATGTGGGACACCCTGACAAGGCTGTGTTTATTGCCCATTCTTACCTGTCTTGAGAAGTTCGTGAACCTTCTCTTTGAACCATTTCAGTTCTTGTGGAGATCGTGATCCCACAATGGTGTTAGGTAGAGCATTCTAGGATTTTAATTGAACAGCAACAAAGGAGTGGTAATGTGTGTCCTACTCAGAATGGTCTGTGACTTGGAGGAAAACTTGGAGGTGGTGATGTTACCTTAACATTGCTGTTCATGACCTTCCGGGAGGTAGCATTTACAAGAAAGATCAAAGTTACATTGATGAGTGGCTTCATTGCATTCAGTAGATGGTGCCACAATATGCGAGTGATGGATGGGGTGGTTAATGAGCTAGGTGACAAGTGTGCTAATCAGGTGAACTGTTCTGTCCTGGATGCTGTTGCACTATGTGAATGTTGTTGGGTCTGCACCCATTCATGCGAGTTGTGAGTATTCTGTCACACTCCTGACGAGCCTTGCAGATGGCGGAGAGGTTTTGAGGAGTCAGATGGTGATTCACATGTTGCAGATTACCCAGCCTGTGCCGCCTTCTTTTAATCATGGTGTTGATATGGCTAATCCATTGAAGCTTCTGGTTAGTGAGTAACTCCAGGATGATGCCGGTCAAGCTAAGATTGCTGGGTTTTCTCTTGTTCGAGATGTTCATTAGCTAGCACATATGTGGTGTGAAATGCTGCCTGCCAATTGTCATCCAAAGCATAGATGTTATCCAGGTCATGCGGTGGCCTGTCATGGGCTGTTTCATTATGGGAGGAGTTGTGAATGGAGCTGAACGCTGGAATTGTCAGTGAATAGCCCCGTCCCTCACCTTTATGATGGAGGAAAAATTGTTGTTGGCAGCTTTGGCAAAGCAGACTCTTTCTGACAAGGAGCTCCTCATAGCGTATGGTGGCGTAGTGGTATTGTCATTGGACTAGTAACCCAGAGACCCAGGGTATTTCTCTGGGGACATGAGTTCAAATCCCACCACAGCAGAAGGTGGAATTTGAATTTAATTAATAAATCTGGAATTAAAAGCTAGTCTAATGATGGCCATGAAACCATTGTCGATTGTTGTAAAAACCCATCTGGTTCACTAATGTCCTTTAGGGAAGGAAATCTGCTGTCCTTACCTGGTCTTTCCTACATGTGACTCCAGACCCACAGAAATGTGGTTAACTCTTTCATGCCCTCTGAAATGGCCTAGCAAGCCACTCAGTTGTACATAACTACTACGAAGTCAATAAAAAGGAACGAAACCAGACGGACCACCTGGCATCGACCTAGGCACCGGAAACGACAACGGCAAACCCAGCCCTGTCGACCCTGCAATGTCCTCCTTACTAACATCTGGGAGCTAGTGCCAAAGTTGGGAGAGCTGTCCCACAGACTAGTCAAGCAACAGCCTGACATAGTCATACTCACGGAATCATACCTTACAGACAATGTCCCAGACACTGCCATCACCATCCCCGGGTATGTCCTGTCCCACCGGCAGGACAGACCCACCCCAGAGGTGGTGGCACAGTGGTATACAGTAGGGAGGGAGTTGCCCTGGGAGTTCTCAACATCGACTCCGGACCCCATGAAGTCTCATGGCATCAGGTCAAACATGGGCAAGGTAACCTCCTACTGATTACCACCTACCGCCCTCCCTCAGCTGATGACTCAGTACTCCTCCATGTTGAACACCACTTGGAGGAAGTACTGAGGGTGGCAAGGGCACAAAATGTACTCTGGGTGGGGGACTACAATGTCCATCACCAAGAGTGGCTCGGTAGCACCACTACTGACCGAGCTGGCCGAGTCCTAAAGGACATAGCTGCTAACTGGGTCTGCGGCAGGTGGTGGGGGAACCAACACGAGGCAAAAACATACTTGACTCATCCTCACCAATCTGCTTACCGCAGATGCTTCTGTCCATGACAGTATTGGTAGGAGTGACCACCACACAGTCCTTGTGGAGACGAAGTCCCGCCTTCACATTGAGGATACCGTCCATCGTGTTGTGTGGCACTATCACCGTGCTAAATGGGATAGATTTCGAACAGATCTAGCAATGCAAAACTGGGCTTCCATGAGGTGCTGTGGGCCATCAGCAGCAGCAGAAATGTACTCAACCGCAATCTGTAACCTCATGGCCCGGCATATCCCCCACTCTACCATTACCATCAAGCTGAGGAGACCAACCCTGGTTCAATGAAGAGTGCAGGAGGGCATGTCAGGAGCAGCACCAGGCATACCTCAAAATGAGGTGTCAACCTGGTGAAGCTACAACACAGGACTACTTGCATGCCAAACTGCATAAGCAGCATGCGATAGACAGAGCTAAGCGATCCCATAACCAACGGATCAGATCTAAGCTCTGCAGTCCTGCCACATCCAGCCGTGAATGGTGGTGGACAATTAAACAACTAACTGGAGGAGGTGGCTCCTCAATGATGGGGGAGCCCAGCACATCAGTGCGAAAGATAAGGCTGAAGCATTTCCAACAATCTTCAGCCAGAAGTGCCGAGTTGATGATCCATCTCGGCTTCCTCCTGAAGTCCCCAGCATCACAGATGCCAGACTTCAGCCAATTCAATTCACTCCGCGTGATATCAAGGAATGACTGAAGGCACTGGATACTGCAATAGCTATGGGCCCTGACAATATTCCAGCAGTAGTACTGAAGACCTGTGCTCCAGAACTTGCCACGCCCCTAGCCAAGCTGTTCCAGTACAGCTACAACACTGGCATCTACCCTGCAATGTGGAAAATTGCCCAGGTATGTCCTGTACACAAAAAGCAGGACAAGTCCAACCCGGCCAATTACCGCCCCATCAGCCTACTCTCAATCATCAGTAAAGTGATGGAAGGTGTCATCAACAGTGCCATCAAGCGGCACTTGCTTAGCAATAACCTGCTCAGTGATGCTCAGTTTGGGTTCTGCCAGGGCGACTCAGCTCCTGACCTCATTACAGCCTTGGTTCAAACATGGACAAAAGAGCTGAACTCGAGGTGAGGTGAGAGTGACTGCCCTTGACATCAAGACAGCATTTGACCGAGTATGGCATCAAGGAGCCCTAGCAAAACTGAGGTCAATGGGAATCCGGGGGAAAACCCTCCGCTGGCTGGAATCATATCTAGCTCAAAGGAAGATAGTTGTGGTTGTTGGAGGTCAATCATCTGAGCTCCAGGACATCACTGCAGGAGTTCCTCAGGGTAGTGTCCTAGGCCCAAACATTTTCAGCTGCTTCATCAATGACCTTCCCTCAATCATAAGGTCAGAAGTGGGGATGTTCACTGATGATTGCGCAATGTTCAGCACCATTCGTGACTCCTCAGATACTGAAGCAGTCCTTGTAGAAATGCAGCAAGACCTGGACAATATCCAGGCTTGGGCTGATAAGTGGCAAGTAACATACGCGCCACACAAGTGCCAGGCAATGACCACCTCCAACAAGAGAAAATCTAACCATCTCCCATTGACATTCAATGGCATTACCATCACTGAATCCCCCACTATCAACATCCTAGGGGCTACCATTGACCAGAAACTGAACTTGAGTAGCCATATAAATACCATGGCTACAAGAGCAGGTCAGAGGCTAGGAATCCTGAGGTGAGTAACTCACCTCCTGACTCACCAAAGCCTGTCCACCATCTACAAGGCACAAGTCAGGAGTGTGATGGAATACTCTCCACTTGCCTGGAAGGGTGCAGCTCCAACAACACTCAAGAAGCTCGACACCATCCAGGACAAAGCAGCCCACTTGATTGGTACCCCATCTATAAACATTCACTCCCTCCACCACCGACGCACAGTGGCAGCAGTGTGTACCATCTACAAGATGCACTGCAAATGCCATTGAATGTCAATGGACTAAGGCTCCTTAGACATCACCTTCCAAACCCGCGACCTCTACCAACTAGAAGGACAAGGGCAGCAAATACATGGGAACACCACCACCTGCAAGTTCCCCTCCAAGTCACACACCATCCTGACTTTGAACTATATCGCCCGCCGTTCCTTCACTGTCAAAATCCTGGAACTCTCTTCCTAACAGCACTGTGGGTATACCTACCCCAAATGGACTGCAGCGGTTCAAGAAGGCAGCTCACCACCTTCTCAAGGGCAATTAGGGATGGGCAATAAATGCTGGCCTGGCCAGTGATGCCCACATCCCATAAATGAATTTTAAAAAAATAGAACCTGTGTGGCCTTTTAATGCTTGGGTCATGTTGGCAAGGGTGGGGTGGGTTGTGAGGGTCTTAGGCCTGTAGATCTTTGGGTGCAATGAGACAATAGCACTCAGTCAAAAAGTACAGATCCCAATAAGGGCAAAGCAAAAAAAAAAAAGTTTAAAAAAGTGTCTCCAAAGGCCTATAATGAAGTAAAGTTTGCAGACTCATCAAAGCAGTCAAACTCCTCAGCTCTATCTAGATCAGGTGACAAAGGGAGATGACGTGCCTCTCCTTTTGGGTCTAGGTTATCCAGCATATAAGAGGGGCACAAAACCAGGAAAGTTGTGTCTATAGCATCACTGATTAACAGGTGTGCTTTGCAAATGAGTCCAGCAGGGGCTGGATGGGCAGTTTACGGAAGGCCCAGAAAGATTGACGAAATTTTGGAGAAGTGATTTCAAGGTGCACAGATGGCAGAAATCGTTTCCATTTGAGTTTCTTCATTTAAAATTCAAGGCCACTCCAGCACCATAAATATACCAAGGAAATTCACCCTCATGGTTTCTTTGTTTAATTGTTTAAAATGTTAATCAAGAATTGAACTTTTTATTTTCAGTAGCACAGCATTAAATGCGATGTTCTATATTTCGGATGGAAAAGATAAAGACTTAATTTTGACTGAATGTTGTTTTACTTTCACGCTGATGACGCATTTCCTGCTGTGTGGTATACCACTGTGGTTATTGTGACCTATTCTCACTAAAATTAGATCTCAGTACTGAGTTTCAATAGGAATAGTGATAGGTGAGAGATTTAATCAGCAGCTTCATATACTTTCTGATGTAGTACTGCTGATTTGCATAAAACATAGTAACTCTTTCATTATGTATAATAAGAGTTTATAATCCGGTATAATCAGAGAATGTTGCATTTTACTAAGTTGTAATAATGGAAAATAAGTTACCTCTGACTATAAAGTACCAATTCTATGCTCCTGCATCTCCAGCATGGATCTGCACTTGACCGGATTGTGAATTGGAGATCAGTGCTATAGTGTTAGCAGCTGTGTCCCTACAAATACAGCTCCTCACTTCTTGATCTTCCCTTAAATTCCACTCCACATTTTAGAGCTACACTGTTTTATAATCAAAAAATGAAGAAAGTCAGCCTTTTACAGTGTATGCCAGATATAAGTTGCAACCATTAGCGGAAAATAGTTAAATAAAGTAGAAATGGTTGATGGATTGTAAAAAGGGCTGTTCATGGTCATATTTTCATCTGGATTCTGCACTAGATGCCAATGCTGGTAATATACAACAACAGCTTGCATTTGTATGGCACCTTTACCATACAAAAATGACCCAAGGCACTTCATAGAAATGTAATCAGATTGAGAAAAGGCACCAAGCCAAAGAAGGAGATAGTACAGGGGTGTGACTAAGAGCTTGGTCAAAGAGGTAGGTTTTATGGAGGGTTTTGAAAGAGATGAGAAAGTGGACCATTTATAAATTGCGTGTCACAGTTTTATTATTGGTTGTAATCTACACAAAAGGGAAAGCACTACAAAAAATAATACTGTACATACAAGAGACAAAATCAAACTCAGTGTGAGAAAATTTCGAAAGGGGTAGAAAGCCATTGGTAGTAATATAAAAACATCAAATCATAGAGATAGAAGGCTGCATGGTAAAGCACTGTGGGCTGAAAATTCCATGATTTCTTTGAGGCAATAGTGTAATAATTCTGGCATAGAAGTTAGGAATTTGGGGTCATGTTCTAAAGTAAAAATTAGAGTGGAAGTAATTGTTAGCAGAAGCTGCAGCTATCCCTAAAATGGTGCATGTACACTAATGACAGCATAATGAAGGAAACAGCTGCTGCCCCAAAATTTACAGCATTTATACAAGAATCGCACCTAACTTAATTTAAGCCTGTAGAAAGAAGGGTAAGTTACCTTCATGACTTGTCAAATGAGGAAGTAGATTAGTTCATGGACTTCATCTGAACTGCCAGCTTTGATTGAAGTGGTTACAAAGATTCAGGGTAATTGTGGAAACTGACTGGATCGATTATGGTTCCTGTTTAACACCCTGCCTGACGTTACTTTCCATTGACTTATTTTAGTTTTCTCACTGAAATCTCTTTCTATACAGACTCTACATAAGAAATAGTACTGCTTTGAGTTGACACTCATCTGTCTGCTTACCCCTATCATTAACAACTAACCCTTGTCCCGCTCTTCGCTTTCCAGGTCCAGCAGAGATAGAGGATCGTGTTGGAGCAGAAGAAGCAGAGGAGAATCTTCAATAGTGCACACCATCATTCAACCTTACTCTTGCAGGCACCAGCTCAGAAACATTGATCCGCATAGTGTAGAGGGTCAGCTAGAGGGATCTGGGAGATTCAGCAAGCACAGGTGTGCAGGAGCAAAGACAGGGGGAATGGTACGGCTGTGGAGCAGCTCGTCACATCCTGGCCTTAATGCAGAGGGCACAGGTACTGACTTGAAGGGCCTAGCACATAGAAGAAGACTGATGGTTATGCAAGACAAACTACTTAGTGCACTGGACTGTCTGCCACCGATACTGCTCACAATGTCGGACAGCATGGATGAGTCCAGCTGCAACTTGTGCAAGGTATTCCAGTGGGGTGTTGGGATAATGCAGTCAGCCACAGAGTCTGGTGCATACTGCAGCAGTGCTGAAGGTGTTGGAGCCTCTGGCACCTTTGATGGAAATTTAGACTGTTGCAATCTTGGCTTTGGTTTTATCATCAAGCTTTTAAAACATCAAAGAGACTTGTAGGTATGGGCTTCCAAACTGTCATCTTGCTCCTGGAGTCTGTTTCCATGCAGAACAGTGCAGGTCCTAAGGTGCTGTCCTATGGCAGTGGCATTGACACAGGCACCATGGGAGAGTCAGATACTGCTATCTCTCAAAATGACAGCACGCCTGTACCTGCACTAACCTTTGAAGCAGTGCTGTGTTGGAGCCAGCTGAGCCACACTGCCCCAGCCATTGCCAGGATGCCTCGGTTTGCAGTTGGGCCTCTAAGACCAGAGCTCCTTAAGGTCACGCTCCCTGACAATCTCAACTGCCCACAGTAGATGTTCCATAGTCCTACCCTTCCCATGCTGTTGCCATAAGGTCAGAAGTGGGGATGTTCGCTGATGATTGCACAATGTTCAGCACCATTCGGTACTGCTCAGATACTGAAGCAGCCGACGTCAATATACAGCAAGATCTGGGCGACATCTGACATGCATCCACCCATTCCACCAGCCTGTCTATGTCCTCTTGAAGTCTATCACTATCCTCCTCACAATTCACAATACTTCCAAGTTTTGTGTCATCTGCCTATTTCGAA
The DNA here is from genome assembly GCF_036365525.1 of Heterodontus francisci. Classification (NCBI taxonomy): domain Eukaryota; kingdom Metazoa; phylum Chordata; class Chondrichthyes; order Heterodontiformes; family Heterodontidae; genus Heterodontus; species Heterodontus francisci. The sequence continues at coordinate 72,092,346 of NC_090386.1, forward strand.
AGTGTGCTGTGCATACACAAGTGTAGGTCATTAATATAGATCAAGACAATTAGTGATCCTATTGGAGACCCCTGGGGAAGCCAACAATATACCTTCCTACAGTCCAAAAGACAACTGTTTACCATTACTATGTCTCCTGCCACTCAGCCAAATTCGTATCTATGCTACCACTGTCCCTTTTATTTCTTGGGCTTTAACTTTGCTAACAAGCCTGTTATATGTGAACACCATTTGCCCTTTACAAGTCCATGCTGGCTTTCCTTAAATGATTCACATTTGTCTAAGTGACTGTTAATTTTGTCCTGGACTATGTCACGAAAAAGGGGGGAGGAGTGCACTATCTTTCAGTAGTTCCACTTCTGCTCAGGTCACAACATATATTTAAATTTTTACCCTGTTACCAATACGGTCAATCAATTATTCCACTCTTTATCCCAGAATAAAATACACCAACCATGTTTCTTTAATAAACAACAAAATTATCAGTTTATTATGAACAAGACTTATCCAGTAACAAAGCAAAGCATTAACACACATATTGAAATATGAAAGTTCCCTTTTTAAATACCCAAAACACACACACATACAGGTTAAAGAAAAAAAATTAAGAAATTCTCTCTCTGCAGAGGTCTTTTACATAAAAAAGACAAAAAAAAAAAACTTTGGCCAAATATTTGCTCATTCTTGAAGAAAAAGGATGAGATGTGTCCCTAAACTGGCATACAGTCCGGCGTCCAAGTACACGTAGACGGGTCACTGGGATCTTTTCTGGAGCTTTTCTTTAGAGGTGGCATCGAAAAGTCATCTGGTAGGCTTTCCAGGTGCTTCTCAGGAGACATGCGGCATCAGGGGTTATAGCTCTCTCAAACTAAATTCGCAGGGTTTTTTCAAAGAGGTAGAGAAAGAGGAGCTGGATGTTTTTTAGCAGGCTGCAAGCTTTCAACACAGTCTACACCGCAGCTGAACCAGATTAATATCCCAAAAGTGAAACCTCCTGACCACCATAAATCTTGACATGTCACTTCTCTGTAAACATCTCCCCCAAGTCACCAAGGTTTCTGTTGTTTATCGAGCATAAAGCATGTGACATCCAGTAAAGGTTTGTTTTCAAAAAAGACCTCTCAGTGACCCTTGTAAAAAAAACACATCCATGGAATCTTTTCAGTTTTCCTAAATGAGTTCATAATTCTAAAATACAAGTCCTCAAAAAAAAAATTAAAATTGGAAGCACTTTGATAACAACTCCATCCTTGAAGGAATTAAACGCCATTTTTAAATGTGTTTCATTACAAAGTGTGGAAAAAACAGAAGATGAAAAATATTCAAACACATTTACACACTCATTCTTTTTCACTCTTTACCTGTAACTAATACAGTTCTGCTTTGTACCATCTTTGTACTTAGATAATGCAAAGCAAAGTTACATTCTAGACAAAGCATCAACAATTACACCGTTTTTCCCTGCGATGTGGGTAATCTTTGCATGATAAGTTTGCAATAATAAACTCCATCAAAATAGTCTGGCATTCTGATTTTTGACTTTTTCCACCGAGGCTAGGGGGTTATGATTTGTATCTACAAGTGTCTCTGTGTAGTTGTGGCAGACATATACTTTAAAACGCTTAAGAGCTAGTAATAAGCCCAGGGTTTCTTTTTCCACGGTTGAGTATCTCTTTTGGAGTCTATTTAGCTTTTTGGAAAAGTATCCCACTGGCCTTTTTATGCCCGATTCATCATCTTGTAAGAGGACTGCACCAACCCCCAGGTCACGAGGATCAATTGCTACCATGAAGGGCTTAGCAAAATTTGGGGCAGCCTCTCAAAAGTTTCCTGGCGCTCCCCTGCCCACAGTACCTTGGGTTTCTTTTTTTTTGAAGCAAATCCATCAGTGGAGCAGCTATGGCACAAAATTTGGTACAAACTTTCAGTAGAAATCACACATCCCCAAATATCTAATGATTTCTCGCTTAGTCTTAGGGGTAGGGAACTCCACCAATGCTTGTACTTTTGCTGTTCTTGGCAACACTTGTTCTTGTCCTACTATATGCCCGAGGTAGGTTACTCTCGCTTTTGCAAATTCACTTTTGGCAAGGTTTATCACCAAATCAGCCGACTGTAATTTTCTAAATAGAACTTCTAGTTGCTCCAAGTGGTCTTTCCCAGTGTCATTGCATACCAGTACATCATCAAGATAAATCACACAGTTAGGAACACTGGCTACCACTTGGTTCATCAGTCTCTCTCTGGAAAGTTCCTGGGGCATTTTTTTGCATCACTTGGCTTTGGGAAAGACTGTCTGGTGTGACAAAGGCTAATATTCTTCTAGCTCGGAGTTAAAAGAACCTGCCAATATCCCTTTAACAAATCTATTTGTGTAAGAAACATGGCACTGCCCACTCTGTCAATACATTTTTCCAAGCGAAGAATTGGGTACGAGTCTGCCTTTGTTACTGCATTAATCTTTCTGTAGTCTATGCAGAATCTAGTTGAACCGTCAAGTTTAGGCAATAACACCACTGGGGAGCTCCACCTGCTTTGACTGGGTTGTATTCGGTGGTTTTCCAACATGTATTGGATTTCTGATTTCACCTGGCCCTGCTTCTCTGGACTTAAGCAATAAGGATGCTGTTTTATAGGAAAGGATTCCCCTACGTCCACATCATGTATGACTAAGGTTGTACATCCTGGTCTGTCCCTACAGACTAATTTAAATGCTGTAAGTAGCCTTGTTAGGTCTTCTCGTTGTTCTGCGTCTAAATAGGAAAGCATAGTGTCTAATCTCCCTAATAATTCAGTATTAGCTAACCGGATAGTAGGAGGTTCAATTTGAGAAATATCTCGGCCTCCTTCTGCCTCATCCTCACTATCCCTTTTATCCTTCACTGTCCTTATTACCTGACATACCTGTGCTTATGGACATGAGGTAAAGGTCCTCTAAAACGAATTAAAGAAAAGTTTTTAGAACAGAGGGACAAATAATTTGTGTTAGATTATGTATCCGTATTCCAGGAATGGCTCACGAGAGCCTGCAAAGTGGCTCAGGAGTACCTGAAAGCTTCTCAAACAACCATGAAGAAATAGGCAGACAAGCATGCCAAGACCCGAACATTTCATCCAGGGGATGAGGTGTTCGTATTACTGCCTTTACATAAGACATATCCTCTTCCCAGTGATGATATTGTTTCAACATATTGATACGACACAGCTGATTTCTTTTTCTGGCAATCTGGGGTGTCAATCAAATAATTTACTTTACCAATTCTCTTGACCACTTTATATGGACCACTGAACCGTGCTTTCAGCAGTTCACCCTGTAAAGGCGGTAAATTGACCTCCAACAATGAAATTTGTTTAGCCATTGCTCGGGTCACTACACATGAAGGTAAGATTCCTGGAAACTTTTCCTGTAACTGTTCTATCTCTTTGACTTCACTTGGTCTTTCTGTGACTACTGGAGAAGCTACTACCTTCACTCCGGCCAAATCATTCCCCAGGAGTAGGTCAACTCCATCTACAGGCAAACTCTGGTCAACTCCTACAGTTACCATTTCAGACAGTAGGTCACACTTCAGGTGCACCCGATACAAAGGTACGGGTATATTCTCCCTGCTAATACCATTCAGTGCACTATCTGGTGAAAAATTTATGCCTTTCCCCAGCAAAAGAGTTTGGGTGGCTCCTGTATCCCTATGTAGAACTATAGGTTTACCTGCCTCACTTGAGGGATAAGGAGTTACTTTTCCTTTTGACAGGAATTCCCTATAACTCTCAGATATCCTGTTCATGTCCCCCGCACTCACAACGGTTTTTATACTTAGTCTTGCAGCTGCAGTCAGAGCTACAGCCTGATCTGTTGTTCTCTCAGTCAGGGCCCCTTTCTTTGCATTGGCCTTGTGTACCCCAATGAGTTCCATGGGTTTATCCCGTAACTTCCAGCATTCTGCACAAAGCTGTCCCACCTTGTGGCAATGGTAACACTTAGGCTTGCGGAACTCATTTCTGGCGTGAGGAGGAGATCCGGGGCGTTCCCAGCTGTCCCTTCTTGTCCCCGGCTACTTGCCTTCCTTTCACCTTCCCACCTACTATCCTTCTCTGGTTTGTGGGGGTGACGGACAAAGGGTTTGGGCTTGTAAACAAGCTCAAAATCATCAGCGCTCTCAGCTGGCTGTTGAAACCTTTGATTCTTTACATGGGTTCTTACTAATGGAGGGTGTGAATTTTTTAATCCTTCCAGGAGAATTATTTCCCTAAGGTTCTCATAAGTGGCCTCTACCTTTAGTGTCTGCATCCAATGATCAAAGTTAATTTGCTTTACCGTCTCACAATCTATATGTCTGCCCAGTGTTACAACTGAGGTGGGAGGAGTGCACTCTCTTTTCTAGTTCCACTTCTCCGCAATACTCAAGATATACTTAACATATTTACCCGGTTACCAATTTGGTCAATTATATACTCGACTCTTTATCCCAGAATAAAATACACCAACTAGGTTTCTCTAATAAACAGCAAAATTATCAGTTTATTGTCAAACAAGACTTATCCAGTAACAAAGCAAAGCGTTAACACACAGATGGAAATTTGAAAGATCCCTTTTTAAATTCCCCACACACGCAGACACACACACACTGAAAAAAATACAGAAATTCTCTCTGCACAAGTCTGTTACAAAAAAAAGATTTAAAAAAAGTACTTTGGCCAAATACTTACTAATTCCCGAGGAAAAAAGAGGAGATATGGAAGAACGTCAATGTCCATTTTTGTCTGGTGTCCGGGTGTACCGAGACGGGTCACTGGGATCTTTTCAGAAGCAGTTCGTTCTGGAGATGTTGAGAAATTGTCTGATAGGCTTTCCAGGAGACAAGTAGCATCAGGGGTTTCAGCCAACACACACTTGAATCGCAGGGTTTCTTTCAAAGAGGTAGGGAAAGAGATGAGCTGGGTATTTATTTTTCCTTGGCAAGCAACATCAACTCTCTTCAAAACAGTTCACACCCCAACTGACCAATAAACAATCTCAGAAGCCAAACCAACTCCTTGGTTTTGATAAGGTCCCGCATGAGAGATTGGTTAAGAAGATAAGAGCCCTGGGACCCAGGGCAATTTGGCAAATTGGATCCAAAATTGACTTAGTGGCAGGAGGCAGAGGGTGATCGTCAAAGGTTGTTTTTGCGAGTGGAAGCCTGTGACCAGTGGTGTACCGCAGGGACCGGTGCTGGGACCCTTGCTGTTTGTAGTGTACATTAATGATTTAGACGTGAATATAGGAGATAAGATCAGCAAGTTCGCAGATGATACTAAAATTGGTGGTGTCGTAAATAGTGAGGAGGAAAACCTTAGATTACCGGATGTTATAGATGGGCTGGTAAGATGGGCGGAGCAATGGCAGATGGAATTTAATCCTGAAAAGTGTGAGGTAATGCATTTTGGGAGAACTAGCAAGACAAGGGAATATACAATGGATGGTATGACCCTACAAAGTACAGAGGATCAGAGGGACCTTGGTGTACTTGTCCATAGATCACTGAAGGCAGCAGCACAGGTAGATAAGCTGGTTAGGAAGGCATATGAGATACTTGCCTTTATTAGCTGAGGCATAGAATGTAAGAGGTTATGCTGGAGCTGTATAAAACGCTAGTTCGGCCACAGGTCGAGTACTGTGTACAGTTCTGGTCACCACACAATAGGAAGGATGTGATTGCACTGGAGAGGGTGCAGAGGAGATTCACCAGGATGTTGCCTGGGCTGGAGCATTTCAGCTATGAAGAGAGACTGGATAGGCTAGGGTTGTTTTCCTTGGAGCAAAGAAGGCTGAGGGAGGACCTGATTGAGGTATGCAGAATTATGAGGGACATTGTTAGGATAGGTAGAAATAAATTTTTTTCCCTTAGCGGAGGGGGCATAGATTTAAGGTAAGGGGCAGGAGGTTTAGAGGGGATTTGAGGTAAAATTTTTTCACCCAGAGGGTGGGTGGAATCTGGAACACACTGCCTGAAAGGGTGGTAGAGGCAGGAACCCTCACAACATTTAAGAAGTATTTAGATGAGCACTTGAAACGCCATAGCATACAAGGCTACAGGCCATGTGCTAGAAAATGGAATTCGAATAGTTCGGTGCTTGATGGCCGGCACAGACACGGTGGGCTGAAGGGCCTGTTTCTGTGCTATATAACTCCATGACTCTATGACTCTACATTTCGAATCACGGCAGCTCTGCGATGTGTGGGCCGCCATTGTTTTCGCCTGCTGCCTATTTCAGCGGCTGGCCTATAGAATCGGGGCCTTTATCTGAGAATAAAATACACCAACCAGGTTTCTTTAATAAATAACAAAAGTATCAGTTTATTATAAAACAAGACTTATCCAGTTACGAAGCAAAGCATTAACACACAGATTGAAATATGCAAGTTCCCTTTTTTAAATACCCAAAACACACACACACTGGTTAAAGAAAAAAAAGAAATTCTCTCTCTGCAGAGGTCGTTTACAAAAGAAAAGACAAAAAAATACTTCGGCCTAATACTTGCTAATTCTTGATGAAAACGATGAGATATGTTGTGTCCCAAAATTGGTATAGATTCTGGCGTTCTTTTCAGGCAGCGTCGAACAGTAATCTGACAGCTTTCCAGGTGCTTCTCGGGAGAAATGCGGCATCAAGGGTTTTAGCTCTCACGCATACTGGATTCGCAGGGTTTTTTCAAAGAGGTAGAGAAAGAGGAGCTGGATGTTTTTCAGCAGGCTACAAGCCCAACTGCTGTCAACACAGTCCACAACTCAGCTGAATCAAAACAATATCTCAGAAGTAAAACCTCGTGACCACCATAAATCTCGACCTGTCACTTCTCTGTAAACACCTCCCCCAAGTCACCAGGTTTCTGTTTTTTATTGAGATTAAGGCATGCGACATCCAGTAAAGGTTTGTTTTCAAACAAAACCTCTCAGTGACCCTGGTAAAAAACACATCTATGGAATCTTTTCAGTTTTCCCAAATGAGCCAGTATCCATAATTCTAAAATATGAGTCCACAAACAAAGAAATTAAACAACATAGAAGCATTTTCATAACAGTTATCATTTCTAAAAGCTTTCCTACCACTGAGTTAAACTGATTGGCCTGCAGTTGCTGGGTTTATCCTTACATTGATTTTTGAGCAAGGGTGTAACATTTGCAATTCTCCAGTCCTCTGGCTCCACTCCTGTATCTAAGGAAGATTGGAAGATTATGGCCAGTGCCTCCATAATTTCCACCCTTACGTCCCTTGGTTACCTCGGATGCAGCCAACCTTTTTAATACCTATTCTTTATCAATTTTTAGTCCATTCTGTGTCTCAACTACCTCCTTTTTCACTATGACTTTGGCAGCATCTTCTTCCTTGGTCAAGGTGGATGCAAAGTAAGCATTTGTACTTCAGCTATGCCCTCTCTATGCGTAAATCCCCTTTTTGGTGCTTAATCGGCTCTACTCCTCCTTTTAGCACCCATTTATTGTATGCCTATAGAGGAATATTGGATTCCCCTTTATGTTGGCTGCCAGCCTCTTCTCTTACTCTCTCCTTGCTGCAGTTATTTCTTTTTTCACTTCCCCTGTGAACATTCTATGTTCAGCTTGTTCTCACTTGTATTATCAATCTGACATCTTCCATACACATCCTTTTTCTGCTTCATCTTACTCTCTATCTTTTTTGTCAGCCAGGGAGCTCTGACTTTGTTTGCCTACCTTTTCCCCCTTGTGGGACTGAGCCTCGACTGTATTCGAACTATCTCCTCTTTAAAAACAGCCCGTTATTCAATTACAGTTTTGCCTGCCTATCTTTGTTTCCAATTTACCTGTTCTCACCCCATTGAAATTGGCCCTCCTCCAATTATTTATTTTTACTCTGGATTGCTCCTTGTCCTTTTCCATAGCCAACCTAACCCTTATGATGCTATGATCTCTGTCCCTTAAATGTTCTTCTACTGACACTTGATCCACTTGTCCCACCTCATTCCCCAGAACCAGATCCAGCAATCTCCCTTTATCGTTGGACTGAAATATACTGATGTATAAAAATTCTCCTGAACGCACTTTTGAAACTCTTTCCCCTCTGCCCTTTACACTATTACTTTTCCTCATTTATATTAGGGTGATTAAAAATCCCCATAATAACTATGATATAGTTTTTGCACCTCTCTGTAATTTCCTTTCAAATTTGTTCCTCTGTATCTTTTCCATAGGTGGTGGCTTATAGATTGCACCCAGTAGTGTAATGGTACCTCTATTGTTTCTGAGCTCTAACCAAATAGATTCTGTCCTTGACCCGACTAGGACATCCTCTTCCTCCAGCACTGTAATATTATCCTTAATCAGTACTGCCACCCCTCATTTTTTTTCTTCCCTATCTTTCCTGAACACCTTGTTTCCAGGAATATTTAATCCCACCCTTTTTTGAGCCAGGTCTTCGTTATCACCACAACATCATACACCCACATGGCTACCTGCACCTGCAGCTCACCAACCTTGTTTACCACACTCTTTGCAGTCATATACATGCACTGTAAACTTAATTTAGACTTTATTACATTCTCTCTTACTCTGACTGCGTCGAATACCTTGCTATTTCTTACCTTAATGCTATCTGTCTTTCCCAATTCTTTGTGCACCTTGTTATGACCTGGTTCCCATCCCCCTGCCAAGTTCGTTTAAAACCTCCTCATTTGCACTAGCAAACTGCCCCGCAGGGCCATTGGTCCTGGCTCTGTTCAAGTGCAACCCATCTGGCCTTTACAGGCCCCATGGCCCCCAGAACCAGACCAAATGTCCCATGAATCTAAAGCCTTCCCTCCTGCACCATCTCTCCAGCCACACATTCATCTGCTCTGTCCTTCTATTTCTATATTCACTAGCACGTGAAACCAGGAGTATTCTGGAGATTACTACCTTTGAAGTCCTGTTTGCTAGTTTCTTCCCTAGCTCCCCCTAAAATCTGCCTGCAGGAGTTAATTCCTCTACCTATGTCATTGATAGTGATATGGACCACGACTGCTGGCTGTAGACCCTCCCCCTCAGAGTGCTCTGCAGCTGCTCAGTGGCATCCTTGACCCTGGCACCAGGGAGGCAATAAACCATCCTGGATTCACGTCTGCAGCCACAGAAACGTCTGTCTGTCCCCTAACTATACAATCCCCTATCACTATTGCTTTCCCAGTCTTCCTCCTGCCCCCCTGTACAGCTGAGCCAGCCATGGTGTCATGGACTTGGCTCTGGCTGCACTCCCAGAGGAACCAGTATCATTGTCAGCAGTATTCAGAACTGAAAACCGGTTGGATATTGAGATGCACTCGGGGGGGCTGCTGCACTTCCTGCTTGACTTCCTGGCAGTTATCCATTCCTTTTTTGCCTGCAAACCCTTAAGCTGCAGTGACAACATCCAGAAATGTGCTATCCACGAATCAACCATGACTGCAGCAAAGCAGAAGATAAATTCTTCCTTCAAGAAATCTCATTCCATGTTACTCCGATGTCCGATTGCAGCCTGCCTCCAGGTTGCATTTACATTATAAGGTATATTTTCATCTTTGGTGCTTCTGGTGCAGAGTTTTTCTTGTTTGGACTGCATATCAGAAATTTAGTCATGTTCATAATTCACTATCTACATAATTTTCTGTCCTTGCAAGGGCTACGAATCAGGCACATACATTAATTTTAATGGATGAGAAGTCATGGGGCTGTGAAATGGTCATGTGCCCAAATTCTTGATATGAGTTTCCAGTGCACTGAAGTTAAGAGATTTATCCTAATAACAACAACATCAGTATGAAATAAAGCTATTTGACACTGACAATACAGTTGAAGTGTTAATGTATTGCAAGTGTTTATTATAACACTGACTTTCAACAGGCAGTGAGCTTTCAGTACACTGGCTGAAAGCACTCGTGTTTGAAATCAACAGAAGAAAAATGCAGAAAAAAATTATTGGGTGGCAGCCAGTTATGCAGGGAAGCTATACAAGAGGAGAAATTAATCCACAGCTACTGTGGCTAAACAGTTCAAAAATGATGTGGTCTGTGGTGAAGACTCTACAGATAGCTGTCTGAGACAGAAGTAAGCAAAAGTTGATAGACACAGTAAACCATCCCATCTCACAGTGTCATTGTGATTAACCTAGTAGATATATTGATTCAAAACATATGTCAAGAATTCATAGTGAGAAGTGCAGTATTTAAGAAATGTTAAAGGGTTTGTTACATTTGGGACTGCTTTTCCACAGAATGGATTTAGAAAAGGACTTTGACCTGTTATTTTTCCAGTATTAGCTGTGGCTCAGTTGAAAGATTCTGAGCCAGAAGGTTGTGGGTTGACGTCCCACTCTGGAAATTTGAGCACAAAAAGCTAGGTTGACAATCCAGTGCAGTGCTGAGGAAGTACTTTAAACCGAGCCCTGCCTGCTCTCTAAGGTGGATGTAAAAGATCCCATGGCAGTATTTCAGAGAAGAACAGGGGGCTATCCTTGGTGCTCTGGCCAATATGTATCCCTCAATCAACATCATAACAACAAATTATTTGGTCATTATCACATTGCTATTTGTGGGAGGTTGCTGTGTGCAAATTGGCTGCTGCGTTTCCTACATTAAAACAGTGACTACACTTCAAAAGTACTCCATTGGCTGTAAAGTGCTTTGGATATGTGCTATGCAAATGCGCGTCTTACTTTTTTTGGGCTTTTAAAGAAAAGTGCTCAAGTTTAGAAAGTTTAAAAAAGCGTTCTGAGACAGTGGGTGATTAACATGGTAAAGAGATCATTTTGATTTTTTCCCCCTAATAAATCCCCAATAAGCAATGCATTGCCCTGTCACAGCAGTTGATAAGCACCTCAGAAACATTGGGGTGAGTTTAGCTCTACCTGGCTGGCAAAAACCAGGCGGGCAGACAGTTAAAAGTGGCTGGGAGAATTACCCACGAAGTCCTGCACTGTTCAGGAAGTCTTCTATTTTAAATACACGAGTCACAGGTGGATGATATCATCAAGTCCTGACTGCAATTTTAACTGGTGGCCATGAGAGGGATTACCATTGTGGTTTCCCCGCCAGGTGAAGATAGCGGGATGGTCTGGGCCCAGTAGAGGCCCAGACTGCAGGAATTCAGGTCCCATAAGGAAAGTTTCAGGCTTCCCCTGCCCCAGGAATCCCATCTGTCCAAAATGCAGGACTCTCCTGAAACCCCTACCCCACAACTTAACTTGTTGCTGACGTTGTTCAGCTGGCAACCTTTTAAACCTGAAATTTGGCTCTCACCTGCTTCCTGAACATTTCAGATGAACATTTAACCAGCAGCATGTAAATAAGGCCCAGAAGTTTAAAAAAAATCACTCGGGCCTCAAGCTACCATGGACAGTGGTGGAGGTTTGCCGTTCACCTTGCCCACCGCCTCTCTAATTCTTGCTCTTGAGTTATAATCACAGCTGTTCTGTTGAGAATCCTTCTGGCTGTGAACACAGGTAGATTTTTGTCTTCATTGCCTGGGTAGTAATCTCATGGTGTGAATTAACCACCACTTTATATAACCAGCCCAATGCTTGTTCAATCCACCTGATTATAGCCCAGGTGGTCAATATAAAAATCTATTCCAGGAGATAAAAAGGGAGAGATTCAGGAAAAAATTAGGTGCAGAAAAGTCTGCAAAATTGCTGAGATTTAAAAAAAAACTGAAACTATGAGGGCAAATGTTGGCCAAGCTCACAAGGAGAATGAGGTGTTTGGTTAGGAGGTAGTCTGTGCAGAAATTGGACATGTTCATTATTTTGAATCATTATGTAAAAACAATCATACTTCCCCTCCGCCTCACCCGATTGAATTAACAAGCTGTTAATTCCTCCCATAACTCTTCTTTATCGCTCACAGAAATATTCACTCACTGATATAAAGCAGTTTAATGAATGGGTGATCATAAGAATGACAGTTATGGGCAGATTTACTTAGTTCAAACAGTACAGCCTGTCCCTGACAGAAATGTGGCAATCTTTTTGACTTAAGGTAGTCTTGTCAACCACTTCTCCAGCACAATATTTTGAAAAAAAAACCAAACAGCTAACACAGATGGGGGAGTGGCAGAAGGTGAATTGCTCCTTCAGAGAGCCAGCACAGACACGAAAGGCCAAATGGCCACCTTCTGTGGTATAACCAGTCTATGATTCTCTGCTGTTCTTCAAAATAGTTCCATGGGATCTTCTGCATCTATTTGAGCAAGCAGATGGGGCCTCGGTTTAACATCTCATATCCAAAAAATGGCACCTCCAACAGTGCAGCGCTCCCTCAATACTGCGCTAGAGTGCCAGCCTTGATTTTTGTGCTCAAACCTTGGAGTGGGACTTGAACTCAGAACCTTATGACTCAGAGGTGAGAGGGCTACAGCTGACATGAATTTTTATGCTTCTTTTTCCCTCCATGGGCCTGCCAATTCTTGCACTTTACAACTAAAATCATGCATTAAACATCTTTTATAGAATGTGTATGCCTATTAAAGAGCTAACAGCAGCACTACAGCAGGTGCATTCTTATGGCTGCTCAGTTGTGTCTTATGTGTTACATATTTGGCCTGTCGGAAGACCTTACACAAATCAACGATTCTCGAAAGACCGCCATCATTAACAACGAGCTCAGTAGACTCAATGTAGACATTGCAGCACTTCAGGAGACACGCTTCCCTGCGAGCGGATCTCTAAGAGAGCAAGACTACACCTTCTACTGGCAGGGTAGGGATCCTGAAGAACCAAGACAGCATGGAGTGGGCTTCGCCATCAGAAACTCTTTGCTCAGCATGATAGAGCCACCCTCAAATGGCTCAGAGCGCATACTGTCCATCCGACTGCTCACCGCCTCTGGTCCAGTACACCTACTCAGCATCTATTTTCCAACACTCTGCTCCCCACCTGAAGATAAAGACCAGTTCTATGAGGAACTCCATAATATCATTAGTAGCATCCCCAATACCGAACATCTGTTCCTGCTGGGGGACTTTAATGCCAGGGTTGGGGCCGACCATGACTCATGGCCCTCCTGCCTTGGGCGCCATGGCATTGGAAGGATGAATGAGAATGGACAGAGACTGCTTGAGTTGTGTACCTATCATAACCTCTGCATCACCAACTCGTTCTTTCACAATAAACCCTGTCACCAGGCTTCTTGGAGGCACTCAAGATCACGTCGTTGGCACCAGCTGGACCTCATCGTCACAAGGCGAGCCTCTTTAAACAGTGTTCAAACCACACGCAGCTTCCACAGTGCGGACTGCGACACCGACCACTCCCTGGTGTGCAGCAAGGTTAGACTCAAACCAAAGAAGCTGCATCACTCCAAGCAGAAGGGCCACCCCCGCATCAACACGAGCAGAATTTCTTATACACTGCTGTCACAAAAATTTCTAAATTCACTTGAAAAAGCCCTTCAAAACACTCCCACAGGGGATGCAGAGACCAAGTGGGCCCACATCAGAGATGCCATCTATGAGTCAGCTATGACCACCTATGGCAAACGCGTGAAGCGGAATGCAGACTGGTTTCAATCTCACTTTGAAAAGCTGGAACCTGTCATAGCCGCTAAGCGCATTGCACTGCTGAACTACAAGAAAGCCCCCAGCGAGTTAACATCCGTAGCACTTAAAACAGCCAGAAGCGCTGCACAAAGAACAGCCAGGCGCTGCGCAAATGACTACTGGCAACACCTATGCAGTCATATTCAGCTGGCCTCAGACATCGGAAACGTCAGAGGAATGTATGATGGCATTAAGAGAGCTTTTGGGCCAACCATCAAGAAGATCGCCCCCCTCAAATCTAAATCAGAGGACACAATCACTGACCATCGCAAACAAATGGACCGCTGGGTTGAGCACTACCTAGAACTGTACTCCAGGGAGAATGCTGTCACTGAGACCGCCCTCAATGCAGCCCAGCCTCTGCCAGTCATGGATGAGCTGGACGTACAGCCAACAAAATCGGAACTCAGTAATGCCATTGATTCTCTAGCCAGCAGAAAAGCCCCTGGGAAGGACGGCATTACCCCTGAAATAATTGCTAAGCCTGCTATACTCTCAGCACTCTACGAACTGCTTTGCCTGTGCTGGGATGAGGGGGCAGTACCACAGGACATGCGCGATGCCAATATCATCACCCTCTATAAAAACAAAGGTGACCACGGTGACTGCAACAACTACCGTGCAATCTCCCTGCTCAGGATAGTGGGGAAAGTCTTTGCTCGAGTCGCTTTAAACAGGCTCCAGAAGCTGGCCGAGCGTGTCTATCCTGAGGCACAGTGTGGCTTTTGTGCAGAGAGATCGACCATTGACATGCTGTTCTCCCTTCGTCAGCTACAGGAGAAATGCCGCGAACAACAGATGCCCCTCTATGTTGCTTTCATTGATCTCACCAAAGCCTTTGACCTCGTCAGCAGACGGGGTCTCTTCAGACTACTAGAAAAGATCGGATGTCCACCAAAGCTACTAAGTATCATCACCTCATTCTATGACAATATGAAAGGCACAATTCAGCATAGCGGCGCCCCATCAGACTCCTTTCCTATCCTGGGTGGCGTGAAACAGGGCTGTGTTCTCGCACCTACGCTGTTTGGGATTTTCTTCTCCCTGATGCTCTCACATGCGCTCAAGTCTTCAGAAGAAGGAATTTTCCTCCACACAAGATCAGGTGGCAGGTTGTTCAACCTTGCCCATCTAAGAACGAAGACCAAAGTACGGAAAGTCCTCATCAGGGAACTCCTCTTTGCTGACGATGCTGCATTAACATCCCACACGGAAGAGTGTCTGCAGAGACTCATCAACAGGCTTGCGGCTGCCTACAACGAATTTGGCCTAACCATCAGCCTCCAGAAAACGAACATCATGGGACAGGACGTCAGAAATGCTCCATCCATCAATATCGGCGACCACGCTCTGGAAGTGGTTCAAGAGTTCACCTACCTAGGCTCAACTATCACCAGTAACCTGTCTCTCGATGCAGAAATCGACAAGCACATGGGAAAGGCTTCCACTGCTATGTCCAGACTGGCCATGAGAGTGTGGGAAAACGGCACACTGACACAGAACACAAAAGTCCGCTTGTATCAAGCCTGTGTCCTCAGTACCTTGCTCTACGGCAGCGAGGCCTGGACAACGTATGTCAGCCAAGAGCGACGTCTCAATTCATTCCATCTTCGCTGCCTCCGGAGAATCCTTGGCATCAGGTGGCAGGACCGTATCTCCAACACAGAAGTCCTCGAGGCGGCCAACATCCCCAGTTTATACACCCTACTGAGTCAGCGGCGCTTGAGATGGCTTGGCCATGTGAGCCGCTTGGAAGATGGCAGGATCCCCAAGGACATATTGTACAGCGAGCTCGCCACTGGTATCAGACCCACCGGCCGTCCATGTCTCCGCTTTAAAGACGTCTGCAAACGCGACATGAAGTCCTGTGACATTGATCACAAGTTGTGGGAGTCAGTTGCCAGCGATCGCCAGAGCTGGCGGGCAGCCATAAAGGCGGGGCTAAAGTGTAGCGTGTCGAAGAGAGTTAGCAGTTGGCAGGAAAAAAGACAGAAGCGCAAGGGGAGAGCCAACTGTGTAACAGCCCCGACAACCAATTTTATCTGCAGCACCTGTGGAAGAGTCTGTCACTCTAGAATTGGCCTTTATAGCCACTCCAGGCGCTGCTCCACAAACCACTGACCACCTCCAGGCGCTTACCCATTGTCTCCCGAGACAAGGAGTCCAAAGAAGAAGAAGACTTGGGCTGAATTTTCAAATGGCACTGGGGGCGGAAGCGGGTGCATGTGCAATTTGAAAATCGGGTTTCCGGAGGTTCGACATGGGGTCCTGCCACCTCCAGAATGCAAAGCGATTTTGAAAGGGGCACTGGAGGGGAGGGTAGGAATGCGGAACACAAATGCCTCCTATTAATTGTCACTTGAACTCATTGAGAGGCTTGTCAGGAGCAGTTTGCATTATTCAATGGACAGGCATGGCGAAAAGGCAATGTCTGGAACACGGCAGGGTGTACAAGTCATGAACATTGCCGGGGGCGGGGGTGGGGAGGGTCACCATGAGGGCTATTGAAAGGGCTGTTTAACATATTGTAGAAGAACAGAATAAAGCTCAGCTGCTCAAACAGTGCCACTGAGTAGCCATTGCTGGAGCTAAAGGACTTGTATTTGTCAGTGGTGAATGGTAGGAATCTGGAGAGGGATGTGAGGCTGTTGGCATCACCTGAGCAGTTGGGGTTGGCAGGGGAAGACCTGGTGAATAATCAAAGCCCAGCTGAGGGAGTTGAGATGGGCACAGGCTACTCTGACATTGGACAGAGTAGCCAAGCTGAGCTTTAGCAGATGCAACCTCTTGGACAGGAGGAGGCCAGAGGAGCACAGGGAGGGGCTGCAAGAGGAAGAAGGCGCTACCCAAGACATCGCATATACTGCCCAAATGTCAGCTACCTGCAAATGAGATAGCGCCAGCGCTATAGGAGGCTATCCCTATCCAGGCAGATGGTCTCGGAAATTTGTGCTCTGATTGACAATAAACTGAGGCTTTGCGGCCCCCATGGCAGTCCCTTACTGCAGCTGTCAAAGTCACCGTGGTGTTGAATTTTTATGCAACTGGGTGGCTCCAGGGAGAAATGTTTCTCTATCACCAGTTTTACACTGTCACCATAGTGAATGAGTTCCATTGAAAGAGATGCCCATTTTACACTATTACACAAAGCCAAAATTATACCAGTTTGTGTATCTAAACCCAGTAATTAATTGGTTTGGCAAAATCTGTTGCTCAAGGTAAACCATCTTGCAATTTTTATTGGTCAGCTTCACTTGTGCATTTTCCATGTTTTCACGGTTTCCTGAACTTACATGAAAGTACAAAATGCAACATTCTTTCTAAAGGTGTAGATCAAGATGAGATTTCAGGTAATTGTTATTGTGGAAGAACAGATATTTACATTCAAATGTTTGCTGATGACAGGAGTCTTGTGGTACAATTTGCCGTTAAATGCTGTAAAACTGCGTCACTACATGATGGTGGTCATATGCCACTTTAAACGTTGTTATGAAAATACTTCCATTTTTTGTTAAATATTTTTTGAGGATTCATATGTAAATTGTGGTTATGGTTCATTTTGGAAGGCTGAAGATTTCATAGATGCTGGACTTTGTTTTCTGTTCAAAGTTCACTAAAAGAACACAGAGGTCATGTTTGAAAACAAACCTTTACTGTATATCACATGCCTTAAGATAAATAAACAACCGAAACCTTGGTGACTTGGGGGAGATGTTTACAGAGAAGTGACATGTCAAGGGTTATGAGAGTCAGGAGTTGGTTTGGTTCATTTGGGGTGTGGACAGTGTTGAAAAGCAGTTGGTTTTGTAGCCTGCTGATAAGAAACCCCCAACCCATTTTTCCTGCACCTCTCTAAGAGACCCTGAGAAATCCAGAGTGTCAGCTCCTCTTTCTCTACCTCTTTGAAAAAACCCTGTGAATCCAGAGTGTGATAACTGAAACCCCTGATGCCACATTTTTCTTGGAAAGCCAACCAGACTAATTCTGAACATCTCCAGAACAAACTGTTCCAGAAAAGATTCAGTGACCTGTCTCCGTATACCCGGATGCCAGACCTAAAGGGACAACTGACATCCTTCCATATCTTTTTTTTCTTCAAGAATTAACAAGTATTTGGCCAAAGTATTCTTTTACTGTCTTTTTTTGTAAAAGGCCTCTGCAGAGAGAATCTCTTTATTTTTTTTTGGGTGTGTGTGTGTGCGCGTGTGTGTGTGTGTGCCTATGGTACGATGGGAACGTCCATATTGCAACCTGTGTGTTAATGCTTTGCTTCATTACTGGATACATCCTGTTGTTATAATATACTGATAATTGGCTTGTTTATTAAACAAACCGGGTTGGTGTATTTTATTCTTGGATAAAGAGTAGAGTATATGATTGACCGTATTGGTAATTGGGTAAACATTTAAATATATGTTGTGACCTGACCCGTGGAGACGTGGAACTAGAAATGACAGTGCATTCCTCCCACCTTGGTCATAACAATGTTAATTTGAATCGTCAACATTTTGCAATGCACATTCCAATACAAATGTATTTTACTGCTAACATATGCTTGATAATGTTTGTGATCAAGGAAACTTACTTTGGATCTGCCATTGAAGAGCTTAAAAGTAAACTGTGAGTAGCTGTAGGTTATCATTTAGTCTAAGTCTACCTTGTATTTCTCTTACTTATGATCTTGAGGTTCAGTGCTTATGAAGTTGTTTCCCCTCAGTTTTATCCTGGTTTATGATGCTAAAAATAACAAAAACCTAGAAAAACACGCATTCTAAAATTGGCGATAAAAGCTGATTTATAAGTTCTTAGCTGCTATCTCCTAAAAAGCATCATGTAAGAATCATGTCTTGAGAGACTGGACAGTAAACTGCACTGTGGTCTGACTCAGTTTATTTTTAAACCTTGTTGCAGACATAGACCAAAGGGATAAATTGCCAAAATGTGTCAGGCACTGGAAGAATCTTGCTGCTTGGAAAAAGAGGAATGGCTGACGACTAATATTTTTGTTGGAGAGGCTTATCTTGTGGATAGGAGAGCAGCAATCAGTGACTGTTTCACTGTGGATAGAGCAGGAAAGGTCTTGGATTCAAGAATCACTTCTGTCATGCTGCTCATCTATACGTGGAATTCTCTGCACATTGATAGTCAATAGGGAAGATCTAGTCAGCCAAATGAAATTGCATGAATCTTCTGACTGATGCATGAAATATAATAGAACTGAAATCTAGCAGCAAATGTCTCCATTTGCCAAAATAGATATTAACTCCACCCCCATACCAGATACATAGTAATTTCTTTTTACATTTAGTACAGATGTTTCACATGTTTATTATCCTTTTCCATTATATATCATCTATAGTACACTTGTTATCTGCTTAAATGTTAGAAATTGTTAACTTAATTCCATTGCCATTGGCAAAACTTTGTTTGAGCATCAAATGAACCTTGCTGAACATCAAAGTAAAAGACATAAACATAACATAAAATTGAGCAGCAGCCTCATGTTCTACAGCTCCCTGCTTCATGTGAGGCAACTAATTGCAGCTCCATGGAGTCATGTAACATTCCATCAAGAGGCTTCAAAAGCCAAAAAAGGAGCACAAAGGATTTTGGTACTTTCGAAACATTTTATATCTTGTATAAGTTGAGCATCATATTACTAGTTTCTGCTGTGTCATTTTGCCTTTGTGTTTCATCTTACTTTTTTCATGAATATACTAGTTATGCCTAAATGTAACAGTCACTGTGATATTTGCTGCCTTTTGGAGTAGAGTGGAGTAGGTGGTGGATATTCTATGTGGTGTGCAGTGTGACATATACGTAATGAGTGACTGTTAGTCCTGTGGCATCCATTTCATCCATAAGGGTGCAGCCTTTCATTATTGGAGACTTGGGGCCCAATTTTTAACTCTGTGCAAGTGGGTGGATTTTGAATGAGTTACAATCTCACCCTGGTCTACTTATGTAAAGTGCATTTTTGCTGTGAACATATATTAAAAGCATTGAAAGAAAACCCAAACTGTAAAAACATTCTGATGAAAGGTCACAGACTGAAACGTTAACTCTTTCTTGCTCTACAGATGCTGCCAGACCTGCTGAGTATTTCCAGCACTTTCTGTTTTTATTTCAGATTTCCAGCATCCGCAGTATTTTGCCTTTGTAAAAACATTAACCTGTCTTATTCCTTTTTACATACTGAGTAACCATTTCTAATATCAAAATTTCAAAATGCACAAGGCTAGAAATTCTCTTTTAAATTCTTAAAACATTTTCCACTTTAAGTTAGTACACAATCAACAATAGGAGAAAGTAATGTCTGACTGTTTTTTACAGGCTCCAGTCCTGTCCTGCAACTGATCTAGTTGGTTGATACAATCTTCAATTCCATTGATAAATATGGAACATTTTGTCGAGCACTGACTTTTCTTGGAAAACCCGAACAAGCTGGCACATGACTTGGAAGTACTGATTCTGAGCTAAAAACATTGATGGTTGGCATGCATGATGTTTCAATGGCATGTAACATTGGGCATTTTGTAGAAGAATATTGTTATACTGTAGATGCTTATTTGTTTCTTGATATTCATCTTTGCAGCCCCAGAAGCTCAAGCCAACCCCTTCCGAGGCTTTCATAACAGAAGGTTCTATCATTGACCTTACTACTGAGTCTCTGGAGAGGAATAAGATACCTCCAAATCAAGCAGAAGACTTTGTTTGTGAAAATAGTATTGTGAAGACTACAGAAGAAGTTCCTCAGTACCAGGTAAAATTCTACTTAAATACTTAGAGAAAGATTTCATAAATTTGTGCTCCCACTGCAGAGATTCACATGCTGAGAATGTCCAGCAGAAATTTGAATGTGGAGATCAATGTGCCACAGAAGACTTGTTGTCTGGACAGAATATACTGAGAGGCACTTTAACTTCCACACCTGAATTACTGATGTAGCAAGAAGCTCTCTGTTGCAAGCGAAAATTTGTAAAATCCATACTTTAGCCTCTAAATGATTGCCTTGGTAATGCACTTTTTAGTACAGTCATACTACAATTACACAAATTTTCCAGTAATGTCAAAACACCTCAATGGGCCAAAGTATGTATGTTACATGTTGAGGCTTTGCTGGTCAATGTCGTTAATTGTTTATATCCATTAGATATTAATAGGTTCCATACTGAAAAGGTTGTAAGTTTACCTATTGAAATCATAGACATAGAAATGTAAAATAAATATTAGATATAAATATTTCTGTATCAAGAAGCTTAATCTTGCTCCACTCTGATGCCCTGATTAAGGATGTGGTTGTAACATAGACCTTGACATTACACCACATTTTTACAAATTTAACATATTGGTATGAAATTCCTTCCTATTAACAGAGCCTCTAAGCCATTTATTTTAAAGGGGGTATTGCCTCAGTTGAAATTGAGTAAAAATGACTCTGATGTGTTATATGTCCATATCTTGCATCTAACATAGTTTGGTCAAACAAGACTTAGTGCCCACTGAAAAAAATTACACTTTCTACCCACAGCAGTTTTACAGTATTACTGACCTTTGTTTCAGTATTCAAATTTATTACAAGCTTTATTCAGGAGATAAAATGCTTGCAAAAGAATTAGGAATAAATAGCTTCAGAGAAATGATGGAGCTGAATACTTTTTCTTATAAATTTGGTGTTGATCCGCTGTGTGAAGAGATGCCAAGTGAGAAGGCCAAGTATTTTGCAATAGTGAATGGAAGATTGTAGGGCAAGCCATTGCTAGGCTATATCTATGCAACTCTTAGAAGCTGGCTTACACCAACATGACATTTTTGAAATTTTCAGCAATTTTTTTAATTAGGCAAGGGCATCAAGGGTTGTGGATCAATGTTGGTTAATGGAATTGAGGTACAGTTGAGCTATGATCTAATTGAATGGGCTGGAGCGGCAGCATAGGAAATACTGAAACATTTGCAGTCAAATTGGAATAAGCGAGTGAGGAAGGATGTTGTGTGGGTGTAATATAGCTGATACAATAGCTATGCATAGATAGTATGTGATAATATTTGACTGTCTGATTTTGTGGTAATTGTATAGGAAAAAAAGGTGTTGCTTTTTTACAATGTGGCATAGGTCATGAAATTGCTACCTATATTTGCAATTAGCTGTGAAAATCCTATGTTGTTTCAATGCTACTTTTATTAATAATGTGTAGAAATGTACGATTTGATATCTTGGTTTTGAATAATTTTACAGTAATAGCCAGTATTACATTATCTATTAATTTCCTTCTGATAGGAGATTCAATAGTTAGGGGTGTTTCTGCAGCTGCAGATGTGACTCCAGGATGGTATATTGCCTCCCTGGTGCCAGGTTCAGGGATCACTGAGAAGCTGAACTTGGAAAGAAATTAAAAAGTAGGATTACTCCCAGTGCCACGTGCTAGTGAATAGACAAATAGGTGGATAGTACAGATGAATGCATGGCTGGAGAAATGGTGTAGGAGGGAGGGCATTAGATTCCTGGAGCATTGGGAATGTTTCTCACGGAGATGGGTTGCACTGCAGCTAGGCTGGGACCAATATCATGGCAGGGAGGTTTTCTAGTGCTGTAGGGAAAGTTTTAAACTAGCTTGGCAGAGGAATAAGAACCTGCACGTAGATTCGGAAGGGAGAGAAGCAAAGTTGGAAATGGAAGCAGGAAATTAGTGAGTGAGTATGGAGGGCAGAGAAAACAATGGCAAGAAAATAGACAAAAAAGGAGTTGTTCAGAGATTAGTAGTATATAATTCAATACAAGGAGTCTAGTGATGGCAGATGAGCTGAGGGCACAGATAGACACTTGGAATTGTGATATAGCTATTACCGAAACATGGCTTAAAGAAGAGCAAGAATGGTAGCTTAACATTCCTGGGTTAGAGGTTTACAGACAGGATAGAGAGGGAGTTAAAAAGGAGGGGGAGGGTTCGCAATATCGGTTAAAGAAACAATCACAGCTGTGAGGAGGGTTGGTATGCTAGAAGGAGCATCAAATGAAGCCATATAGGTTGAACTGAGAAACAAGAAAGGGGCAGTCACACTGCTGGTAGTATACTATAGACCCCCAAACACTCAGAGAGGGAGATAGAAGAGCAAATATATAGGCAAATTGCTGAGAAATATAGCAACAATAGGGCAGTAATATTAACTGGGGCAAAATCAGTGCAAAAGGTATAGAAGACGCAAAATTCTTAAAATGCATTCATGAGAACTTTTTTTGCCAGTGTGTAGCAAGCCCAACAAGAGAAGGGGCAGTTCTGGATTTAGTTTGAGGACATGAATCTGGGTAGGTATCAGTGGGAGAGCATTTCGTGGTAGTAATCATATTTCAGTTAGATTTGGCATAGTTGTGGAAAAGGGCAAAGATAGATCAGGAGTAAAAGTTTTAAATTGGGGAAAGGTCAGTTTTACTATGCTGAGATGTGATTTGGCAAACGCGAACTGGAAACAATGGGCTGAAAGTTATGAACGCGCTGCAAATCGCGGCGGACTTCAGGCGCGGATGTGCCGTCGTTGAGCCCCCACAATATTTAGAACGGGGGCTCATTTAAATGGAGGGGGCGGAGTGGCCGCCCCCAATGACATATTGAGGGTGGCCGCTCCGGCAACGGCGTCCGGCGCCACTGCGCAGGCGCTGGCACCATTTTTAAAGGGCTTCAAGCCCTTCAGGTAAATTTAAATGTTTAAAGGTTCCACCACACTAATATTATCAATTAAATTTTATTCAAACTTTGCATCCCCTCTCCCAACCCCCCAATCAGTTCTCAATAAATAAAAATACCTATACCCCTGGAAAACCAATTTTTTAAATGGTGAACTTTAACCCTTAACCCTCAGAACATTTGATCCTCAACTCCTTCCCACCATCCTCACAACCAATTGGAGTGGTTTTCCCTGCTCCCACACCCCTCCCACCCTGAAGATTTCACTGCTCCCCCCTCCCTATCAGTGTCATGCCTCGGAACACCGAACGGAGTTCTGAAGGCGCGGGACTTCCAGCCAGTGGCCGGAGTATCGGCGTGAGACGGTCGCCGGGACAAGGTAAGTTGATTTGCATCTTTTTAACTTAATTTTAATATTGAAATGAAGGCAACGGGGTGGGGCCGCACCGAGGCCTCGCTGCCACCAGTAAAATGCGGCGGGGCCTTCTTGGCATCAGGGGTCATGATGGGCCTCTCCCGGAAGAATTTTCTGGGCCCCCCACCACGACCCCTGACACCGGAGGCCTCAAAATTCAGTCCAGTTACTTGAAGGGAAATCAGTGTCAGAGCAGTGGGAGGTATTCAAGGAGGAGATCGATAGGTTTAGAACAAATATGTTCCCAGAAAGAAAAGGGTGGGACTCCCAAATCTAGACCCCACTGAATGTCAAAGAGCATACAGAGTAAGATAAGGCAAAAAAGCCTAGAAAGCCTTGAGAAATATAGAAAGTACAGGGGTGAAATTAAAACGGAAATTGGGAAAGCAAAGAGAAGGCATGAACATTTTTAAAAATTCATTCGTGGGATGTGAGCAATGCTGGCAAGACTAGCATTCATTACCCATCCCTAATTGCCGTTGATAATCTGACAAAATATTGGCAATTAAAGTCACAGAAAACCTAAAGATGTTTTATAATTACATAATATAAAGGATAATATAAAGGGCAGTAGGGCGGATTTAGACCAAAGCGGTAACTTGTGTATGGAGGCAGAAGACGTGGGCAAGGTTTTTATTGAATACATTGTGTCTATCTTCACAAAAGAAGTGGATGATGCAGACATTATAGTTAAGGAAGAGAGTGAAATACTTGATGGCGTAAACATAGTGAGAGAGGAAATAATAAGTGGTTTAGCATCTTTGAAACTGGTAAATTGCTAGGCCCCAATGAAATATATCCCAAGTTGCTAAGAGAAGCAAGGGAAGAAATAGCAGAGGCTCTGACCATCATTTCCAATCTTCTCTGGCTACAAGTGTGGTTCTGGAGGACTGTTAATATTGTACCAATGTTTCAAAAGGGAGGAAGGGATAAATCAAGTGGTTACATACCAATCAGCCTAACCTCGGTGGTGGACAAATTATTGGAAGGACAGTATGAATCGTCATTTTGAAAGGCACGGATTAATCAAGGACAGTCAGCGTGGATTTGTTAAGGGAATGACGTCTCTGACTAACTTAATTGAATCTTTTGAGGAGGTAACAAGGAGAGTCTTTGAGGGCAGTGCATTTGATGTAGTCTACATGGATTTTAGTAAGGCTTTTGACAAGGTCCCACATGGCAGATTGGTCAGAAAAGAACTCATAGGATCCAAGGACAAGTTGGATCCAAAATTAGCTCAGTGGCAGAAAGCAAATGGTAGTGGTCGATGGGTGTTTGTGTGACTGGAAGATTGTTTCCAATAGGATTTTGCAGGGCTCAGTACCCGTGGCCGTGCAGCAACCTGGAAGTTTCTACGCAGGCCGAGCACAAGTTGGCCCCTTTAAGTTACGGCGCAAAAAATTTAAAGGTCTAGCGTACTTAAATGAATAGGCCGCGCACAAGAAAAAAAAATTAGAGGGGATCTTGCTTTTTGTGATATATATCAGTGATTTAGACTTAAATGTAAGGGGTGTGATTAAGAAGTTTGTAGATGATACAAAAATTGGTTGTGTAGTTGACAGTGAGGTAGGAAGCTGTAGACTGCATCAATGGACTGGTCAGGTGGGCAGGAAAGCAGCAAATGGAATTCAATTCAGAGAAGTGTGAGATAATGCTTTTGGGAGGACAAACAAGGCAAGGGCATACACAATAAATGGTAGAATACTGAGAAGTGTAGAGGAACAGAGCGACCTTTGAGTGTATGTCCACAGAACCCTAAAGGTAGCAGGACAGGTAGATAAGGTTGTTGGGAGGGTATAAAGGATAGTTTCTTTTATTAGCTGAGGCATAGAATGGAAGAGCAGGGAGCTTAGGCTAGAAGTGTATAAAACACTTGTTAGGCTGCAGCTAGAATACTGCGTACTGGTTACTGCATTACAGGAAGGATGTGATCACACTTGTGAGGATACAGATGAGATTTATGAGGATGTTAGAGAAAGACATTTATATAGCACCATTCACAACCATCAGATGTCCCAACCAATTAAGTACTTTTGAACTGTAGCTACTCTTGTAATGTAGGAAATGGAGCAGCTAATTTGCGTACAGCAAACTCCCACCTACAGCAATGTAATAATGACCAGATAATCTGTTTGAGGGATAAATAATAGACAAGATACTGGGGATAACTCTCCTAATTTTCAAAATAGTGCCACAGGATCTTTTGCATTCACCTGAGAGGGTGGACAGGGCTTCCATTTCATCTGAAAGACAGCACTGCTGACAGTGCAGCAATTATTTTTGTGCTCAAGTCCTGGAGCAGGGCTTGAACTCACAACTTTCTGACTAAAAGGTGACTGACTACCAACTGAGCCATGGCTGACATGATGCCAGGAATGGAGAATTTAGGCTATGAGCAAAGATTATGAGGGGTCTATATACAGTGGATAGGAAGGACCTATTTCCCTTCGCAGAGGGGGCATGAACGTAAGGTAATTGACAGAAGGATTAGAGGGGAGTTGAGGAGATGGGTGGTTTGTGAGGGTCTGAAACTCACTGTCTGAAAGGATGGTAGAGGCAGACCCCCTCATCGCATTTAAAAAATACTTGGTTATACACCTGAAGTGCTGCACTCTACAGGATTATGGACCAAGAGCTGGAAAGTGGGATAAGGCTGGATCACTCTTTTTCATCTGGCACAGACATGATGGAATGATTGGCCTCCTTTTGTGCCATAAAATTTTCTATGTTTCTTGCAAACCACTGGGAGAAGGAAATTCATAGGCAATGTCATGTAAAATTATTCAAAATTATTTGATGGACTTCAGTAAGCAAATCTAATCTAAAGGAACTAATGTCAAAGTTTTGGAAGAGTTAGGAAAAATTTAAAAGAGTCAGTTTAATATTTGTGGATGCTGACATGAGTTAAAATCACGAATTTAATGGCAGCAAATTTGTTGAAAAAAAACTTGAATTTATATGGCACCTTTCACGACCTCAGGTGCCCCAAAGCACTTTACAGCCAGTGAAGTGCTTTGAAGTTTAGTCATTGTTGTACTGTCAGAAACACAGCAAATAATTTGTGCACAGAAGGGTCCCACAAATAGCAATGTGATAATGTCCAAACAATCTGTGTTTGTAATGTTGATTGAGGGATAAATATTAGCCAGGGCACTGGGGATAACGCCCCTGATCTTCTTCAAAATAGTGCTGTGGGATCTTTTACATCCACGTGAGATGGCAGACGGGGCATCAGTTTAACATTTCATCCAAAAGAAGGCACCTCTGATGGTCCAGTACTGCACTAGAGTTTCAGCCTTCATTTTTGTGCTCTGGAGTGGGGCTTCCGCCCAGAACTTTGTTACACAGAGGCAAGACTACAGCCAATTGAGCCACTCCTGACACTTCAGTTGAATTTCAAAATGACTATTTAATTTCCTCAGTTAATATATTGGTTGCTCCCTCCCAGGATGTCAGCACATCTGCTCCTTTCCTACACTCGCATCCGATATCCGTCATGGTGCCAGCAGGTTAGTTAGGCCAGCAGACGTCACCGAAAGCAGTTTGCAGCTGAGCCTTCACAGGCTGAGCACACAAAAGTCTCTGATTATGAGCATCTGAAGGGCCTCAACATGATGAGCAAAAGTATTTCACTAGCTTTGCTGAGAATGAGAATTTCCTTCTCTATTGCAAAATCATGAAGTTTTCAGCACAGTGGCTATGCCAGTCCTCTTCGTCGGACATATTGCAGGGACTTCCCGGATCTGTCAAGTCACCTGAAACTTCTCTTCAGTATCCCTATAGTGTCCTCAGTTATGATCCTGGTGGTCATTTGAGTTTTTTATTCTTTCATGGGATGTGAGCATCGCTGGCGAGACCAGCATTTATTGCCCGTCCATACTTGCCCTCGAGAAGGTGAGCTGCCTTCTTGAACCGCTGCAGTTCATGTGGTGTTGGTACACCCAGTATGCTGTTAGGGAGGGTGTTCCAGGATTTTAACCCAGCGACAGAGAAGGACCAGTGATATATATCCAAGTCAGGATGGTGTGTGACTTGAAAGAGAACTTGTGGGTGATGGTGTTTCCATGCGCCTGCCGCCCTTGTTCTTCTAGGTGGTAGGGGTTGCAAGTTTGGAAGGTGCTGGCGAAAGAGGATTGGTGAGTTGCTGCAGTGCATCTTGCAGATGGTACACACTGCTGCCACTGTGCATCGGTGGTGGAGAGAGTGCATGTTTAAGGTGGTGGATGGGGTGCCAATCAAGTGGGCTGCTTTGTCCTGGATGGTGTTGAGCTTCTTGAGTGTTGTTGAAGTTGCACCCATCCAGGCAATTGAGAGTATTAAATCACACTCCTAACTTGTGCCTTGTAGATGGCGGACAGGCTTTGGGGAGTCAGGAGGTGAATTAGTTGCTGCAGTTTTCAGCCTCTGAACTCTTGTATCCACAGTATTTATATGGCTGGTCCAGTTAAGTTTCTGGTCGGTGATAACCACCCAAGATGTTGATGGTGGGGGATTCAGCAATGGTAATGTCCTTGAATGTCACAGCGAGATGGTTAGATATTCTCTTGTTGGAGATGGTCATTACCTGGCACTCGTGTGGCATGAATGTGAGGGTAGAGTATCCTATGATCAGCCCCCTTTATCTACTGTCTTCTGAGTGGGTCCCTGAGATTACTCAAGCCCCTGAAGCTTTTGCTGCTCCATTTCCTCAAACTGTTTCTCCATCTAGTAAAGACTGGCAAAAATAGTACCATGATGACTGAAGAAAGGTTTTGAGGTGAAGTAAGCCAAAACGTGTGAGGCAATCGCTTTGGAAGCTGGTGACTCAACTGGCAGGTTAAACTACTATGCTGTAGCTGCATGCCTCTTTTGTACAACATCAGTGAGTTTGTGTGCCATTAATCCCATCAGGTATCAAACTGAGTGAGTCTCCTGTTTCAGCGAGTTAAAATTATACTATGGTGCCGATGACATCATCAAATCATGACTTTTGCAGGACAAGTAGGACTACACCTGCCTTAGGCAGTCTCATCCTGAATGAGTTTTCTGCTCAGTTAAAATGGCATGTCAGAAACACGGCACAAATCACCATTCTGCTATTTTAATTATTTGTCTCCCCTTTTTTTACACCAGTTGGGCTGGATTAAAATCATGTGAATTGAAGGAAAGGAGTTCAAAGAGTCACATTATTTCTTAACAATGGAGGATTCCTGAATATGCACTGCATCATTTGCACATAATGCCCTTGAGGTGCTGATGTATACAGTGAGGCAAAGGCGGGTAGCCTGGTTAGCCAGGGTCTTGATGCAAATGTGTAAGAAGGGTGCAGACTAGGGAAAGGTATCAAGGTAATGTCACCCAGCAGTTTACCTGTTCCAAATAGGATGGCACATTATATGTAACAAGCTCTCTTTTTTTTTCAGGGCCTATTTGTTTAAATGCGCATGTAATGACAAGGTGGGAAAGGGTCTAGGGGTTCCCTCTCAGCCTTCCCCTGGTCTTACCGTAACAGGGTTTAATTTTAATTACACCTTGTTTTTAGCTCTCCCTTGGTGAATCCTTGTTCACTGTTTCCAATTGTAAGGCAAAGAAACTAGCCAAACAGGTTTTCTTAGGTTTAAAGAAGAAAGTTTGAACTTTATTAAACTTAAACACTCATTCGGTTAACGCCTCCAGATACGCAACGTGCCCACGCTAGCATGCATATGCGATACACACATGCAGATAGAAATAGAAAAAATGGGAGCAGATCGGAGAGGTCTTTTCAGTCCAGGAGCAAACAGTCTCTCTCAGTTCAAAAACTGTTTGTATAATTCAAAACTCCCCAAGTTGGCCAGCAGGGTTAGTCACATGACCAACTGGTGTAACCACTTCTGTGTTTGTGGATTCTTATGTCCTCGCAGACCCTAGAATGTCTCTTCTTACACACAATACCTGGTGATCAAAGTCCATTTTAGGATAAGTGGATAAGGGAAGTAACCTCTCTTGTCCCTATTGGTATGCAAATATCCTCCAGCTAAGTGTCTGGCAGCCCTTGTAACATGCCTTCTCTTCTTCCCAGCCACAATTTGAAATTTAATGTCCACATGGCGAAATTTATATGCCTCATTCTTGGCAGGTGGGGGCCCAGCATGACAGCGCAGAACCTTTAAATTTTCTTGCACGGCCATGGCTGTGCAGTAACTTAGAGGGGGTGACTTGTGCACGGCCTGCGTGGGAACATCTGGTTTGCTGCGCAACCACACAGCTTAGAGGAAACATTTATTGTGTGCCCTTGGAACTGGCTATACTTGTATTGCTTACACCTTCAAAGTAGTTGCGCAACCTTACCATCTTTTGAATGCTTAGCATGACAAATATATGGGATCCAGGTGACGCTTGGAACAGTTGTATCAGTGAAATCTTAGTGATACTTCAAAGCAAATCCTGCCAACACACCCTAGCTGAGTGATTCAAGTTTGGTTACTGCCACACAGCATGGACTGCAGGATGGCTATAAGGACCCATTAGTTACCCCTGTGTGAAATACAATAGCGCAGTGAATTTCTTTCAGCAGCTGTTCATGTTACTGAAAAAAGATAAAAATGCTAGCCGCATTAAATTCTACATCAGTCATATGTTTGTTACATCTGTGAGCAATAACCTGGCTCATATTGCATGAGATCCTTTTGTTCAGTTGGAAGGAGGCACAGACAGAAGAATTGAGGGTAGAGGTGGCCTTGACTGCTTTTGGCAATGGTATTTTTATGGTGGAAGCTGGCTGCAGGTGTTCTTAGAGTAGACAGCACAAGACACCCAACTGCTTCTATGCACATGTGCACATTTTCCCCACCAATGCTCCCTCTAAGCAGAACAGCTGCACAGCAGCCTAAATATCTCTGCACAGGCTATGCACAAGTCAGTCCCTTTCATGTGTGGCCAGTGCAGAAGAATCTATAGGGGCTGTGCACTTAAAAAATCGCCCGTGCATTTGTTACAAAAAATTAGAGGGAATGTTGTTCCCCAGCCCTCCCCTTTCAGCATTCCGAAAGAACTATTCCCTTCCCAACACCCTGGTCTGCTCCTCAAACATCCCCAACATCTCTTCCCTTCCCATGGTTCCTTCCCACATATGTGCGGGGCATGCATCACCCACAATTTTACCTCCTTCCCACCATTTAGGGCACCAAACACTCCTTCCAGTTGAAACAGCAATTTACTTGCACTTCTTTCAGTTTAGTATACTGTAGTCACTATCACGACGTGGTCTCTACGCTGGGCAGACCAAATACAGATTGTGTGACCGCTTTGCAGAACACCTCCTTTCAGTCCGCAAGTGTGGCCTTGAGCTTCTGGTCATCTGTTATTCTAATTCTCTGCCCCTCTCCCTCTCTAACCTTTCTGTCCTCGGCCTCCAACACTGTTCCAATGAAGCTCAATGTAAGCTTGAAGAACAGCACTTCATCTTTCGAGTGCGCACTTTACAGCCTTCCGAACTCAACATTGAGTTCAGCAACTTCAGATCATGATCTCTGCCCCTGGTTTGAACGGTGGCTGTTGGTGATGATTCAGCTGTTCCCATTTACACCTCCTCTAGACCCATCCTTTCTTTCTTTACTTGTTCCATTATCATCTCCTTTTGCCTTGCACCATCATCCCTTTTATCATTTAATCTGTTCTGCCTCCTACCCTTTCACAGATCTTTTCTTTTGTTCTTTTCTTACCTTTTGACTGCCTCTGTACTTGCTTAAAACCTGTTACACCTCACTTTTCCAGTTCTGGTGAAAGGTCATTGACCTGAAACGTAACTCTATTTCTCTCTTCACAGATGCTGCCTGTCCTGCTGAGCATTTCCAGCATTTTCTGTTTTAATCTGCTTCTGGAATGAACTATTGGAGGTGGTTGCCTTGGTCATTGCCAGTTAAGTGTGCTGCGGCCTTTTGACGCAGTTGGATGGCATAATGTCATGTGGAACTTGTCTGGCTCTGGTGCTCGTTGAACTCATTAGCCTGGTTTCTTTGATCTTCATCTAGAAGCATGAAACCTATGGTTGGGGGCATTGTAAACAAAAGCCCAATATTTGCTGAAAATTGTGTATTGAATTGGATGGCTTTTGCCTTACTGACAGAAAATCAAGAGATAGATTGCGGTTTGCTCATTAACATACATTATGCAATGCTTTCAATCTCTGTGAGAGTAAAGAAGATGTGGACAGTAGAAAGTGGAATTCAGTGCGATAAGCATTACAAGTGGGGGATCCAGCAGGATCTTTAATTCTCTATTTTCTGGTCACCCTCTCCCTCTTTGTCCACGTATTGCTAGTGGGACATGCTCCTATCATTCAGAAAGTACAGGGAAAGTGAAGAGTGGGTCTCTCAGAATTATTAATTGTATTGTCAAACTTTTGAAAGTGACCTGAATATTGTTTGAAATATTTCTTTGCAATTGGTTAATTATAGTAGAAAATCCAGTGAGATTCTGATTAGTTTGAACATAAATGTTTTTCTGTCTTAAGGATGGTAAAGGTTATGGCATTGGGGAGCTGGTTTGGGGAAAGATCAAGGGATTCTCATGGTGGCCGGCAATAGTGGTTTCCTGGCGTATTCCCGGAAGAAGGCAAGCTGCATCAGGAATGAGATGGCTTCAGTGGTTTGGAGATGGCAAGTTCTCAGAGGTAAGAGCAAAACAGGACACAAAGATACAGCAAAGGTTTGGAACAATTTGACATGTGTACATTTTTTTTCCTAAGATCATACAGTAGAATTTCAGGTTTGGTGAAATTCACACATAAGTGCTTAACACAATTGTACTACATTCCTGTGTGCACTATTTTTATGTAGATGTTGACATGTTAAAGAAAAAGGGGTGAATGCCTGCATGAAATAATAAACTTAGGAATAGAACATGTTCATATGTGAACTTTGTGAATTAGACGTTCTACCGTAATGCCCTCGATTTTATTCAGATTTGTTTGCTTTTTCATCCTTTACCTTGGAACTATTCATGTGCTGTCAAATTATGTTGATGGTAATTAATAAAATTCTACTCAGAGTTATTTTCTAGTGTTGTTTGAATCATACATGGAGTACTTTTATGAATAATTCATTTTTATGAGCAGTGCAGAGATTGAAAATTACAGAACATTAAATATATTTGGCATATTAACTGCCCCGATTTCGAATAAAAATTCCTCCCAAATTCACACACAACTATATGGATGCGTTCAACAAGTGAAAACTAGGCTACTCTGGAGTAAAAGTTGTAAATGGTTTAGCAGTCTTAAGCTTGTGAGGGAATTATATAAATATGTGTATATATATAAAAGTCTTGCATCTGGTGTACATCTGTCACACTCCATACATCATATGTTGAAATGTCAAAAATATATTAAAAAAGACTTGTCAATTCCTGCTGTTTTTAATTCTGAACTTGGGGGTTGCTTAATTACCTTCTAATTGATCTTGGGATATGTTTAACCTCCAATTAGCCTGAGGCTGTGTCATTTTACTGCAATGAAATCTAGTGGTCTTAAAGGGACTTTGCACAAAGCTCCACTTTAGAGGAGTTATACACATCATGGCATAATGCTTCTGTTCTTATAAAATAGTTCAGCATTTTTTCATTCATTCATGGAATGTGGGTGTTGCTGACAAGGCCAGCATTTAATACTGATCCCTAATTGCCCTTGGGAAGAAAAAGAGGTGAATGCCTGCATGAAATAATAAACGCAGGAATAGAACATGTTCATATGTGAACTTTGCTAATTGGACCTTCTACCCTAATGCCCTCGATTTTATACAGATTTGTTTGCTTTTTCATCCTTTACCTTGGACTATTCATATGCTGTCAAATTATGTTGATGGTAATTAATAAAATAAGCAGTCCGTGTGTTGAAGATCCTTTCATAGTGCTGTTAAGTGGGGAATTCCAGGATTCTGACCCAGCGAGAGTGAAGGAACGGTAATATATCTACAAGTCACGATCAGGTGTTACTTGGTGGGGAACTTGGAGTTATTGGTGTTCCCATGCACCTGCTGCCCTGACCTTCAAGAGGTAGTGATAGAGGTTGTGGCTTTGCGAGGTTTTGCCAAAGATGCATTGATGAGTTGCTGCAGTGCATTTTGTAAATCGTACGCACTGCAATCATGGTGCACCAGTAGTGGAGGGAGTGAAAGTTTAAGGTGCTGGATGGGATACGATCAAGGGAGTTGCTTTCCCCTTTGTTGAGCTTTCTGAGTGTTGTTGGAGTGGCATTCATCCAGGTAAGTGGAGAGTATTCGATCGCACTGCAGGCAAATGGAACGTATTCCATTACATTCCATCACACTCCTGACTTATGTCTTGTAGATGGTGGAGAGGCTTTGGGCAGTCAGGAGGTGAGGAACTCGCCACAGAGCACCTTTGACTTAACATAAGCAATGTCAGGGGAGATATATCAGTAAACTAGTAATTTATTTAAGGGATGTCTATTTAAAGGGAACCACTGCTGTTTGATTCTTCAAATATTCTACAGTGTATACATAATAAAGGTCACTAGGATTTCATTAAGAGACTCTGGGCGTGAAATTTTGATTGAAATCTGGGCAGAAATCCAGCAGAAACTACTGGACAGGGGCTGAAAAATGGGGAAATAACTGTTGATGCAACAAGTTATTGATCCCATTTTTTTAGGTACTTATAGCGATCCTAGAATCATATGGGCAGGACCGGGACCAATTTCCTCGGGGTTGGGGGGTGTGGTGGGGTGTTCGCTAGTGCTGTCAGGGGGGTTTAAATTAGAATGGCAGGGGGATGGAAATCTGAGCAGGGAGACAGAGGAGGGGGAAACAAGGATAGAAATCAAAGGCAGAAAGGTAAGAAGCAAAAGTGGAAGGCAGAGAAAACAAGGGCGAGAAACAAATGGGGCCATAGTGCAAAATAAGGCAAAGATGACTAACAGTGTTAAAAAGACAAGTCTAAAGGCATTGTGTCTTATTACGCAGAGCATTTGCAATAAGGTACATGAATTAACAACGCAAATAAAAATAAACAGTTATAATATAGTTGCAATTACGGAGACATGGCTGCAGGGTGACCAAGGATGGGAACTGAACATCCAGGGGTATTCAATATTTTGGAAGGACAGACAAAAAGGGAAAGGAGGTGGGGTAGGGTTGTTAGTAAAGGAGGAAATCAATGCAATAGTGAGGAAGGATATTGGCTCGGAAAATCAACAAATGGAATCTATAGGGGTGGAGCTAAGAAACACCAAGGGGCAGAAAACGTTGGTGGGGGTTGTCTATAGGCCCGCAGACAGTAGTGGAGATGTAAGGAATGGCATTAAACAGGAAATTAGAGACACATGCAATAAGGGTACAACTGTAATCATGGGTGATTTTAATCTACATATAGATTGGTCAAATCAAATTAGCAATAATACTGTGGAGGAGGATTTCCTGGCGTGTGTACCTGATGGTTTTTCAGACCAATACGTTGAGGAACCAACTAGAGAACAAGCTATCCCAGACTGGGTATAGTGCAATGAGGAAGGATTAATTAACAATCTTGTTGTACAGGGTCCCTTGGGGAGGAGCGACCATAACATAATAGAATTCTTCATTAAGATGGAGAGTGAAGTAGTTGAATCCGAAACTAGGATCCTGAATCTAAATAAAGGAAACTACGGAAGGATGAGGCGCGAGTTGGCTATGGTAGATTGGGGAACTTTACTAAAAGGGTTGACGGTGGATAGGCAATGGATAATATTTAAACAACGTGTGCAGAAATTACAACAATCAATTCATTCTAGTCTGGCGCAAAAATAAAACTGGAAAGGTGACTCAACCGTGGCTTACAAAAGAAATTAGGGATAGTATTAGATCTGAAGAGGAGGCATATAAAATTGCCAGAAAAAGCAGCAAGTCTGAGGATTGGGAGCAGTTTAGAATTCAGCAAAGGAGGACACAGAGGTTGATTAAGCGGGGGAAAATAGAATATGAGAATAAACTTGCAGGAACATAAAACTGACTAGCCAGGGAACAAAGTTTGTAGCAGGAACTGAAAACAATGGATATGATACCATCATTCTGTGGCAGTCCACTGTAATGACTATATATGAATCACCATGGGAAATCAAAGGGTGATGAGGGTTATCTGCTGAAAACATGGCTGATGACTCCGGCTTGCAATCCAAGCATACGTGTGCAGCTTGCATACGATGAAAGTTATGCTGTCACACAAAAAGTGATGATCGAGTTGGCCACTAGTTCAATGCTGGAAAGAATGGGCTTCAAGCTCTGTGCAAAGCCCCGTTCCAAGTTGCTGCTGGACTCCTCCATGCTCCTTGACATTGACTGCAGACTTTCTGACAGGCTTTCCAATGCACCAAGCATTAAGTTGGGCATGCCCATTCGCATTTTTCTGTAGGCAGGCCAATCAAAGTCCTCATCTGAATACTCTACAGCAGAACCTGTAAGTGACCTCGCCTTCCAGTGAGCTTGCACCTGTGTTACCTTGCCCCCTGCCCTAGCTGCAAGCAATTCGTTTAACTCCGCATCTATGCTATCCTCTAAATTATGTGGATGTGAGTGTCTGAGCTGGTGGCTGGCTGCAAGTGTGAAATCGACTGACTATGCTTCATCATCATCACCGCCTTTTTGCTGTTCCTCCACTGCCGAACCAGGTTGCAGCTCTTGGGTGTCTGAAAGGAGGAAGGCACAAGAGTAAGGTTCTGGTGTGGGGATTGGGGGGTGCGGGGGTGGGAGGGGTAAGTATACATGCATTAAGCATACTTACATTATCTGCATCTTATAAATAAAAGAGTGTGTGAGATGAAGGGAGGTGGGATGTGAGAAGGAGAATTAGGTATGAGGATACCGTCAACTTCGATGGTTTCAGTCTCTCCGCTAGCCATGGCCTCAGTAATGGGTGTCCCAATAAGGGCTTGCACCGTCTCCTCCGTGGAGGTCAGGACATACAGGTGTGCCTGCTGTTAGCTCCTGCTGCCTCTGGTTGTGCACCAATTTGTCCTGCAAGAGAAAGGGAAGTGTGTAGATGAGTGACATGCAATCTGTTTGGCTGAATAACTGAATTATGTGCAAGTCACAGTTGAATAGCTGACTGTATGTGGAAGTCACAGTTGAATAACTGACAGTATGTGCAAGTTGTGAGAGGTATGAGACTTGCAGCAGTGTTAAGTGTGTAACCGTGCACTGCAGCATATTGGGGAGATGGTGGTTTAGTGGTAATGTCACTGAACTAGTAATCCAGAGGCCCTGGATAATGCCCTGGGGACATGGGTTCAAATCCCACCATGGCAGCTGGTGGAATTTAAATTCAATTAATTAATAAAAATCTGGAATTGAAATCTAGTTTCAGTAACAGTGCCATGAAACTATCATCAATTGTCATAAAAACCCATCAGGTTCACTAATGTCCTTTAGGGAAGGTACTCTGCTATCCTTACCTGGTCTGGCCTACATGTGACTCCAGACCCACAGCAATGTGGTTGACTCTTAACTGCCCTCTGAAATGGCCTGGCAAGCCACTCAGTTGTCAAGGGCAATTAGGGATGATGCCAGTGACACCCACAATGAACCAATAAAAAAAAATTTCAGGTATGAGACTTGACAGTGAAAAATTGTTGGTAAGTGAGTGATGATGGTGTGGGAAATTGAGCAGTGTGTGAGGCCGGTGGTGTAGTTGGTGGGATACGGCATTTGAAGATGCATTCACAGACCTTGATCACTCATATGACATCATTGAACTTCTTGGGCACTGCATCCAGGTCCTCGGAGCTTGACATCTGGCATTGACCTTTATGATTATCTGGTCACATTGCCTCTGAGTGTGTGTCTGGAGGGCTTCCTGGCCCCCTACAGATACAGGACATCGCTCCTCCTTTCCACCTCCTCCACCAAAGCCTCTAGTGCAGCATCCGAAAACTTTGAAGTCACACTCTGTCACATTGTGCCATCATTCAGTGTTTCACAGGTCAGATTCACTTCGAGCATGACTACCAGCACCTGCTCCAGCCACAATGCAGTGTTAGCATTAAGTAGTGCAGACTCGCTTTAGCTGGTGCTAACCACTCATGATATTGGCCCCTCCTCAGGCATCAAGCTTCTCAACAGTGTGGATAGTGCTGGCTGGACGCAAAATCATTTAAATAGCTGGCAGCATGAAGTTGCTGTGCTGCCCGCATTGCAGTCAGTGGGCACAGGTTGATTACGCATTGCGATCCTTGCAAACATTTCCAAAGGCTATCGAATTTAGCTCTCATGGAATCACAGCAGATGGAGTTTGTACTGGCTCTTTCAAAGTTTGTCCCATTCTCCTGAGCTTTCCCTATATCCCTGCAATTTATTTCTCCTTCAAGTATTTATCCAATTCCCTTTTGAAGGCTACTGTTGAATTGGTGTCCACCGCCCTATCAGGCAGTCAATTCTAAATCCTAACTACTCGTTGCTGAAAAAAAAGTTTTTCCTCATGCCGCCTCTGCTTCTTTTGCCAACCACCTTCAATCTGGGCCCTCTGGTTCTGAATGCTTCAACCATTGAAAACCGTTACTCTTTATTTGTGCTATCTTCATAATTTTAAACACTTCTTTCAAATCCTCTGTTCCATCTGATATTGCAGCTGGCAGTTTGGGACAGGCACTGCTGATGCGCTCTTAATGGTATGATACACCATTCTAATCTTGTCTCTTCAATTTGGGATGGGCTCATCATCCTTTATAGATAGCAGACATAGACCCCTCTCCTCTAGCTCACTGGAGTCAATGGAATTTCAACTCCTATTTGACAATATTGGGTAATGTTTGTCAAGGACCTTTTTTTTAAGGCACTACTCCAAAAATGGTGACACAGCAGCATGTGTTTGGAATATGGGGTAAAAATGTAGGACTGCCCTAAAAACCTGCGATGCCTGGCAGGTCTCGGCTTTATCTGAGTGGATTGTGTTATTAACATTTTCATATTTTCTTGTTTTCAAGGTTTCTGCAGACAAACTTGTGCCTTTAACTGCTATTGGTCAATATTTTCACACCTCTGCATTTAACAAGCTGATCTCTTACAAAAGGGCTGTGTACCAGGCTTTGGAGGTAATTACACTTGTTAAAGCTAGGACAACAGTTTTTGTATTTGAAATTGTTGGGACTAATTCTGAAATCCTTTTCTTCCCTAGATAGTTGTATTGATTCCTAATTGATTGACTAGTGCAGAGTGGAACCTTCACACAGTGCTGCTGAGGAAATCACAGGCCCCTATCCCCTCATTTCCCATACATTTCAGTTGGAAAATCAGGAACTGTGAGCAGTTTCTCGCTGTGGGTGTTCAACTGGGAATGAGCTCTGGTATCGACTGAATAAAAAAATTAAGTGACATTTCAGAAGCTCCATGCCCCTATTTCCGAACATGTTTTTAATGAAATAGTCATATTAAAATGATTTATTAAAATGGTTGTAGAATTTTCACTTCCTCCTTTTAAAGAAACACCTTGCCTCTGTAGCCCTCTCTGATAGTCTGGCCAAGATCAGGAATTTTACATGTGAAGAATCGCAAATGCATTTCCCAACATAAAAGTCTACTTGCCAGTTTTGTTCAAATGCAATAGCTGCTGCTTGTCAGTAAGCCGACCTGTACACTCTCATCTCTCAATTCTCTGCCAAAGAGACCACATTCATGTGTATACGATGGCGCATTGCATCATCAGGGTCCCCTTTCTCCACAAGGCAGACAAATAATTTGAATGCTCTGGAACCTTTGAGAGTTGGAAGATTAAGAAGACAGAGCAAAGAAGGCTTGCCTTTATATTCTGTCTTTCTTTTGTCTTTTAAACACTTCACTGCTAAAGAATTATATTGATGTGTTGATGTGTAGTCACTGTTCTAGTGTAGGAAAATGCGGTAGCCAATAGTGCACAGCAAGATCTCACAAACACCAATAAGATAACATCCAAATAACCAATTGTTGGTTATAACACGAAACACTTGCATTTATATAGTGCCTTTAATATAATAAAAATCCCAGTGTGCTTCACAGGAGAATTATGGAACACAATTTGACATCAAGCCACATAAGGAGATATTAGGCAAGATGACCAAAAGCTTGGTCAAAGAGGAAGGTTTTAAAGAGGGACTTAAAGGAGAACAGAGAGGGGGAGAGATATAGCAAGCAATTCCAGAGCTCAGGACCTAGGCAGCTGGAGTCATGGCTGCCAATTGAAGAGCAATTAAAATTGGGATTCTGAATAGGTCAGAATTGGAGGAGTGCAGAGATCTATGGGGGTTGTAGGCCTGAAGGAGATTACTGAAGTAGGGAGGTGCAAGGCTATGAAGCAATTTGAAAGCTAGGATGAGCACTTTAAAATCAAGGAATTGATTGACTGGGAGCCAGTATAGATTAATAAGATTCAGGGAGATGGGTCTGTGGAACTTGTTGTGGGTTAGAACACAGGCAGCAGGGTTTTGAATGACTCAGGTTTGTGGAGGGTAGAATGTGGGAGACCACCAGGAGTGTACTGGAATAATCAAGTCTAGAGGTAACAAAGGTTTGGGTTTCAGCAGCAGATGAACTGAGGCAATGTCGAAGTCAGGCAATGTTATGGAGGTGAATGGGCAATCTTAGTGATGTTGCAGATGTGTGGTAGGAAGCTCATATTGGGGTCGAATACAACATCAAAGTTAGGAACAGTTTAATTCCACCTGAGACAGTTGCCAGGGAGGGGATGGAGTTGGTGGCAAGGGAATGGAGTTTGCGGTGGGTACCGAAACCAATGGCTCTGTCTTCGCAGTATTTAATTGGAGGAAACTACTGCTGATCCAATCCAGACAAGCAGTCAATCAATTTAGAGACACAGGAGGTAGAGCTGATATCGTCAGCATACATATGGAAACTGACACCATGATTTCGGATGATGTTGCCGAGGGCAGCATGTAGATGAGAAAAAGGAAGGGGCCAAGGATAAATCCTTGGTGAATCCTGGAGCTAACTACGCGAGAGAGTGAGAAGAGAAGCCACTGCAGGTGATTCTCTGATTACAACAGGATAGATACAAATGAAACAGACAAGTGCAGTACCACCAAACTGGATGACAGTGGAAAGGCATTGGAGTAGAATTTTATGGTCAGCCACGTCAAAGGCTGCAGACAGGTTGAGGAGGATGAGCAGGTACATTTTAGCTTTGTGGCAGTCATTTGTGAATTTGGGAAGAGCCATCATGGTACTATGATGGTACCGGAAACCTGATAAGAAGGTTTCAATCAAGGAGTTCCGAGAAAGAAAAGGATGGATTTGGGACGTGACAGCACATTCAAGGATTTTGGGAAAGAAAGGGAGGTTGGAGATTGGGCAGAAGTTTGCAAAGACAGAGGGATCAAGTGTTGGTTTTATGAGGAGTGGGTGAGGATAGCAGATTTGAAGGAGAAATAGACAGTAGCTGAGGAGAGGGAACCATTAATCATATCAGCTAACATACAAGCCAGGAATAGTAGAAATTAGCAGCAGTAAGAATAGGGTCTAGAGAGCAAGAGGTGGGTCTCATCGACAGGATGAGCTTGGAGGGAGCATGAGGGGAGATAGGAGAGAAAGGTGTGAACTCAGAGTTAGGGCAAGGGGGAACCTTAGAGGAAGTTAGGCCGGTTAGGCTAGAGGAAGGGAGGGAAGCAGTAGAGGAAGCGGATTGATGGTCTTGATCTTTGTAACAAAAACGTCTATGAGCTTATCGCTTAAACGAGATACTGAAATAGCAAAGAAAGGCACTCCAGATGAACATTTGTATGGTAGTGTCCTGCTGTGTCATTAATAGTATTCTAATTATTGCGAATAGGAAGACACTGCTAAACAAATTCTGAACTGTCGTGAAGTATAAGTATCTTTCAGAGAAAGAAAATAGGTCACAACAACATGGCTAAGAATTTGCAGAAAAGTGCTTCTTTATGTTTGCAATTATGAATTCCTGGTCTTAACACTTGGTCCTCAAGATAGCAGTAAAGAACAGAAACCTCTCAATAAAAAAACACTGAAGTACCTCAGTTTTGAAGAAATATATGCCCGCCAAATATAGATCACCTGTTCTTTCCACAGATGTTTACTGACTGTGTGCCTATGGCTGTTTTCTGTTTTTGTTTCAGAATACATTTATTGTTTTGACTATATTTAATATTATATACAAAGCTTCTGCTAGTGTCATATGTCTCTAGCTCAAATAAAAATCTGATTGTGTAAAAATGTACAGCAAGAGCCTATTGGCATTTTTAAAAAAAAATTCCACATGTGGCTTTGATTTTCCTTTTGGAGAGCTAATAGTGAGAGCTTATAGTTGAAGTGGAAATTTGACTATTCTGAGTTTCCATTTAGATCAATCTCCTGCTCTAAATACGTGAGCTTGTGTTTATTTTGCAATTTGTGTTAGGTGCTAATAGTTAGGCTGCCAAGAATGGAATGTCATGAAATAACTGAGCAAGCTTGAAAGGAGTGTGGCTGGTAAAGAGATTTACATTCGTTGTTTTGTATTGCTATCTAAATTTAAATTAAACTTTCACAGGAGATGTGAGGAATAAAATGAAAGGTTGTTTGACTATTGTTCTGTAATTATTTAAGAGTTGATTATGTAGGATGAAAGAAAATTGCAGGTGAAGTCATTGCTGGATCTGGCAACCACACCTTATCAGGGGAATCAGGGGAATCAGGGGAAGAGGGACATTGCTGAATGCCTGAGATAAGGTGACCAACTTGCCCTATAGGTGCCTGAGGTACATAGTCCAGGAAATTCAAGCGAGAGAAAGAAGAAGTATGTTTAGACTTTACACCTTGTGGCACCCTTTTTCACTAGATAGCCTCAAAGTGCATTGGATGGCTGTCCAGTTGATATATTAATGGTCCTGTTCACTTACAACAAACAGGAAGCTGAAGCTGTGCTAATAACAGAACTGTATTTCTGTATTACAGATAAAAGATGGCCAGGGTTGTGAGTAGATATGTTTTAGTGGCTTGAAGACCAGGTTTAGACTGATATCACCCCAAGATGGTAGCAATAATCAATATGAACTGATGTAGCCAATATCTAGGAGGGTTGACAGACACCCTTTTAAAGTAACTAAATCAACACTGAAAGCTC
This sequence comes from Heterodontus francisci, assembly GCF_036365525.1. Taxonomy (NCBI): domain Eukaryota; kingdom Metazoa; phylum Chordata; class Chondrichthyes; order Heterodontiformes; family Heterodontidae; genus Heterodontus; species Heterodontus francisci. Next base: position 72,135,056 of record NC_090386.1, read on the forward strand.
TCTAGTAATGTTGCTGGAGAAAGTAGGGATTTTAGAAATGCATCCATATGCTATTGTTATTGCATTCCTGGTCAATTGTGTAACATGGCTATCCTTATGGCCAGGATTTATTGGTGACACCAAAGAAATAGCACGTGTGGATAGCACGTTTAGCGAGGTGGTCACACTGCAGGCAAATGCTGCAAAGGCAGAAAGAGAATGGGTGACCACCAGGCAGAGTAGAGGAAGGCAGGTAGTGTAGCAGTCCGCTGTGGCCATCCCCCTCTCTAACAGATATACCGCTTTGGATATTGTTGGGGGAGATGGCTCAGGGGACAGCAGCAAAAGCCAAGTTCATGGCACCATGGGTGGCTCTGCTGCACAGGAGGAGGGGAAGAAGAGTGGCAGGGCTATAGTGATCGGGGATTCAACTGTAAAGGGAACAGACAGGCGTTTCTGCAGCCGCAAAAGAGACTCCGGGATGGGATTGTCCCCTTGTTCAAGAAGGGGAGTAGAGACAACCCTGGTAATTATAGACCTGTGAGCCTTACTTCGGTTGTGGGTAAAATGTTGGAAAAGGTTATAAGAGATAGGATTTATAATCATCTTGAAAAGAATAAGTTCATTAGAGATTGTCAGCACGGTTTTGTGAAGGGTAGGTCGTGCCTCACAAACCTTATTGAGTTTTTTGACAAGGTGACCAAACAGGTGGATGAGGGTAAAGCCGTGGATGTGGTCTATATGGATTTCAGTAAGGCGTTTGATAAAGTTCCCCACGGTAGGCTATTGCAGAAAATACAGAAGTATGGGATTGAAGGTGAATTAGTGCTTTGGATCAGAAATTGGCTAGCTGAAAGAAGACAGAGGGTGGTGGTTGATGGTAAATGTTCATCCTGGAGTATAGTTTCTAGTGGTGTACCGCAAGGATCTGTTTTGGGGCCACTGCTGTTTGTCATTTTTATAAATGACCTGGATGAGGGTGTAGAAGGGTGGGTTAGTAAATTTGCGGATGACACGAAGGTCGGTGGAGTTGTGGATAGTGCCGAAGGATGTTGTAGGTTACAGAGGGACATAGATAGGCTGCAGAGCTGGGCTGAGAGATGGCAAATGGAGTTTAATGAGGAAAAGTGTGAGGTGATTCACTTCGGAAGGAGTAACAGGATTGCAGAATACTGGGCTAATGGGAAGATTCTTGGTAGTGTAGATGAGCAGAGAGATCTTGGTGTCCAGGTACATAAATCCCTGAAAGTTGCCACCCAGGTTAATAGAGCTGTTAAGAAGGCATATGGTGTGTTAGCTTTTATTAGTAGGGGGATCGAGTTTAGGAGCCACGAGGTCATGCTGCAGCTGTACAGAACTCTGGTGCGGCCGCACCTGGAGTATTGCGTGCAGTTCTGGTCACCGCATTATAGGAAGGATGTGGAAGCTTTGGAAAAGGTGCAGAGGAGATTTACTAGGATGTTGCCTGGTATGGAGGGAAGGTCTTACGAGGAAAGGCTGAGAGACTTGAGGTTGTTTTCGTTAGAGAGAAGGAGGAGAAGAGGTGACTTAATAGAGACATATAAGATAATCAGAGGGTTGGACAGGGTGGATAGTGAGAGCCTTTTTCCTCGGATGGTGATGGCAAACACGAGGGGACATAGCTTTAAGTTGAGGGGTGATAGATATAGGACAGATGTCAGAGGTAGTTTCTTTACACAGAGAGTAGTAGGGGCGTGGAACGCCCTGCCTGCAACAGTAGTAGACTCGCCAACTTTAAGGGCATTTAAGTGGTCATTGGATAGACATATGGATGAAAATGGAATAGTGTAGGTCAGATGGTTTCACAGGTCGGCGCAACATCGAGGGCTGAAGGGCCTGTACTGCGCTGTAATGTTCTATGTTCTATGTTCTATGTATGTTGCCTCCCCGGTGCTAGAGTCAAAGATGTCTCTGCGCAGCTGCAGAGCATTTTGAGGGGGGAGAGCGAGCAGCCAGTTGTCGTGATACATATTGGTACCAACGACATAGGTAAAAAAGGAGATGAGGTCCTACAAGCTGAATATAGGAAGTTAGGACGTAAATTAAAAAGTAGAACATCAAAGGTAGTAATCTCAGGATTACTACCAGTGTCACGTGCTAGTGAGAGCAGAAATAGCAGGATATATCAGGTGAATACGTGGCTGGAGAAATGGTGTAGGGGGGAGGGATTCAGATTCCTGGGACATTGGGACCGGTTCTGGGGAAGGTAGAACCAGTACCAGCTGGACGGGTTGCATCTGGGCAGGACCAGGACCAATTTCTTTGGGGAGGTGCTTGCTAGTGCTGTCGGGGAGGGTTTGAACTAGAATGGCAGGAGAATGGGAATCTGAGCAGGGAGACAGAGGAAGGGGAAACAAGGATAGAAATGAGAGATAGAAAGGTAAGAAGCAAAAGTGGAAGGCAGAGAAAACAAGGGCGAGAAACAAATGAGGCCACAGTGCAAATTAAAGCTAAGATGATTAATAATGTTAAAAAGACAAGTCTAAAGGCATTGTGTCTTAATGCGCGGAGCATTTGCAATAAGGTACATGAATTAACAGCGCAAATAGATATAAATGGTTATGATATAGTTGTGATTACGGAGACATGGCTGCAGGGTAACCAAGGATGGGAACTGAACGTCCAGGGGTATTCAATATTTAGGAAGGACAGGCAAAAAGGGAAAGGAGGTAGGGTAGCATTGTTAATAAAGGAGGAAATCAATGCAATAGTGAGGAAGGATATTGGCTCGGAAAATCATGATGTGGAATCTGTATGGGTGAAGCTAAGAAACACCAAGGGGCAAAAAACGTTGGTGGGGGTTGTCTATAGGCCCGCAGACAGTAGTGGAGATGTAAGGAATGGCATTAAACAGGAAATTAGAGATACATGCAATAAGGGTACAATTGTAATCATGGGTAATTTTAATCTACATATAGATTGATCAAAACAAATTAGCAATAATACTGTGGAGGAGGATTTTCTGGAGTGGGTATGTGACGGCTTTTTAGACGAATACGTTGAGGAACCAACTAGAGAACAGGGTATCCTAGACTGGATATTGTGCAATGAGAAAGGATTAATTAATAGTCTTGTTGTGCAGGGTCCCTTGGGGAGGAGTGACCATAACATGATAGAATTCTTCATTAAGATGGAGAGTGAAGTAGTTGAATCTGAAACTAGGGTCCTGAATCTAAATAAAGGAAACTACGGAGGGATGAGCTGCGAGTTGGCTATGGTAAATCGGGGAACTTTACTAAAAGGGTTGACGGTGGATAGGCAATGGATAATATTTAAAGAATGTGTGCAGAAATTACAACAATTATTCATTCCTATCTGGCACAAAAATAAAACCGGAAAGGTGACTCAACCGTGGCTTACAAAAGAAATTAGGGATGGTATTAGACCCAAAGCGGAGGCATATAGAATTGCCAGAAAAAGCAGCAAGTCTGAGGATTGGGAGCAGTTTAGAATTCAGCAAAGGAAGACAAAGAGGTTGATTAAGCGGGGGGAAATAGAGTATGAGAGTAAATTTGCGGGGAACATAAAAACTGACTGTAAATGCTTCTATAAACATGTGAAGAGAAAAAGATTAGCGAAGACAAATGTAGGTCCCTTACAGTCAGAAATGGGGGAAATTATAATGGGGAACAAAGAAATGACAGAACAATTAAACACATACTTTGGTTCTGTCTTCACAAAGGAGGACACAAATAACCTCCAGAAATGTTAGGGAACCAAGGGTCAAATGTGAGGGAGGAACTGAAGGAAATCAGTATTAATAAAAAAATAGTGCTAGGGAAATTAATGGGTTTAAAGGCTGACAAATCCCCAGGGCCTGATAATCTATATCCCAGAGTACTAATGGAAGTGGCCCTGGAAATAGTGGATGCATTGGTGGTCATCTTCCAAAATTCTTTAGACTCTGGAGCAGTTCCTACAGATTGGAGGGTGTAACCCCACTATTTAAAAAAGGAGGGAGAGAAAAAACAGGGAATTACAGACCAGTTAGCCTCATATCAGTAGTGGGGAAAATGCTAGAGTATTATAAAGGATGTGATAGCAGAACACCTGGAAAGCATAAACGTGATTGGACAAAGTCAGCATGGGTTTGCGAAAGGGAAATCATGCTTAACAAATCTACTGGAGTTTTTTGAGGATGTAACTAGTAGAATAGATAAGGGAGAGCCAGTGGATGTGGTGTATTTGGATTTTCAGAAGGCTTTTGATAAGGTCCCACATAAGAGGTTAGTGTGAAAAATTAAAACAAATGGGATTACGGGTAATATACTGGCATGGATTGAAAATTGGTTGACAGACAGGAAACAGGGAATAGGAATAAACGGGTCTTTTTCCGGGTGGCAGGCTAGTGGGATACTGCAGGGATCAGTGCTTGGGCCCCAGCTATTCACAGTATATATTAATGACTTGGGCGAGGGAACTAAATGTAACATTTCCAAGTTTGCAGACGACACAAAGCTAGGGGGGGCATGTGAGCTGTGAGGAGGATGCAAAGAGGCTCCAATGTGATTTGGACAAATTGGGTGAGTGGGCAAATGCATGGCAGATGCAGTATAACATGGATAAATGTGAGGTTATCCACTTTGGTTGTAAAAACAGAAAGGCAGATTATTATTTGATTGGTGATAGATTGGGAAAGGGGGAGGTACAACGAGACCTGGGTGTCCTTATACACCAGTCGCTGAAAGCAAGTGTTTAGGTGCAGCAAGTAGTTAGGAAGGCAAATGGTATGTTGGCCTTCATTGCAAGAGGATTTGAGTACAGGAGCAAGGATGTCTTACTGCAGTTATACAGGGCCTTGGTGAGACCACATCTGGAGTATTGTGTGCAGTTTTGGTCTCCTTATCTGAGGAAGGATGTTCTTGCCATGGAGGGAGTGCAAAGAAGATTTACTAGGCTGATTCCTGGGATGGCAGGATTGATGTATGAGGAGAGATTTGGTCGACTAGGCCTATATTCACTAGAGTTTAGAAGAATGAGAGGGGATCTCTTAGAAACCTATAAAATTCTAACAGGACTAGACAGGCTAGATGCAGGGAGGATGTCCCCGGTAGTTGGGGACTCCAGTACCAGGGGTCACAGTCTCAGGATACGGGGTATGCCATTTAGAACCAAGCTGAGGAGAGATTTCTTCACTCAGAGGGTGGTGAACCTGTGCAATTCTCTATCACTGAAGGCAGTGGAAGCCAAGTCATTAAATATATTCAAGAAGGAGATAGATATATTTCTTAATGCCAAAGGGATCAAGGTATATGGGGAGGAAGCAGGAACAGGGTACTGAATTGGACGATCAGCCATGATCTTTTTTGAATGGCAGAGCAGGGCCGAATGGCCTACCCCTGCTCCTATTTTCTATGTTTCTATGAAATGGGATAGGTATTTTGTTGCTACTTCATCATTCCACGGTATTCTAAAGATGAATCTGAACAGCTCCAAGATGTGATAACTTATTCTATGCCTAATACAAGACATCAATTCTTACAGATTGCTAGTTGCAGATCTGGAATGCCATTCCCTTCCAATGACCGGGGTACCTTGGAGGAACAAATTAAGCCAATGCTTGAATGGGCATTTGGTGGTTTTCAACCAAAGGGTTACGAAGGAATTAAGCCCAAACAAAACACAGGTAATTGACTGACAACAACGTGGATGCATCTGTCCACGACAGTATTGGTAAGAGTGACCATCACACAGAACTTGTGGAGACGAAGTCCCGTCTTCACACGGAGGATACCCAACATCGTGTTGTGTGGCCCTACTACCGTGCGAAATGGGATAGATTCAGAGCAGATCTAGCAACTCAAAACTGGGTATCCATGAGGCGCTGTGGGCCTCATTCAACCACAATCTGTAACCTTGTGGCCCAGCATATCCCCCACTCTACTATTACCATAAATCATTCCACCCTGATTCAATGTAGAGTGCAAGAGGGCATGTCAGGAGCAGCACCAGGCATAGCTAAAAATGAGGTAACAGTACAATACAGGACTACATGCATGCCAATCAGCGGAAGCAGCACGCGTTAGAGCTAAGCGATCCCACAACCAACGGATCAGATTTAAGCTCTGTAGTCCTGCCATATCTGGTCGTGAATGGTGGTGGACAATTGAACAGCTAACAGGAGGAGGAGGCTCCACAAATATCCCCATGCTCAATGATGGGGGAGCCCAGCAGGTCAGTGCAAAAGACAAGGCTGAAGCATTTTCAACCATCTTCAGCCAGAAATGCTGAGTGGATGATCGATTTTGGCCTCCTCTTGAGGTCCCCAGCATCACAGATGCCAGTCTTCAGCCAATTCGATTCACTCCACATGATAGCAAGAAATGGCTGAAGGTGCTGGGCCCTGACAACATTCCAGCAATAGTACTGAAGACTTGTGCTCCACAACTAGCCGCACCCCTAGCCAAGCTGTTCCAGTACAGCTATAACACTGGCATCTACCTGGCAATGTGGAAAATTGCCCAGGTACGTTCTGTGCACAAAAAGCAGGACAAATCCAACCCGGGCAATTACCACCCCATCTAACTATTCTCAATCATCAGCTAAGTGATGGAAGGTGTTGTCGACAGTGGTATCAAGTGGCACTTGCTCAGCAATAACCTGCTCACAGACGCTCAGTTTGGGTTCCGCCAGGGCCACTCAGCTCCTGACCTCATTACAGTCTTTGTCCAAACATGGGCATAAGGGATGATCTCAAGAGGTGATGTGAGAGTGACTGCCCTTGATATTAAGGCAGCATTTGACCGAGTGTGGCATCAAGGAGCCCTAGCAAAACTGGAGTCAATGGGCATCAGGGGGAAAACCCTCCATGAGTTGGAGTCATACCTAACACAAAGGAAGATGGTTGTGGTTGTTGGAGTTCAATCAACTCAGTCCCAGGACATCATTGCAAGAGTTCCTCAGGATAGTGTCCTAGGCTCAATCATCTTCAGCTGCTTCATCAATGACCTTCCCTCCATCATAAGGTCAGAGGTGGGGATGTTCGCTGATGATTGCACAATGTTCAGCACCATTCGCGACTCCTCAGATACTGAAGCACTCCGTGTCCATGTGCAGCAAGACCTGGACAACAATCAGGCTTGAGCTGATAAGTGGCAAGTTACATTCGTGCCACACAAGTGCCAGACAATGACCATCTCCAATAAGAGGGAATCCAACCATCTCCCCTTACATTCAATGGCATTACCATTGCTGAATCCCCCACTATGAACATTCTGGGGGTTACCAGTGACCAGAAACTGAACTGGACCAGCCATATAAGTACTGTGGCTACAAGAGCAGGTCAGAGGCTGTGAATTCTGCAGTGAGTAACTCACCTCCTGACTCCCCAAAGCTTGTCCACCATCTACAAGGCACAAGTCAGGAATGTGATGGAATACTTTCCACTTGCCTGGATGAGTGCAGCTCCAACAACATTCAAGAAGCTCAACACCATCCAGAACAAAGCAGTCTGCTTGATTGGCACCCCATCTACTACCTTCAACATTCACCCCCTGCACCACCGTGCATAGAGGCAGCAGTGTGTACCATCTACAAGATGCACTGCATGAACTTGCCAAGGCTCCTTTGACAGCACCTAGAAGGACAAGGGCAGCAGATGCATGGGAACAACAACACCTGGAAATTCCCCTCCAAGCCACACACCATCCTGACTTTGAATTATAATCACCGTTCCTTCACTGTTGCTGGGTCACAATCCTAGAACACCCTCCCGAACAGCACTGTGGGTGTACCTACACCAGATGGACTGCAGCAGTTCAAGAAGGCAGCTCACCACCACCTTCTCAAGGGCAGTTATGGATGGACAATAAATGCTGGCTTAGCCAGTGATGCCCACATCCCATGAAAGAATAAAAAAGAAAATGGATAATCAACTGCAGATTATTTATCAAAAAAGTGCAGTAATAATGCAATAAATTGCAAGTTCTCATCCGTGATCATCATCAAGGATATGAAGCACAGTAACAGCAGCTGCAGCTGACCAAACTGACCACATAATGAAGCTCTGCAGAATAATTACTCATATTAAAAGATTACTTTCATTTGTGGCTCAGAAGGACAGATTGAACAATTAGATGTGGAAGTCACTTTGTGATCCTTCTGATTTTCTGAATCACGAAGAAATTGGGTGTTGTAATTGGGTGATAACTTCTGCAGTCAATTATCCGATCTGCCAAGTGAACTCTTGTTAGCGCTAACTCGTAAAATATATTCCTGTATATTACAAATGGTAATCATTGCCAGAGAGTGGTTCAGGTATGAATTACGAGTCAGATGATGAACATAAATCATGAATCCCTCATTTGGATTTTTGCTTTGTAATTTATTTTATTCATTATTGTCCGTATAACGGAAAGTAGCAGCAAGTTTTACCTTTAGTTTGATTTTGTACAATGCATGTTTGCATGCCGTGTTGCACATTTTACACCAATTCTTTTATCTGTTGGACAGAAAATGACACTGCAGGTGAAAATCCCATAGAGGTCTATGTACCTGAGTTCTATCCTCCCACAAAAAAGCAGAAAACGAGCTTTAATAAAAGTAAAGAAGGAACAGAAGAGGAACACCGGGGAAGAGGTATGTGATGTTTTACGTTAACAAAGCTAGACTGTTCAATGCATTATTGGTCTGTCAAATGGCTAACAGATTTCTTCATTTTTCTGCAGAAAAAATTTTGTTTCAAGTTACATCAAACAATAAAAGCATTGAAGGTAATATTTCTCTCACTTTTATTAACTTTCGCGGCTCTTAAATGCAACATCTCCTCTTTGCTCAAATGACAGCTTTAGTACTATACTGGTGGGTTGACAATTTCACAATTAATATTGTAAAGGGAACATGCTACCCTTTTTAACATTTCGCAGTTTACTGTAATGATAAATATAGCATAGATATATTCCTGCATGTGAAAATGTGACAATAAAACTCACAGGAATAACTCAAGTAACACTATAAAACTGTCATATCATGCTGAACTGTTACACTCGTCCTGTTATGTTGGAAGGTGATGCAAGTAGTTTTGCATATCAAGTCATTAAAGTATTTACTTGGGGTGGGAAACAGAGGTGGGGACTGTTTCTGGGTCCCAAACCCTTGCCTGGGAGGAAACACACTCATTGTCATTTTCTTGGGGACACTCCCTTCATTGGCCTGGAGACAGGTTCGTCTTCCAATTAAGGATGGCAGGCGAGCTCTCAAATCTGGAGAGCCAATCAGAGGCCTTCCAGCTTGAAAGGAGCAGGAGTTTCAACATGGAGGCTCTCTCTCTCCAATGTTTTTAAATGGTCAATTAAAACAATTGATACAGCAGCCCGGCCACCAGAGTAGGGAGTGCAGTGGGGGCCTCTATGAGGCGGCCTATGCCTGCTCCTGTACCCAGGCAGGGAGGGCCTCTAGGCCTGCCTGGAGCGCTGCCTCCTCTCCCCCCCCCCCCCCAACCTGCCCGTGGGAGGCTGCCTCAGGGCTTCTAAACTGGCCCCTGCTACCTGAAGGTAGGCCTTCTTTAATTTTTTTTTAGAGATAGAGCACTGAAACAGGCCCTACGGCCCACCGAGTCTGTGCCGACCAAGAGCCACCCATTTATACTAACCCTACAGTAACCCCATATTCCCTACCTACACGAGGGGCAATTTACAACAGCCAATTTACCTATCACCTGCATGTCTTTGGCTGTGGGAGGAAACCGGAGCACCCGGCGAAAACCCACGCAGTCACAGGGAGAACTTGCAAACTCCACACAGGCAGTACCCAGGCGGGATAGAGTCAGGGAACTGGCACGCTGGCTGGGAGTGCTATTTTTAGTTCCCGCCTGCCTCTGATCCCAGCCCCTGTGGAGGCTGAAAATCCAGCCCTTCGTATCTGAATTGCTTTATTAAAATTTTGTGGCACACAAGGGGGCAGACATTACAATCTTGGCACAGAAGTGCCATATCCGCAGAGCATCAGGTGCTGCACTTGCACTGGTGCTTCCCCTTAATACAAGATCATATATTTTAAATATTGTAGGTACTCTGCCAGAACATAGCACATGGTGCAGTGGACAAGTAGTGAGGCTGTGTGTATGTTGTCAGTTGCCACTAGCTGATCAAGAGCAGTTGGCTGCCAATAAATCTGTGCTTATTTTCTGTGTAAACAATGGCTTTGGGCAGAACTGCCTGATGCACAGATCAGATGTTGGAAGGCATGCTGAACGAGATTGTTTAATGAAGGGCAGCCCTATTTGGAAGAGTGAGCCACTCAACAATAAGTAGTGCAATCTTTCATCAGGTCTTTGAAGAGATGGGTGCTGAGTGTATAAAGTGCAGTTTAGGTATTGTAGGAAAATTGTGAGGTTTCCTGCTCATTACAATAAAACGTGGGATTCTTTATAAGCATCAACAGTGCATCCAGTGCAAGCTATCACTTGCACTGTACGTTGTCATGCGCATAGGGCATTGAGTGAAGCTCAGGCCTCCATGTGGTGTTGCAGGTTCTGCTACTTGAAGCACATCAGAGTTTCAGGAGCTTTCGATTGCATAGTAATGGAAAACAATTTGACAATGCTTTTCTTAGGCATGCATTATATTCTTCAGTGCCACATTGCATGGTACAGTGTGAACAAATGGATGAGTTTGTATTTCATTGAACAACCAATACAGATAAAATGGCAAAAAAACCCAGAAATTGCTGGAAATGCTCAGTAGGTCAGGCAGCAACTATGGAGAGAGAAACAGAGTTAATGGGTTGAATTTTATTCTTGTGACGGGGGTTCCAGCGGCAGGCTGAAGGTGGGAGGAGAAGCACCAGGCAATTAACCAATCGCCGTCAGAGATGTTGCCCTTTAAGTGATGAGCTCCCGCCTGCAGAGCTGCCAACCAATCGGAAGGCCGGCAGCTCTGCAGTATCGGCAGTGCCACTACTCCCAGTAGCGCTGCCGGTACTGGTGGAGGCCCTGCAGTACCGAGGATGTTGGAGATGCCGGGAAAGGTGAGTGGGGTCAGGGTCTCCATGGCCTTTCAGGCAGGTCCTGGCGATGGGGTGGGGTGGGGTGGGGGTGTTCCTTCCCAATGGGTGGCAATTGCTGCCAGTGGGGGGCCTCCGAGGACCCTGGATCACCCCAAAGGAGAGACCAACCACCTCCCCTGACCTCATTGGTGGCGTCTCCCACAGCAGCAGACCCCTCCGTCTTCCATTAAATTGAGTTGGAGGTGGGAAGAGGCCCTTAAGTGGCCACTTAAGTGCCTCAGTTGGTCTGGGGCACTCCATACCCCCGCCTTCCAACTCAATTTTATGGGCCCGTCCTCTGCCTCCGTTCCCATCTCCTAAAATTCAGCCCAGTGTTTCAGGCCAATGACCTTAGCTGAAATCTAGAGGCAGAAACCTCTTTTCTATTATGTGAAGGTTGATTGGTAAATACTTAGAATATCACGCACACAGATATACGTTTTATGCCAAGTCACGATGTACCCTTGTGTCTGATCTTTTTTACAAAATAATTAGAAACATAGAAAAATACAGGACTGGAAAAGACTCTGCAGTCCATGTGACTGGTGCCAAAATTTATTAACTCTTAATGACTTTGTCTCTCAAATAACTGCTCGTTTCTCCTTTAAGTGTTTTCACACTGTATTGTAACCGTGAGCATTTTGTTCCATATGGTCACCAACCCCTGCAAAAGGTGACTAAATCTAAAATGTCTATGCATCTTCCCTCTTCTACCCCAAGGTTATGGGCAGCCAACTGCCTATTGGGCCAATGGAATCAATATGGCCCAGGCCTGATTGGCATAGCTCCAATGAGCTGTGCACTCCGAATGGGAATTATGCTGCAGCTTGCCAGTGAGCCAGTGGAGGATAACTGGCTGGTCTAGGTAGCGAGCCGGTTGAAAGGCAGATAAGTCCTGGGAGGTTGTGAATCATCACCGAGTGCATGAAGCCAGGGCAGCAGTGGCCACAGTATTCTTGTGGAGCCTGAAAGAGCACTCCTGTTCCAGGCCCGAAAGAAATGAAAACAAAAAAGATTTGTTTTTTTTTAAATTACCACCTGGAACAAATTGATTAGCATTCACAGAGTATTCCCCTCTCCCCCACACCACACACACTCATCTGTTGTTTAAAATTGTAATTGGGGTCCTATATAGAGTACCTCCATTTGTTTATGAAAGCAGGGCTACTCATCAGAAGGCCCTTTCCAAGAGAGTTAGCATAAATGGGCAGTAAGTGAACCACTACCATTTTTGGGCCACTACTGCCCCATTTACTCCAGACAAGCCAACTTAAATTCAGGCCCCCTGCCTCTGTTCCAGAGTTTGTGACAATTGCAAACAAATTATTGGGGCTCACTTTATCTTTTCCCTTATGGATCTTAAATAATGTTCCCCTAAATCACTTTTTTCTCAATAAACAATTCCAAACTCTTCAACCTTTCCTCATAGCTCAGATGCCTTAAACTAAACTTTTCTGCTCTGCTTCCAAAGCCAGGACACATTTGCGATGTATAAGAGGTTTCTAACTATTCTTCTGACTTCATGAATCTCTATCTATTCAATTTATTTTCTCAACTTTTGTCATGAGCATCCCAGGCCACAGACAGCTGGAGCTGCAAAAGTGAATGGACGATCCTTTCCTAGTCATCTGCCAGTGCTGCTCTGAACCAGACCCTAGAAGGTGCGCATGAATGATTCAGTGATTACTCTGGTATTTCTCCTCTGTGGGGAAGTACTTTGCTGCCACCTGGCATCTCCCAGAGTGACACAACTGAGATCATAAACTCAGCAGTATTGAGTCTTTGAAATGTCATGCAATTTCATTACAAGATGCCTTGTAGTGATGCTGTGTGCTTGAACATGCTGTGTCACTATGCCGCATTTGAATTCTTTGATTGCAAATTTGCCATTAATGGCTGTTTTCTTGCCTTTACTCCTTTTCAAAGGCTACGAGCTGGGCTGAGTAGATTTTCTGAAGATTGACATGTAGGTATGAGTGTTTAGCAGACTCATACTCTGCACTAGTTTACGGCAGACTTTAACCTATTTAGATTAAGTAGTTAATGCCTGCACAACAACAGTCCTCAGAAGAGCACATTAATTATTTCTATCTGAATACATCTTGAAATTATTTCAGTTGGCTTTGGAAAATTCCACCTGTTTGTGGAGCAGCAAAAGATTTGTGACTGATGACAGAAATCACACGCCAATTGGGATTTAAAACCTACACCTCACCAGTGTGTTACAATTGGCTACTGAATTTCATATCCTATACTGGGTGGTCAGTGAAATTGCTTTTGGTGTGAATTTCTTATATACTGAAAAAATTAAAATTAAATCCAAAATCAGGCCTACAGGGTAAAGGCTTGATTTTTTTCCTCTGTTTATGCTGAGTGCTGTCATTTTGTGATGGATCAGAATGGTGTCTCGAGCAGTGTTGCATGAAAATGTCTCTGAAGTGACAGCAGAGGCACTCTTTATACAGAAGGCTTTGTGTGAGAATTTGCTCTTATCTGACTATGGACTGCTGCTTATGTAGGTATTATGAATCATCGCCTGGTTCTACAGTTTCAGAGCACTGCTGTGATCCAGAGTTTGAAATACTGAATGCTGTTTGGATTAAAATGCCAGTTCTATTTGTATTCTTATTTGTGTAAGAGCAGAGCTGAGTGACCAGCCTTTTAGAATGCAGCTTTCATTGTTTGATGAGAGGCTGTCTCAATGTAAGGCTGCAATATGACTGCCTAAGAATGATTTCTAATAAAAACAGAAAATGCTGGAAATAATCAGCAGGTCTAGCAGCATCTGTGGAGAGAGAAACAGAATTAATGTTTCAGGTCGATGACCTTTAATCAGAACTGGGAAAAGTTAGAAATGTAATAGGTTTTGAGCAAGTGAAAGCGGTGGGGAGGGTGGAAATAACAACAAAAGGGAAGGTCTGTGATAGAGTTGAGGGCAGGAGAAATTGACTGACAAACGATTTCATGGTGAAAAGCCAAAGGGAGTGGTAACGGAACAAGTAACGAAACAAAAGCTTGTTGTTGAAGGATTATGCTGGAGCCAATCTTTATTCAGTCTTGCATATATTTTTACAAAGTAAAAAGATTACTAACATGCAGCTCCTCACTCAAACCTTCACCCAGTTTAAGTAGGTGTCTCCTGATGTATACTCAAGTAAGACACTAATAAACATCCTCCTTCTGCATCTGATTAAATGCAATTAACAGATTCTTTCTTTTTCTTTAAATAAAATTTAGAGATTTAACATGCACAAGCATTTCAAAACAAATCAAAATATATTCTATATTCTGTGCAAAGCATTGCATTGCAAGATGCCCCTCCTCTAGGACCCCTAACAATTTATTTGTACAACTATTTCTTTACATAAAACATTCAGATAGTTGATGACTTGCATGTACCCATTTAATTTTGGAGATTTCCTTTCCAGCATTTATTTCAATCCAGCAAGGTCAATACGTAACCTTTTCTCATTCACACTTTTTGTAGAGTGTACATTATCAACAAGGAACAAATATCTACATAACATTCAATGGGTATCTTTTATATTCAGCATACTCTTGTACAGAAATTAACTTCAAATATTTGACAAATAGAACCCCTTATCCACTGCCTCTGCAAGAGCCAGTGTTTCCACAGCTAAAGTACTTTTAACAGCTTTTTATTAGCTTCCCAATATTTCCCATTTTCACCCATCAAAGATATTATGAAACCAGCTGCACTTGAATACCCATTAGCAAGATTAGCATATGGAGCATCACTAAAAATAACCAATTGCATATTCTTTGGGTCACCTAAAGATGGGAACTTAAGTACATGTTTCTCTAGATTTAATTTTTTTAACGTTTTATTTGCCCTTAAAGCATTCTCAACTTTTGGGTGTTTCATCGTAGTACTTAACTCCAACACATCAAAACTAGCCTAGTCTTGTCTGAGTGCACAACCAGTTTAATTGACCAATCAAGCTTCGTAATTGCTCAGTCTCTTTAGATATATCAGCATTTTTCTGTGATGACCGAACATGATTAACCAGAATGGGAGTAACACTCTCTAAATAGGATTGTTGACTTAAAGTTATTCCAGACCTTCTCAGCTTAGTATCTAAACCAATATATTTAAAAGCCCCACAAGCCTGACTCCCAATCTTAAATTCTGCTCTAATCTTAATAACACATTTCTCAAATTCTTCAGTACCAGCCATAAGAAATCATCAATGTGCATCATGAAAATGCTGGGAGGTTTCTCTTTATGATACCAATAAAACATTGTGGGATCTGCCTTTAGTTGAACACAACCAATTTTCAGCAAAGCAGATCTCACTGAGAAATACCACACCCTGGAAGCGTCATTAAAGCCAAAGACGCATTTGTTTCCATCGATTTCCTTCTGCATCTGCTGCCTCTTTAGGCGGTTTCAGAAACACTTCTCTCTGAACTATATCCTGCAGATACGTGACTTTTATGTCAATTGATCTACAGTCCCATGTATATGCAGCCAAAAGAGCTAAAAAGATTTTCAAGTTTCCAGCTGTGGAAAAGTCCACTCTAACATTGGTATCACCCAGTTGTTCTTCAAGTCCCATCTACAAGGACTTTTTCAGTACAAATCCATCTATGTGACAAGGCTGGCTGTCCCCTATCTGGTACCTCAGAATAAACACCAAACTCTCTTCAATTCTCTAACTCCTTTTGTTTTGCCTCTCTTATTAGTTTAGCCTCATGTTTATTGGAAGCCACCTAAACTTCACGATGATGAAGACTTCTGCTTCTAGTTCTATTGCGAGACTGTTCTTCAGCCGTCATTTCATTGTGTAATCTATTCAAACTACAGCCTCTACCAGCACTTTGATGTCTTTTGGGTCTAATGCTGTAAGATCTTCCTCTCGCACTATCGGAGGCTCTTTCTCCAGTACGTGATCATTTCCTGATGCAAGAGACACTTCCAGACCCGCTATTAGAACTTGCACTGCGCTTTCTTACTCTCCACTCTTTCACCCCATTCTGCCAGTTGATGGGGCTTGCTTCTTGGTCATCATCCTGAACATTCAACAAATATTTAAACTTATCAGTAGATTTTCCTGCATTGCCCACAATTGTTGCATTACTCCACTCACTAGACCCCTGTGGAATATATGTAACCCAAGTACCTACTCGGGGCAGTTGGCCTTGGATGTAATAGCTCTATCATGTGCATCATGATCGCTCATATTACCACTATCCAACCCTTGATCTACTGTATTCTGTTCCTGAGGACCTTCATCACAAAACATATGACCATTTGAGGTACAAGGGGTCTCGTTTCCTTCTATCAGCTGCTCAGATTCTGATATTTTGTAATCAAACTCGATTAATCATACAGTTTTATTTCCAAGTTTGATAACCATAGTCTTACCATCATGATTTGTCATGTTAACAGGGCCTTTCCATTCCCTATGAACATCTCTTTTATAACAGGCAGCATATGCTGACAATGCAACCACAAGGTAGTGCAGTACTGGCACATGCATAAATGTAGCCTCATTGACTGAAACGTCACTGTCTGCGATATCTCAGGTAGCTGCCTGTAATAAATATGGTGCTGCTCAAGTTGACACAAAAGAACAAATTGGATCCAAACCCCCTCACTCCTCAATGCCCGTGATCGCCGCCAACAACCCCCCCAACAGTACCCCCTGCCATCCCATGATCGCCACTTCTCTTCCCTGCTCCCTCTCGCAATTGCCGTCTTAATCGCCATATTCATTTTCCTGCTCACTGCTGTGATTGCCGCTTCCCTTTGCCGCACAAACCCGCACCCACCTGCTCACTGCTCCATCTCATGCCAGACTGCTCACCGCTCCCTCCCGCGCCCACCTGCCCCTGTTCCTGTCCCATCCTGCCACTCCCGACTGCTCACCGCTCCCTCCCGCCGTTCTGTCCTGCGTCTGCTTGCTCACCGTTCCATCCCACCACTCCCAACTGCTTGCTGCTCCTGTCTGCTTGCCATTCCCTCCCGTTGCTTGCTCCCTGCTTCACACCTGAAGAGGGTGGGCGGCGAGGCAGGAAGCAAACAGTCAGGAGCAGGAGAGAATGGAGCGATGGAGCAGCGAGCAATTGGGCGCAGGAGGAAGTTGAGGGATGCAGCAGTGAGCAGATGGGCACTGGAGGGTGTGGGGAAGAGAAGTGGCAATTGAGGCGGCAATCACGGGAGGGAGCAGGGTACTGTTGAAGGGATGGAGGCAACAATCACGGCCATTGATGGTTGAGACAACACTTGGACATCATTATGTGATTATGTCGCCACGCACATGCGCGGATTCACACTGGCACGCTGGCAAATGTTGGGATGCACTGATGACATCGGCGATCGCCCTGCACATGCTGTGCATTGTCAAGAGACACTCAGTTTACAATACACCAAATCTCCTGAATTAAGTTCTGTCTCAGATGGCCTTATACGATGCCTCAGAGCTCTCTGAATTTTCGCCAAGAACTCAGCCTTGATAAAAGCCTGTGTAAAGCATGTAATGTAAAACATTCAAATGTGCACAAAAAAATAGAACTAATTGTAGTACCTTCTAGAGCAGGGGGACTGTTGCACAGTGCAGAATGCAATTTGGGATTTCGCCCATAGACCAATTGATAGGGACTGTACCCACCAACCATCTGAAGCGACGTCTTTGCATGAACAGTCCATGCCAGGGCAGTTTGGCTGGCCAGCTAAGATTTTATGCAGCATTTCCTTGATCACAGTGTGATTTTTTTCACAGAGTCCATTGCTGAAAGGACTTTCAGCTGCGGTATTCATGACCATGATGTTCATATTTTCACACATGTCTTTGAACTCGTTAATGGCAAATTCTCCTCCATTATCAGTCAGGAACTTAATTGATGTCCCAAGTCCAGTCCCTATCAGTCTTTTGTCCTTGCTTGCTATGTATTATTGTACCAAGACTAAGTTTGGTTGTCAGGTCTATAAAATGTAGAATGAAAATATTCCTGTCTTTGTCCCATACCTTTAAATCCATGGCAACTACCTTGTTACAGTCACATGCCAGTGGAAGACTTACAATAGGACGTGATGGCGTCCTCTGATACTCCTCGTATACTCTTCATCAATCATACCTGTATCCTTTAGCAGTGTTCTTAATCTTTGACAAGAAGGGTGAACAAATTGCCTTTGTAACTTTAAGACAATTTGCTTTTATTCTGTCTGATTCTTATCACCTGATGCCATTAATATTTCTCTGACACTCTGACTAGAAACATAAGATTTTGTTCAGGGGATACAATAATGCCCTGACTGGGTAAACTGCAAACCCATTAACTGTCCAAAAATAATTGCCTTATCATGCTCCATATCAAATTTCGTTTGTGCCTTTTTCATAGAAGATTTACTAAACAGTAAAGATATCTCACTAGAGACTACATCAGTGGCTTACTTCAGCTATTTTACATGGAATTAAAACTCTCTTCTGTGACTTCATTGTTCTGTCATCACCAAACCTAGAGCATGTGGTACTTCTATAATCCTTAACCTTGTGTCGATCCTCACTGCTGAGTGAATCCAGTTAATATTTTAACCAATCTGCTCCACATACTGTCGGTGTGCAAGCACTATCTAACATAACACAGTTGACTGAATCCGCAACTAACAGTTCATCACAGGACTAAAACTCCTTGGGCTGAATTTTGTTCAGCTCTCGAGGCTGGAAAATCGGAATAGCAGTGGCCCACCATGGAGCCCAATATCGGGATTGCTGGGCCCGAACTGTTCCTTGGGCATTCCTGGGATTCATTTGCCAATTATTGCTGTTCCAATTCTGTCTTCTGCTACAATAGCCAGACTGCTAGTGCTTTAATCCTCATTATTCCTGTCCTTAATGTTTCCATTGTACTGCTGCCTGCGTCCTCTATCTGGACCATTTCGAAATCCGGCAATTATTGAGTCCTCCATTCTTTGTGTCACTGCAGAATGTCCCATTTGTTCTACCAAGGCTGCAGGAAATGACTGTTTCCCCGAGTTTCTTTTAGATAGCAGACATCTGATCCAACAGGAAGTCTTTTTCCAAGAACTGGAACCCCAGTTAGAACCAGGAGTCTGTCCATATGGGACACTCTAGCACAATCTAGCAATTTAAACGCTAGAGTTGAACCAGACATCTCCAAATTGAATTTCCTCGATCTTCTATACAGTCTGTTAAGGTCCATGATATATTCCTCCATTGAATAACCATCTGTTTTCCAAAATCTATCAAAGTCTGACCATGCCCCATAGGCATTTAATAGTTAATTTTAATTGTAATTCTCATCCAAGAATTCTAACACAAGATCCAAACCTTGGTTGGTATCCAACTGACGAGTATCCAATTCACAAAATACTTTATTTATGATTTTACTTTTGGTAGGAAGTGGCAATGCAAAGGCCATACCTTGTTTCCTCTTTTTTTTAGGGATATAACCCGCGTTCATATATCCATTTTATTCTTCCACTGGACAAATGATTCACTTCGAGAATATTGGAGGGTAATCATACCCTGACAATTTACACTTGCTTTGCACCATTTTCCACAATAGCCACTGGAATTTTAGTTTTCTATGTGAAAAAAAAATGCTTAATTTCCAACTTTCACCTTCAGGCAACCATTTCCTGCTACCATGTTATGCTCCAGAAAGCCTGCTGTTGAAGGATTATGCTGGAGCCAGTCTTTACTCTGTCTTGCATTTATTTTACAACGTAAAACAATACAAACATGCAGCTCCTCACTCAAACCTTCACCCAGTTTCAGTAAGTGCTTCCTTATATATTACTCAAGTAAAATGCTAATTAACACCCTCCATCTGCATATGATTAAACACAATTAACAGGCAGCACAGCAGCTTCAACAGTGCCACAGCTCACCCTGGGCACTGCTAAGGCAGCAGCTCCAGGGCGAGGACATCTGAATGGCGCGCACCCTTGAAGAGAGTTGAGATAGTTTGGAGGAAGCCAGAGCCTGGCAGCCAGGCCCCAGCGATTGGGGAGGTGAAGGGTGTCGTGGAGTACAGGTGATGCTATTATTGTGAGGGCGGCCATTGGAGTGCCCATAAAGGAGGGATTCCCCCCGCTCCCCCACCCAGAGCCCGCTGGAAGGTTTCACTGGGCAGTCTCCCCATGTACTAGTGGAAATGGCCCTTAATCGGCCACTTAACTGGCTTAATTGGCCACCCAGTGCCAACTTTCCCGCTGCTGGCAAATGACATGGGGTGGGAAAGAATTGGGTTCCCATCCTGTAACCATCTTCCACCATTTGGCAGCCCGCCCACCACCCAGCCCGTTAACTCTGTTTCTCGCCACAGATTCTGCCTGACCTGCCGAGTAGTTTCAGCATTTCCTATTTTCTCTTTACTTTTCCAGCATCTGAAGTATTTTGCTTTTAAATTATTGATTTGTAATATATTTTGAATGCAAGGATTGGAAGAATACTACTGTCTACCCTCACAAGATAAACAATTGTAATACACTTGCTGCAACTGTTTAGAGCCTTGGTCAGGCCACACTTGGAGTAATGTGTACAATTTTGG
This sequence comes from Heterodontus francisci, assembly GCF_036365525.1. Classification (NCBI taxonomy): domain Eukaryota; kingdom Metazoa; phylum Chordata; class Chondrichthyes; order Heterodontiformes; family Heterodontidae; genus Heterodontus; species Heterodontus francisci. The sequence goes on from NC_090386.1 coordinate 72,155,579, forward strand.
TCTCCATACCTAAGGATATACATGCCACAGCGGGAGTGCAACAAAGGTTCACCAGACTGATTCCTGGGATGATGGGATTGTCCTATGAGGAGAGATTGAAGAGACTGGGCCTATATTCTCTCAAGTTTAGAAGAATGAGAGGTGATCTCATTGAAGCATACAAAATTCTTACAGGGCTCGACAGGGTTGATGCAGGAAGGATGTTTCCCCTGGTTGGGAGGGTGGGGGTGGGGGGGGGGGGGAATCTAGAACCAGGGGACACAATCTCAGAATAAGAGCTTTTAGGAATGAGATGAGGAGGATTTCTTCACTCAGAGGGTGGTGAACCTGTGGAATTGTCTACCCCAAAGGGCTGTGGAGGCTTAGTCATTGAATATGTTCAAGACAGAGATCAATAGGTTTCTAGTTATTAAAGATATCAAGGGATATAGGGATAGTGCGGGAAAATGGCATTGAGGTAGAAGGTCAGCCATGATCTAGTTGAATGGCGAAGCAGGCTCGGGGGGCTGAATGGCCTACTCCTGCTCCTATTTCCTATGTTCCTATGTACACTTCTCAAAAGAAGTAAAAAGTGTGATTTATATTTGTTTAGATTAATGTATTTTTTAAAAATCTAAAGTTTGATGCACTTTCGAAAAGTGTTGTTACTTTCCGTGTGGAGGGGTCAATGAACCATGACTGACCACTGAGGGACCGGGCATGTCCTTATCAACCAATTTTAGTCTAACAAATTGGATTTCCATTAGTTTAATTTTCACAGAGGGAATGACAGAGGCTTGGGAGAATGATAGAAGCAATAACGGACTATAGAAGTATCACAGTGGGAATAGCAGGTGATAGAAATCTCACAGAAAGATTAGCAGGCTATGGGAGTGTGACAGAGGGAATAACAGAGACCATAGAAGTATCTGAGAATTATTAAAAGAGGCTATGGAAGAATTCTAGAGGGTATAATATAGGCTACTGATTGCCACAAAGGGAATAATGTTGGCTATGAACGTGTATAACAGTCTATGAAAGTATCATAGAGAATAAGGGAGACTATAGGAGTGCCACAGTCAGTAAAATAGGTTATAGAAATATCATAGTGGGAATAAGAGAGGCTATGGAAGAATCACAGTAAGATTAGCAGAAGCTATGGAAGTGTCACAGTGGGAATAAGGAAGGCTAAGAGTCTCACAGAGGATATGCTAAAAGCTATCACTGGGTCACAGAGAGCATATCAGAAGCTATGGGATTACCACAGTGAGAGTATCAGAGACTGGGATTCACACTGAGGAAACCAGAAGCTATAAGGGCAGCATGGACAGAATAACAAATTTGTTGTATATTACAGGGATGTAGTTATTGTTTGAAGTTTGCATGAAGTACAAAGACACAACAGCAAGTTTCAAGCAATTTATAAATATGACCCAAACTCCAAGAATGTGATATAACCTTGAAAAAAGACTCCTGTCATCTATTGGAAAAGTGATTTAGATGGGTTACTGAGTCTGATGATGAGCAGAAGCTGAATTAACACTAAAAAAGGTGTGGGTCATATAAGGTACATAGTAATATTGTCAGTAATTTTATCTATAGACAATCCCTGTTTTAGCTCTTCTATTCCAATTTTAAACATTTACTATTTGAGTTGGTGAATGATGTCTTCAATTCTATAGTAAGCCCAAGCTAGTGTCAGATTCAGTCGAACATAGGCTTCACCACAATAAATCCTTATTATCACTACTCATCATAAATTACAAAGGGCTATTTTAACACCCTGCGCCAGCCAGTCTTTTTTTTTAGGTGGTATTGGTTGAGGGGGAAACGCTAGCCATAACAGCAGAACCCCCTTCATATAATAGGAGTATTGAATCTACCTTTACAAATGGAAAAGGCAGATGGAATTTAATTTTTGCATCAAAGGATGGCACTGATTACACTTGGCAAAAATTGACTTTTGGCTGTATTGAACTTTTTTAACATATATTCTGTTTTCTAGAAGTAGCATGTGAGGGGTTAACACCCAAGTTCTCACAAAGGATTTCATAAAGCAAAAAACATAGCTTCAGTTCCAGATGATCTGGCTTCAGTGGTCCTCATAAGTGTGAATTGTCAGATTAGTGAAATAGCGGGTTCAAGTTACATCTTTCACCAAGTTTCCATTTTATACAAGAAAGTTTTAATGCACTTTGGAACTGTTCGTTTTTTTTGTTTGAATATGAGACTAAGTTTTTGGTAACAAGTACATAATAGCAGCGATCTGGCTTCCATAGTATATTGCTTGATTTTTTCTTACAGACGCAGTTTTTTTTTAAATTATCAACTTTTTGAGGTTGTTTTTCTGATTGATGCAAAGGGGAATAAGGTGTAAAACCTATTCAAGTACTTAAGCAGTGGCTAGGTGTAAAGGTAGAAAACAGATAGGAACACTGGGGCATCCATATTAAATAGCTTTTGCAGACTCAAGTGATTCAGATTTAGAGGCTGCCAATGAGCATCCAGAAAGGGATCCTGAAATTCCTTGTTGCCTTCACCATTTCTGGAGTGCAAGATCAAAGCGACTCAATGTTTTGAGCTAAAGTCCTGTGCAGGAGCCATTACCAACAGTTTTCCATTCCAAAGTTGAAGTGTCCAAGTTCACGATTGCTTTTGGGACTTCCTCCAAGCCACTTGCCAAGACATCATGGAGCTCATTAACATTTATTTGGATGAGGACAGTCAAGGAACGCTATCCAACCATTAAGTCAGCATCAATGTTGAAGCATTTGAAGTACTTAATAGACCTAGGGATTATTTTGACATTCTAGTAATACAGATATATCCTTGAGTTATTCACTGACATGATCCATCCAACAAATTCTTCTATAAAAGCAAAATACTGCGGATGCTGGAAATCTGAAATAAAAACAAGAAATGCTGGAACCACTCAGCAGATCTGGCAGCATCTGTGGAAAGAGAAGCAGAGTTAACGTTTCAGGTTGGTGACCCTTCCTCGGAACTGATTCTTCTACTTGGTGGGGGAGGCGCTTACTTTAAAAGCAGTGCGGATCAGTATACATGCATTTGGATATATTACAACTTCAGTAAATATTTCCTCAGGAATATTTCCTGATCAAAGCACCATCTGAAAGGTTTTCAAACTCATTCTCACTTAATCCCTTTCTTTATTTTTCATCTGTGGATAGGAATACCTTTCCCCTTTATCTGAACTTACCATACACTATTGTGGTACCACATTGAATTCTCCTACACAATGTAATCCTAATAGAATAGTCTCTTCTTGTTTGAAGAGCCCTTCTTTGTTGGCCTGCAGGGCTGATAGTCAACTTTAGAGCTACATTAACTATTGGTCTTGAAGCTGCATTGTTGAAATATATTTATCTCTTACATGGGCAGCTTTAGTCCTCAAGAAGCTTTCAGTAGGTTTCTTGTTGGACCTAGCATAGTGATTTTAAACCAGAATTTCTTACTTTTATATAGTACATCAAATGATTAAAAGCTATCATGGCACCAGTTAAGAGATGTCCAGTGTTAAAAATGGAAGAAACCCCTTTACTTCAGCCGTTGAGTGCTGTGGTAATCAGTGAGGCAACATTTTTTTCAGAATTGTTGTGGCTTTAATCCACTGTCAAAAACGAGCTTGGTTTCCATATTCTGCCTCAAAACTAGATTTGATTTGCAGCTTTTCCACCAGAACATGACCAGGTTTAATTATGTGCTTTTGTAGATTAGTATTGGTGTGTGAAAGTCAACAAAATAATTTGTAGGTAGCAGAAAATGAAAACATTATACAGTTGATGCAGGACTAAGTTGATGTCCATAATTGCAGGAACATTGTGATGCACAGAAGTGAAAATGTGCACCTAAATACAGCCTTCATATAGAGTACTTTGTATATCATTAGCAAGCCAATGCCTATATTGAAATGTGTTGTATGTGTGGTTTCGGCCACAGTGGTTACCATTAACAGAATGTGCAAGGAAAGTGGATTAATGTTTTCAACAGGTACAGATCTTCTCTCCAGTTGACCAATTTCACAAGGACAAAAAAAAGTATTTTCTATTAAAATTCCATTGGTTCAGTGGCCACATTCCTGTCCTGGTATAGATATGAGAACACTTAACATATGAGAACCTTTTCAAAAAAATCTAGTCTTGTTTCCAGTGCATACAGTTTGAACCTGAATTCTCCCAGATCTACACTGCATTTATTGGATGATTATAAATAGTGAAAATGGATGTACAAGTACAAAACAACTTTAGTAAATTAAGTAAATAGGTATTCACATTCCATATGGATTTAAGATCAATATGAGTGCTAAATGGGTCATAGATTGTGGCTTTAAATAGAAGTTGATTGCAAAAAAATAGGTAGAAATGCAGGTGTACACAGAAAAATTGTGGATTTGTATATGGGCATTTTCGTGCAATGAGGCAAATGGTTCTCAATTAAAGTTATGTTCTAAGTCATTCATGAAAAGGAAATAATAGAAAGGATAAGAGAAAGTTTTGCCTTAATCCTACCTGGAAAACCAAGAAGTAATTTATGGCCAATTAGTAAGTGTCTAGATCTGACAATGTGGTATATAACTGTCTGGCTGCTGATTACATTAACACATAAGCCCTTCCAGTTTTCCAAAGAAAAGCTCTCAGTTTAGTGAATCAATTTTTGTCCTCAATAAAAGACAACAAATTTCAACAAAGATCTTGTGCGCAGAAACATTGAGATTAAATATACTACTTCCTATTAGATGTGTTTTTCTAAAATATGTTTCTAAGTGTACAAGTAGCTGCTGTAATTAAAAACAAAAAATGCTGGAAATAGTCGGCAGGTCAGGCAGCATCTGTGGAATGTTACGACCGAGGCAAGAGAAGTGCACTGTTAATTCAGTCCCACTTCTCCACAGGTCACAGCATATTATTTAAAATTTTGCCACTTATTGATACGGTCAATCATATACTCTATTTTTCCCAGAACAGAACACACTAACCAGGTTTCTTTACTGAACAACAAAATGAAAATTTATTATAGTACAAGTGTTAGCTACTAATGAAGTAAAACATAAACATGCAGATTGAAATTTTAAAGTTCCAACATTAAATTTTAATAGCCCCATTTTTACCTGAACCAAATTTTAAAGTCCCTTTTTACCTTAGTATCTCACACTCACACACACACACACACATATGTAGACCGGTTAACCGAAAAAATAAAAAAAGGGAGTTTTGGATCAGAGCTCTGTTATAGACAAAAAGCATTTGGGTTAACTACTTGCTCATTTTTAAAGGAAACAGCATATGAGATATGTTGTTCCAAAGTAGCATACAGTCTAACTTATGTGTACATGTAGACAGGTCACTAGAATCTTCCAGAACAGTTCTTTTCAGGCGACGTTGAGAATTATTGTTAGCAGACTTTCTTCAAATATAAGAAACAAGATGAATCAACACAGTGGACTTCACAGGATCCTTCAGAGATATTGGGTTGTGGTCTTCTCTTCTTTCTTGACTTCTTCGTCAGACTTGACTTTATCTCAGTTCTGATGAAAGGTCACACAGACCTGAAACATTAATTCTGGCCAGGATTTTACGTGGCCTTCCCCTGAGTTGGGGTCAGAGGCGGGGGGCACGGAGTATCACGACAGGTGGCAGGAGTGGAGGGCCCGTCGCCAAGCGATCTTCCTGGGGGTGGGATAGGCCGACAATGGCCTTCCCACTCAGAGACCAATTAGGCCCTTAAGTGGCTTATTAACGGCCAATTAAGGGCCTCTTCCCACTGCTGTTGGGATCTGACCAACGGCAGGAGGTGTCTCCATCATGTGGGAGGGTGCCTTGTAACACGAGGCGCATTCCGTGTGGGCTTGTGGGGGGTGGTGGTGTGGGAGGAACCCCACCGGGAACCACTTTACCTCCCCCTGGACTTCATGACTTCTCACCCCTCCACCCCCCTTCCAGCCTTGCCCTGCAATCCCGCCTCATTTATCTGAAGTCCAGGCTCCCAGTGCTGGGCCTGGGTCCAAGGCCTCTGCAGTACCGGCAGTGGCCACTGCTGCCAGTGGTGCTGCCGATACTACTGAGCTACTGGCCCTCTGATTGGCTGACAGCTTTTGGAGGCGGGATCCCCATCTTTACAGGGACGGGGATCCCAGCTCCTGAAACTTAGATTGAAAAAGAACAGAGGATTGCTCTGGGAGGCACGAAAAGACAGAGGCGGGCTTTCCCCCACTTTTTCGCCTCCAGCACAATGTTTCTCATTCCACAGATGCTGCCTGGTCTGATGAGTATTTCCAGCATCTGCTGTTATATTTCAGATTTCCAGCATCTGCGGTATTTTGCTTTTGTTGTGGTTCATCTGCTGTATCAGTCTGTTTCCTTACTGCCAGATGTGCCACACTGAACTGGCAGTCAACATCTTCTGCAGTGAAAAATAATGAAGTTACAGAGCAACAGATCCCACACGAAGAAAAATTGTCAAAGCAGAAGGTCTTGTATTAGTTATGAAATGACATAGTGTGATGTCTGCTTGTTTAGTTTTAATTGTGGCTTGACTCAGTTAGGGTTTTTTTTAGGCTATATTCATGCTGCAGGTACTAGTCTAAGACTGGTAGTTTTTTTTTAAGAATATTACAGCGCAGTACAGGCCCTTCGGCCCTCGATGTTGCGCCGATCATCTGACCTACACTATTCCATTTACATCCATATGTCTATCCAATGACCACTTAAATGCCCTTAAAGTTGGCAAGTCTACTACTGTTGCAGGCAGGGCGTTCCACGCCCCTACTACTCTCTGCGTAAAGAAACTACCTCTGACATCTGTCCTATATCTTTCACCCCTCAACTTAAAGCTATGTCCCCTCGTGTTTGCCATCCTCATCCGAGGAAAAAGACTCTCACTATCCACCCTATCTAACCCTCTGATTATCTTGTATGTCTCTATTAAGTCACCTCTCCTCCTCCTTCTCTCTAACGAAAACAACCCCAAGTCCCTCAGCCTTTCCTCGTAAGACCTTCCTTCCATACCAGGCAACATCCTAGTAAATCTCCTCTGCACCCTTTCCAAAGCTTCGACATCCTTCCTATAATGCGGTGACCAGAACTGCACGCAATACTCCAGGTGCGGCCTCACCAGAGTTTTGTACAGCTGCATCATGACCCCGTGGCTCTGAAACTCGATCCCCCTACTAATAAAGGCTAACACACCATATGCCTTCTTAACAGCCCTATTAACCTGGGTAGCAACTTTCAGGGATTTATGTACCTGGATACCAAGATCTCTCTGCTCATCTACACTACCAAGAATCTTCCCATTAGCCCAGTACTCTGCATTGCTGTTACTCCTTCCAAAGTGAATCACCTCACACTTCTCCGCATTAAACTCCATTTGCCATCTCTCAGCCCAGCTCTGCAGCCTATCTATGTCCCTCTGTACCCTACAACACCCTTCGACACTATCCACAACTCCACCGACCTTCGTGTCATCCGCAAATTTACTAACCCACCCTTCTACACCCTCATCCAGGTCGTTTATAAAAATGACAAACAGCAGTGGCCCCAAAACAGAACCTTGCGGTACACCACTAGTAACTAAACTCCAGGATGAACATTTGCCATCAACCACCACCCTCTGTCTTCTTTCAGCTAGCCAATTTCTGATCCAAAGCTCTAAATCACCTTCAACCCCATACTTGCGTATTTTCTGCAATAGCCTACCGTGGGGAACCTTATCAAACGCCTTACTGAAATCCATATACACCACATCCACGGCTTTACCCTCATCCACCTGTTTGGTCACCTTCTCGAAAAACTCAATAAGGTTTGTGAGGCACGACCTACCTTTCACAAAACCGTGCTGACTATCGCAAATGAACTTATTCTTTTCAAGATGATTATAAATCCTGTCTCTTATAACCTTTTCCAACATTTTACCCACAACCGAAGTAAGGCTCACAGGTCTATAATTACCAGGGCTGTCTCTACTCCCCTTCTTGAACAAGGGGACAACATTTGCTATCCTCCAGTCCTCCGGCACTACTCCTGTCGACAATGACGACTTAAAGATCAACAACAACGGCTCTGCAATCTCCTCCCTGGCTTCCCAGAGAATCCTAGGATAAATCCCATCTGGCCCAGGGGACTTATCTATTTTCACTCTTTCCAAAATTGCTAACACCTCCTCCTTGTGAACCTCAATCCCATCTAGCCTAGTAGTCTGTATCTCAGTATTCTCCTCGACAACATTTTCTTTCTCTTCTGTAAATACTGACGAAAAATATTCATTTAACGCTTCCCCTATCTCCTCTGATTCCGCACACAACTTTCCACTACTATCCTTGATTGGCCCTGTTCTAACTCTTATCATTCGTTTATTCCTGATATACCTATAGAAAGCCTTAGGGTTTTCTTTGATCCTATCCGCCAATGACTTCTCGTGTCCTCTCCTTGCTCTTCTTAGCCCTCCCTTTAGATCCTTCCTGGCTAGCTTGTAACTCTCAAGCGCCCTAACTGAGCCTTCACGTCTCATCCTAACATAAGCCGCCCTCTTCCTCTTGACAAGCGCTTCAACTTCTTGAGTAAACCACGGCTCCCTCGCTCGACAACTTCCGCCCTGCCTGACAGGTACATACTTATCAAGGACACGCATTAGCTGCTCCTTGAATAAGCTCCACATTTCGTTTGTGCCCATCCCCTGCAGTTTCCTTCCCCATCCTACACATCCTAAATCTTGCCTAATCGCGTCATAATTTCCTTTCCCCCAGCTATAATTCTTGCCCTGCGGTATATACCTGTCCCTGCCCATCGCTAAGGTAAACCTAACCGAATTGTGATCACTATCGCCAAAGTGCTCACCTACATCTAAATCGAACACCTGGCCGGGTTCATTACCCAGTACCAAATCCAATGTGGCATCGCCCCTGGTTGGCCTGTCCACATACTGTGTCAGAAAACCCTCCTGCACACACTGGACAAAAACAGACCCATCTAAAGTACTCGAACTATAGTATTTCCAGTCAATATTTGGAAAGTTAAAGTCCCCCATAACCACTACCCTGTTACTCTCGCTCCTGTCGAGAATCATCTTCGCTATCCTTTCCTCTACATCTCTGGAACTATTCGGAGGTCTATAGAAAACTCCCAACAGGGTGACCTCTCCTCTCCTGTTTCTAACCTCGGCCCATACTACCTCAGTAGACGAGTCCTCAAACGTCCTTTCTGCCGCTGTAATACTTTCCTTGATTAACAATGCCACACCCCCCCCTCTTTTACCCTCTTCTCTGTTCTTTCTGAAACATCTAAATCCCGGAACCTGCAACATCCATTCCTGCCCCTGCTCTACCCATGTCTCCGAAATGGCCACAACATCAGGATCCCAGGTACCAACCCATGCTGCAAGCTCACCCACCTTATTCCGGATGCTCCTGGCGTTGAAGTAGACACACTTTAAACCAAGTTCTTGCTTGCCAGTGCCCTCTTGCGTCCCTGTAACCTTATCCCCTACCTCACTACTCTCAACAGCCTGTACACTGGAACTACAATTTAGGTTCCCATTCCCCTGCTGATTTAGTTTAAACCCCCCCGAAGAGCACTAACAAATCTCCCCCCCAGGATATTGGTACCCCTCTGGTTCAGGTGAAGACCATCCTGTTTGTAGAGGTCCCACCTACCCCAGAAAGAGCCCCAATTATCCAGGAAACCAAAACCCTCCCTCCTACACCATCCCTGCAGCCACGTGTTCAACTCCTCTCTCTCCCTATTCCTCTCTTCGCTAGCACGTGGCACAGGCAACAACCCAGAGATAACAACTCTGGTTGTTCTCGCTCTAAGCTTCCACCCTAGCTCCCTGAATTTCTGCCTTAAATCCCCATCTCTCTTCCTACCTATGTCGTTGGTGCCTATGTGGACCACGACTTGGGGGTGCTCCCCCTCCCCCTTAAGGATCCCAAAAACACGATCGGAGACATCACGTACCCTGGCACCTGGGAGGCAACACACCAACCGTGAGTCTCTCTCGTTCCCACAGAACCTCCTATCTGTTCCCCTAACTATGGAGTCCCCAATGACTAATGCTCTGCTCCTCTTCCCTTTTCCCTTCTGAACAACAGGGACAGACTCTGTGCCAGAGACCTGCACCCCATTGCTTACCCCTGGTAAGTCATCCCCCCCAACAGTATCCAAAACGGTATACCTGTTGTTGAGGGAAACGGCCACAGGGGATCCCTGCTCTGCCTGCTGGTTCCCTTTCCTTCCCCTGACGGTAACCCATCTACCTACTTCTTTTACCTGAGGTGTGACTGCCTCCCTATAACTCCTGTCAATAATCCCCTCCGCCTCCCGAATGATCCGAAGTTCATCCAGCTCCAGCTCCAGTTCCCTGACGCGGTCTGCGAGGAGCTGGAGTTGGGTGCACTTCCCGCAGATGCAGTCAGCAGGGACACTCTTGGCGACCCCTACCTCCCACATTCTGCAGGAGGAACATACAACTGCCTTTACCTCCATTCCCACTATTCTAGATTCCCAATAAATCTACTGAAAAACCAAACGAAAAAAAAAGTCAAAACTTGTTCGCTTAGCAATCCGACGGACTGAACTTTTTAAATAAAAAGCTTACCTTATCAACACACTAGAGTCCTTTTTTTTTGGTTAGAGGAGGAGGGTGGGTGGGAGACACTACACGTGTAGTGTCTCGGGTACTGCCACTGCCCAAATAAATAGTTTTCCCCTACCCAGCAGTCCCCGGTCCTCCGAAACAAAAAAGGGATTAACTTGTAACTTACTGAAATTGACCGCTCAGCTGAAAGTCCGCTCCGCACCCCGTTCTATCAAGGCTGCTCCTCGCAAAAGACAAAGATTTTAAAACTGCCCAAATAAATAGTTTTCCCCTACCCAGCAGTCCCCGGTCCTCCGAAACAAAAAAGGGATTAACTTGTAACTTACTGAAATTGACCGCTCAGCTGAAAGTCCGCTCCGCACCCCGTTCTATCAAGGCTGCTCCTCGCAAAAGACAAAGATTTTAAAACTGCCCAAATAAATAGTTTTCCCCTACCCAGCAGTCCCCGGTCCTCCGAAACAAAAAAGGGATTAACTTGTAACTTACTGAAATTGACCGCTCAGCTGAAAGTCCGCTCCGCACCCCGTTCTATCAAGGCTGCTCCTCGCAAAAGACAAAGATTTTAAAACTGCCCAAATAAATAGTTTTCCCCTACCCAGCAGTCCCCGGTCCTCCGAAACAAAAAAGGGATTAACTTGTAACTTACTGAAATTGACCGCTCAGCTGAAAGTCCGCTCCGCACCCCGTTCTATCAAGGCTGCTCCTCGCAAAAGACAAAGATTTTAAAACTGCCCAAATAAATAGTTTTCCCCTACCCAGCAGTCCCCGGTCCTCCGAAACAAAAAAGGGATTAACTTGTAACTTACTGAAATTGACCGCTCAGCTGAAAGTCCGCTCCGCACCCCGTTCTATCAAGGCTGCTCCTCGCAAAAGACAAAGATTTTAAAACTGCCCAAATAAATAGTTTTCCCCTACCCAGCAGTCCCCGGTCCTCCGAAACAAAAAAGGGATTAACTTGTAACTTACTGAAATTGACCGCTCAGCTGAAAGTCCGCTCCGCACCCCGTTCTATCAAGGCTGCTCCTCGCAAAAGACAAAGATTTTAAAACTGCCCAAATAAATAGTTTTCCCCTACCCAGCAGTCCCCGGTCCTCTGAAACAAAAAAGGGATTAACTTGTAACTTACTGAAATTGACCGCTCAGCTGAAAGTCCGCTCCGCACCCCGTTCTATCAAGGCTGCTCCTCGCAAAAGCAACTGGTAGTTGCAGTTCTGGTTCCAGCCAGACAAAATCACATTCACATCGTCTGCCTCCTACCTGGTTGCAGGTCAGATTAAGCACTTAATAAACCAGTTTGACACTGCACTGGATTTACACTGTTGTTGTCTCTTGGTGATATCAGTATATTTCAAGTCTGTAAGAAACTCTGTATCTTATTCATCTTAGTGACACTCAGCTGTTGCAGGAACATCAGTCATTTAATTTGGTTGCTAATCAGCCTGCTGTAAAGCAGTGTGTTTTTGCAAATAGCCCTGCTTCCAAATGTAGTGAAAGGTTAAACCAGTGGGTAATTTTAACCTTCAATGGAAAGTCAAATTGGATGAGGCTAACACGGGCAGCCAGTCTAATCCTGTCGGATTCCCACCAGACGGAACAGGTTAAAATGGCCTCCCCTAAATTTCGGTGGAATGTTGATATCACCAGGATGATGAAGGTATCCTGGAGACAGTGAGAGTTGCTGTCTTTTGTATTAAAGGATCTTTATTAACCTTTAGTTGAAAATAATTATGACAGTATTGTTGATGCATTGTTCTAATACATGACCTTTTTTACTTTAGAATTTTGTCTGGCCTGTGGAAGCACAAGAGTTAGCACTTTCCATCCACTGTTTGAAGGTGGTCTGTGTCCTATTTGCAAGGTGAGTGTATATAACCTCTTTAATTACATGAATAGTAATAAACTACTTGAATACTTGCTTTATGCATGAATATTGTCATTCTTTGCCAAGCCTGTAGCATATACCAGGTAAGCTTTCTCTAAAGCTAGTGATATATTTTTTCCTTTGACTGTTATCTCAGTATCTCTCAGTGACTCATGTGAGGGCCATGTGACCGTTCTTCATCTGAGCCTGTACTATGTGTTACTGTAATTGGGCCCAGTTCCTTCTCTTTCATTGAATATTCACACATGCACATTTCCAACAGGGTCATCAGACAGTAATTTCCCCTTATAATATAGTCACAGACCTGAAACGTTAACTCTGCTTCTCTCTCCACAGATGCTGCCTGACCTGCTGAATATTTCCAGCACTTTCTGTTTTTATTTCAGATTTCCAGCATCTGCAGTATTTTGCTTTTATTTTAGTATTTATTTTCCTTCCATTCAGCCCAAGGATGCTGAGATTAAATATGCCATTCTCCCTTCCTCTGCTGCTGCCTGGGCTGAAATCAGCGAGTAGCACAGACAAATCTAGAGTATTACTACTTTATATGGCTCAGTAATCCGGCAGAGTGGATCGCCCACTTCTTATTGAACCCACACAATTTGAAATCAAGGGAATGAAATTCAGGTGTCTTCAAAAATGTACAGATGATCCACTCTGATACATTACTGCCCAGGCAATCAAATACTTTATTCCAATTTATCCACTGAGTTATCAGGGTACCGGGTTGATATTGAAATTGTACTTTTGTATACTTTTGTCAAAAAATTGTTGAAACAAAAAAGCAGCTTCGTGATTTAAGAAATTATCCTATATAGATAGCATCACATTCTTACAAATAGGTGTTTTGTCTGAAGCTGTAATGCATGCTGACATCAGACCATACCAAAAAAGGTTCCAATCACCAGTGCTGTTATTAGCACTGCAACAACATTAGTATACATTGTTTCAAAATGTATTTATTTTTTTACTCTTTAGAATGGTAATAGCCAAAGAACCTTTGGTTTCCAAGACTGCATTCAGAAATCTACCATAACTAATAGTATTTGCTACTGCTAATACATTATTTACTTTGAACATTATCACTGGAAGTAATTTATAATTAGAATAATCTCAAATATTTTGAATTGTCTGCACATTTTGCACAGACATACGATTTCTGTTACTAATACCAAACACAGACCAAATACAATAAGTTGAGTTGGGAGGTGAAGAAGAAAATAAGACTGGCAAAGAGAGAATATGAGAATAGAATTGCAGTCAACAGAAAAAGGAACCCAAAATTGTTCGACCGGCATGTGATTAGTAAGAGGGTAGTAAGAGGTGGAAGTGAGGCCTATTAGGGACAAAGAGCTTAATATATGCTTAGAAGCACAGGGCCAGGCTGGAATACATAATGAATACTTTGTATTGGTGTTTATTTAAGGAAGAGGAATCTGACAAAATATTGGTAGAAGCAGAGAGAGTAGAGGCAATGGTAAAAATTGAGAGGGAGGAGGTACTGGAAAGGCTGGGTTTGCTTAGGGTAGAGAAGTCACCTGGTCCGGATGGCTTCCATTCCAGGTTGCGGAAGGAAGTGGGGGTGGAGATAGCGGAAGGACTTGCCATAATCTTCCAGTCTTTCCTTGATATGGGTGAGGTGCCAGAGGAATGGAGAGTAGCAAATGTGTCACCCTTATTCAAGAAAGGGTGTAAGGACAGTCCTAACAATTACAGGTCAGTTACTTTAACATCAGTGTTGGGTAAGGTTTAAGAAACAGTAATCAGTGCAAAAATCAACAGGCACTTGGAAAGGTTCGCATTAATTAAGGATAGCCAGCACAGATTTGTAAAAGGCAGATCATGCTTGACTAATCTAACTGAATTTTTTGATGAAGTTACAGAGAAGGTTGAGGAAGGGAATGCGGTGGATGTTGTCTATATGGATTTTAAGAAAACATTTGATAAAGTACCACACAAAAGGCTGGTTAACAAAATTGAAGCTCATGGAATAGGAGGGTCAGTGTCCAATTGGATAAAATATTGGCTCAGGACAGAAAACAGCGAGTCATGGTAAATGGTTGTTTTTCAGACTGGAGGATGGTAGACAGTGGTGTTCTACAGCGTAGAATTTCAAAATTTGCTCATGATACCAAACTTGGAGGAGTGGCAAAGTGTGAGGATGATATGAACCGCCTGCAAAAGGACATCGATAGGCTAGCAGAATGGGCAGACAAGTGGCAGATGGAATTTAATACAGACAAGTGTAAGGTGATGCATTTTGGAAGAAGGGATAGGGTGAGGCAATACAGACTTAATGGCACAGTTCTAAAGAGTGTGTAGGAACAGACAGTGCATGTGCACCGATCTTTGAAGGTGGCAAGACATATTGAGAGAGTAGTTAGCAAAGCATATGGGATCTTGGGCTTCATAAATAGAGGCATAGAGTACAAAAGCAGGGAAGTTATGCTGAACCTTTATAAAGCTCTGGTTAGGCCCCACCTGGCGGATTGCATCCAGTTCTGGCCACCACACTTTGGGAAGAACGTGAGATTCCTTGAGAGGGTGCAAAGGAGATTTACCAGAATGGGTCCAGGGATGGGGGATTTTAGTTACAAGGTTTGGCTGGAAAAGAATTCCAAACTGTTACTTCCAGAGTCCCTTAAGTATCTGTACCCACTGGCCTCCTCCTCTTCCTCAACTACATGGTACCCCTTGGCAATCTGCAGGTATGGGGTCAGCTTTCATATGTATGTTGATGACACCCACATGTAGTTCCCTTGATCCATCTACTGCAGCTGTTGTCAGACTGCTTGTCCAATACCAGGGTAACACAGTTTCTCTGACACACAGGCCAAATTATTAGTCCCTTTATGGATTAATTAAACACTATAAATGTGCTTTACATTAGTTAAATATATTTCTGAGCACAGATGATTACATTTGTCAATTTAAAGCCCTACATTGACACATTAAAGTGATCACCATGTTGTCTGTGTATGATCCTTTGTGAGCTAATCCTTTGTTGGTATATTGCAGGATATCTACCTGGAAACATCATATATGTATGATGATGATGGCTACCAATCATACTGTACAGTGTGCTGTGGTGGGCGAGAGGTGTTGCTGTGTGGGAATGCAAACTGCTGCAGGTATGGTGGCTGTACGAACTCTGAAGTTGTTAGAAAGCATCAGCAGTATCACAATTTTTGAGTTTTTACACTAAATATTTCTTTGTGTTCAGTAAAAGGTTTACGTGGCCCCTACAATCTGGGGCACACCTTTTTTCTGCCCAATATCTAGTTAAAATGATCGCATGACCCAACCATCATGATAAAGACCCTTTAGCCAGCACAATGGCTGCTGAAATATATCCCATGCAGCCACATAAATTCTGCTGTTTTTACAGAAGGCAGAGTTAATAAGTACTCTACCAAGTTGTGACACAGGTTTTATACCAATAACTGGATTATTTACGTAAGACGCATGAACAAATGATATTCAATTTAATTCAGTGAGAATATCTGTTTTCCTACACTCCTTGGCATAAGAAAACAATAAATAGAGGTCCTAAGACAGATATTCACTTTAGCTTAATCCTTTGAGGTTAATCTAGGTCAGGCTTTAAAGTATAACAACAGCAACATGCATTCATAAAGTGCTTTTAAAATAGTAAAGAAGCAGACAGCATTTTGCTGCCGATGGAAAAATTCACATAACTCTGACAGATACTGTAGCCCTGATATTAATGGGGAGGTGTTGGGGTAGAAAGGGGGCAGTGTTTTGCATTCAGGAAATCCTGAAGCATGGTTCCTGATGAATTTAACAACAGGGCGTGATTAACATTTTGACTATTTCCAGCCGCAGCTAGCCAAATTGTAAGGTTTCTGGCGTATAGGCCTTCAGCACCAGGGCACAGCTGGGGAGCTGAGAGGAGGGAGGGAGGGGGAATCAGAAAGGGTGGAGGTGGGGCAAGATCGGAGGCTGGGGTAGGGGCTGGGATAGTGTTATACTCCAGAAAGCCAAGTAGTAAAGGATAGAACTGGATCCAATCTTTACACACTTTTATAAGCATTTATTTACAGAGATACACATTACAAGCATGCACCTCCTAAACTTATCAACCACAGTTTGTAGGAGCACACGTGAATTCCCAGTTAATGCCCGCCACCTGCGTATAGTTAATGTACAATTTACAGATGGGGAGAGATCCGAGGCTACTGTGGGAAATTGGAAGGCCAGTGGGAAGTTCGGAGGTAATGGGGGGAGATCGGAGGGCTCGAGTGGGAGATTGGAAAGGGCGATCAAAAGTAATTGGGGGCGATCAGGGGTCACAGCTGGGGATTGCAGAGGAGGGAAGGTGAGATCTGAATGATGACCAGGGTGGAGGGGGGTTGATTGAAAAGGCTGTGGCAGTGGGAGATCGTCGTTCAGGGAAGGAGGGTTCGATCGCATGTGGGGAGCTGGGGGGAATGGGCATCCAATTGCAGTGGTGGTGGTGAGGGCGCAGTTTGGTCAATCAAGGGAGTGGTTTTACAGGTAGGTTTGGGGAAGCACACCTGCTTCTTCTGGTCCACAAGCATTGCTGGAAAGACAGTTACCTGCTGGATGCAGCAGTCCTTATCTCCCTTTAATTGACAGCTTTTCTGAGGCTTGGGCAACCAAGCGGCCAGGGTTAAATCTAAAATGGAGAGAAAATGTGAGGCATGCAGCCTCATTAAAATATTTAGATAATGCACCTGCCTCCTGGGAGCATTAAATCGGGACAGGAGACGTCGGACAGGAAGTCTGATGTTATGACATCCCATCCTGATTTTATTGATTGGTGGCAGACATGGATGGCGGAGAGCAGACATCGATGCAGTGGACAAACAGTTAAGGTAATTAAGAGGCCTATTGACAGCGATTTTATTCCTAGTATTAAACTTTATTAACGGCACTTGGACATCACAGAGCTTCAGAGTCTCGCCTGTTTGACGGAGGCGATATGGAGGCAGGAGCTTATTGCTGGCTAGAAAGGGAGGCCATCTAGAGAGGCAGCATCACCTGCCAGGAAGGGTGGAAAGGGGAGGGCATTGAGCATCGTCCGAGGAGTGAGGGCAAGGGTGCCAACACTGCAAGGGTCCCATAACGGGGAGGGGGGGGGGGCGGGCAACGGGCAAGTGCCGCCTCGTCAGAGGTGATATGTGGGACGAAGGGGGTGGGGGGGGGGGGTTCATTGTCAGTGAAGGCCTTGAACTCAGGAGAGGCCACCTATCATGGGCCTCATTCATACCGGCTTCAGGGACCCCATTGAGAAGAGAAGGTGCAGCAGAGCGGGAGGGAGGTCCAGGCACCAGTAGCGGCACTGCAACATCCAGAAGAGATTCAACATCGGCCTCCAGATGATGGAGAAGGGCACAGAGGGGAAAACAGGCAGCCTGCTCCATGCAGAAGAAGCTGCCCTCCAGAGAGGATCTACCAGTCGAGGCTCAACTACCTACAGATGTCCGAAAGGCAGTGCCAATGAAGACTGCACCTCTCCAGGGAGGCCATCACCGACCTATGTGCTATGACACAGGATGAGCTGTGCCCCAGGGGACTTGGTGGAAATCCAATGTCAATGGCACTGAAGGTCCCCATCGCACTGAACTTCTATGCCTCTGGATCATACTAGGAATCCACTGGGTACACATGTGGGATCTCACAGTCAGCAGCTCATCAGTGCATCAAGGAGATCACAAATGTCCTTTTCAGGAGGGCCACGAATGTATGCTTCCCCACAGATCCCAACTCTCAAGCTGAGAGGTCCATCAGGTTCGGGGGCTATTGCTGGATTCCCCCAGGTGTAGGGTGTCATCGACTGTAAGCATGTGGTCATCAAGGCTCCTGCACACCAGCCAAGTCTTCATCAATAGGAAGGACTTCCACTCCCTCAGTGCACAACCTGTCTGCGACCGCTGTAAATGGATCCTGCAGGTCTGTGCACGCTTCCCATGAAGTTGCCATGATGCCTACATTTTGAGGCAATACCAGGTTCCATAGATTTTCCGGTATTCCTCCCACCTTGAGAGATGGATGCTTGGAGATAAGGGCTACCCACTGAGGATATGGCTGATGACACCTGTAAGGAACCCCCACACAGATTCAGAGCAGAGATACAACACCTGCCACGAGACAATGAGAGCAACCATTAAGCAGGCCATAGGTCTACTCAAGATGATATTCAGGTGCCTAGATTGGTCCTGTGGAGCCCTTCAGTGAGCCCTGGCGAAGGTCTCACATATCATGATGGTCTGCTGTGCACTGTACAACTTGTCGCTACAGAGGGGGGAGGCGTTAAGCAATGAGGATAATGAGGAGTGTGCTGCCTCCTCGGATGATGACAATGCAGAGGAGGATCTGGCCAAGCATCGCCAGATGAAGGACCCCAGGGACAACAGGAGAGTCACTATGGGAGACATGCAAGGGAGGCTCGCAATGCTCTTTTCAATTAGCGTTTCCTTTGATCTGTACCACCAGTTGTAGGTTGACCAGTAAGTACTTAGCTTTATGCAGCCCTGTTGTCGCCTTCCTTCCTTCAGGAAGCATTCACTCAATGCCCAGGTGTACAGAGCTCAGCTGGCATGGCTGCATGGTTGACACTCACAGCATGATCCCTTGCCTCGAGCCCATTGACAGAAGCAGGGTTGAAATGAAGTGTGAAAGGCTATAAAAAAGAGGAAGGAGATCCTGTGCGATGATGACCTTGGCAGTTGTCTTCTGGATGCCCTAAGCCTGGAAGGCCCTGGCACTCCGAGTGCCTAGTGCACAGAAGCAGTACCATCTTGTGTCGGCAGGGATGAAGGAGGTTTTGGCGTCACTGGCAGAGGGACAGAGGAACCACTGCCCACACCAGGAGCACGCTGAGAGGATCCCCCCGCTGCAGGAGGCAGCCAATCCTCCTCCCTTGCAACGCAGACTTCTGCCTCTCTGCTGACCTGAGAGGGTGAAGGACCTGGTGGTGATTCCAGGTTCCCCGTCCTCCTCTTGCCTTGCCACTGCTGCCTTGAGCTGATGTTCAATATCCTGCAGACACTGAGTGCCAGAACACAGGAGAACCGCTAATCTCTCAATGAAGGAAACCACCTGTGCACCAATCAGATACAGTGCAGCACCCAGATGAACTTCTCCATCATCCGTACTTGGGCATACATAGCCTCTGGCATCTTTTCCAGATGATGCTTGACCTCTCACTGCAACTGCTCCTGGGGCAACCCAAGGTCTTCCTTCTTTGTTGTGCAGCATTTATCCCCTGAAGAAATCCTTTTCCTTGGCCAACAAACAATGAATGCAGGGCTGACAGCCCTTTAAATTTGTCGCCAGCACCTGCCAAGGTCTCTGCTGAGTCCCTGCCTCCACCCCATCCACTGTATTGGATGGCCCCCACACCTCATTCAACTTAATTGGCTGGTGCCGCTTGATTGTGTGCAGCTAGCCATTCATGGTCCCACATAAGCCACACCCGCTTCTAGTCCCAATGTTGGGACCTGTGACTCTAACATAAAAGCCGGTCCATAGTGGGAAGGATTCTCTTCTGTTGGAAGAAGCAAGTTACTGGTAGGGATGCATAGAGAAGTAGAGGGATTGATACTTTCAGAACATTTGGCTAAGAGCTGTTTGCAGTTATGCACATGACTGCATTCTAACTAAATCATCCATATACACAGTGGCCTAACGAAGGATATCCTGCCATGGGACTCTTTTAGGATGTAACTCGTTATCTGCCATTTTATTTTGTGCATCTTAACTGTACTCCTCTAATAATTTCAAGAAATAAGTATATTTGAAAAATGTCCATTGTCATTAATCATTAGCACAGCTTGAGAGATTTAAGAAGAATAAATATATTGTAAGAAACTTACCATTTGATGTTCTACTTGGTTCTCCACAACCTAGGATTGTGGTTGAGTTGGTATCCATGAGCCTCTCTTTTTGTGTCTGCATTTAATTATGTAAAGGTGTGGCCAGTGCATGATGTCTCCCCTATGATCCAAGCTAAACAAATAACTATTTAAAAACAACTTTACATTTACATAACAGTCAGCGTTTATTCTGCCAAATAAACCCTTCCACTTGCCAATTCTACCTTTCCCCACTCCATGGAGTAAAGGAACTGTATTTTGCCCAAACAATTTCTTATAATTAGGATATTTTTTAATTGAAGACTTGTTGAATGTTTGTTTTGCTTTGTGTCAAATGTGTAGATTTACTCTGAATTATTTTGTGATTTGCACACCGGCATATCCAACATGGTTGACATTTTAAACCATTTGTTTGAGATTTCTAAACATTTCATCAACTATTAGTCTGCTGTTCTATACATTAACCATTTCAAATGCTGTACCTTCTAATTTTAGGACCTTTGTAACCTCTGTAAACTTGAATTGATCCAAACTTGATGCTATCGTATCCTAACTTGCACCAAGTCTCCTTCACCGATTGCCCCTGTGCTTGCTGATCTATGTTAGCTTCAGGTCTGGCAACGCCTCAATTTTAAAATTCTCAACCTTGTTTTCAAATTCCTTCGTGGCTTTGCCCCTCCCTATCTCTGTAACATTCTCCAGCCCTACAATCCTCTGAGTTCCCTGCACTCCTCCAATTCTGGCCTGTTGCACATCCCCAATTTTCATTGCTCCAGTATTGTTGGCCATGCCTTCAGCTGCCTAGGCCCTAAGCTATGGAAATCCCTCCTTAAACCTCTCCACCACGAAGCTCTCTCTTCTCCTTTAAGATGCTCCATAAAACATCACTATTTGTCTATGCTTTTCGTCACCTATCTTAATATTACCTGGATTGATGTCAAATTTTGTTTGATAATACTTCTGTGAAGCGCTTCATTGCATTATGGTTCAATGAAGAGTGCAGGAGGGCATGCCAGGAGCAGCACCACGCATATCTAAAAATGAAGTGTCAGCCTGGTGAAGCTACAACACAAGACAACTTGCATTCCAAACAGTGGAAGCAGCATGTGATAGGCAGGGCTAAGTGATCCCACAACCAATGGATCAGTTCTAAGCTCTGCAGTCCGGTCACATCCAGTCATGAATGGTGGTAAATTAAACAACTAACAGGAGGAGGAGGCGTTATCAATATCCCCATCCTCAACGATGGGGGAGCCCAGCATATCAGTGCAAAAGACAAGGCTGAGGCATTTGCATCCATCTTCAGCCAGAAGTGCCGAGTGGATGATCCATTTCGGCCTACTCCTGAGGTCCTCAGCATCACAGATGCCAGTCTTCAGCCAATCCAATTCACTCCTCGCAATTTCAAGAAAAGGCTGAAGGCACTGGATACTGTAAAGGCTATGGGCCCTGACAACATTCCGGCAATAGTACTGAAGACTTGTACTCCAGAACTAGCCATTTCCCTAGCCAAGCTGTTCCAGTACAGCTACAACACTGGAATCTACCCAGCAATGTGGAAAATTGCCCAAATATGTTCTGTACACAAAAAACAGGACAAATCCAACATGGCCAATTACAGCCTTATCAGTCAACTCTCATTCATCAGCAAAGTGACAGAAGGGGTCATTGACAGTTCTATCAAGCGGCACTTGCTCAACAATAACCTGCTCAGTGACGCTCAGTTTGGGTTCCGCCAGGGCCACTCAGCTCCTGACCTCATTACAGCCTTTGCCCAAATATGACTAAAAAACTGAACTCCAGAGGTGAGGTGAGAGTGACTGCCCTTGACATCAAGGCAGCATTTGACCGAGTATGGCATCAAGGAGCC
The DNA here is from genome assembly GCF_036365525.1 of Heterodontus francisci. Lineage (NCBI taxonomy): Eukaryota > Metazoa > Chordata > Chondrichthyes > Heterodontiformes > Heterodontidae > Heterodontus > Heterodontus francisci. The sequence goes on from NC_090386.1 coordinate 72,177,783, forward strand.
TTAACAAAACTGGAGTCAATGGGAATCAGGGAAAAACTCTCCACTAGTTGGAGTCATGCCTAGCACAAAAGAAGATGGTTGTGGTTGTTGGAGATCAATCATCTAAGGCCCAGGACATCACTGCAGGGGTTCCTCAGGGTAGTTTCCTAGGCCCAACCATCTTCAACTGCTTCATCAATGGCCTGCCTTCATGATAAGGTCAGAAGTGGGGAAGTTTACTGATGATTGCACAATGTTCAGCACTATTCACGACTCCTCAGATACTGAAGCAGCCCTTATTCAGATGCAGCAAGACCTGAGCAACATCCAGACTTGGGCTGATAAGTGGCAAGTAACATTCGCACCACACAAGTGCCAGGCAATGACTATTTCAAACAAGAGAGAATCTAACCATTTCCCCTTGATGTTCAATGGCATTACTATCGCTGAATTCCCCTCTCTTGATATCCTGGGGGTTACCATTGATCAGAAACTGAACTGGACCAGCCACATGAATACTGTGGCTACAAAAGCAGGTCAGAGACTGTGAATTGTGTGGCGAGGAGCTCACCTGCTGACTCTCCAATGTCTATCCACTATCTACAAGGCACAAGTCAGGAGTTGAATGGAATATTCTTCACTTGCCTGGATGGGTGCAGCTCCAACAACACTCAAGAAGCTCAACACCATCCAAGACAAAGCAGCCTGCTTGATTGACACCCCACCCACCACCTTCAACGTTCACTCCCTCCACCACCGATGCACAGTGGCAGCTGTGTGTACCATCTACAAGATGCACTGCAGCAAATCATCAAGTGTCCTTCGACAGCACCTTCCAAACCTGCGACCTCTATCACCTAGAAGGACAAGGGCAGCAGATGCATGGGAATACCACCACCTGCAAGTTCCCCTCCAAGCCACACACCATCCTGATTTGGAACTATCCTTCACTGTCACTGGGTCAAAATCCTGGAACTCCCTTCCTAACAGCACTGTGGGTGTACCTACAACCCAAGAAAGCAGCTCACCACCTTCTCAAAGGCAATTAGAGATGGGCAATAAATGCTGGCCTCGCCAGCGACACCCACATCCCACGAAAGAATAAAAAATAAATGCAAGTTTTTCTCGCTTTTCCTTTTAATTCTGCAACTGTAGATTTTCATGCTGTACATTTGGAGAATTTCTATCTTTCAGACATATTAAGAACATTCTTCACTTTTTTTGACCCTGTCATTCAATATATTTTCTCTCAGCCCTGCAGGTTCCCGCAAACCTTCTCCAAAACCTCACCCTGTTTGGGTAGAGTATGTACACAATAACATTATATGACTCATCCTTCAGTTCTGGTTCCCCAAGCGGGGAAGTGACTCACCTTCACATGCCCAGCCATGACTCTCAACTTATTGTGTGCTGAATGACTTAGCAAAACAATTTTACTTTTCATGTCAATACGCCTGATGTGCAAATATTAAACTGATCGATTTTTTTTCTGCCATGACTGATACAGGGAAGGTTCAGAATATGTGGATCCCTTGTCCTACATCGCCCTCTGTTAAAGATTTACTATTTCCAGGACTTATTCCAAAACATCCATCTCCTGTAGCAAATGTTTCTGGATGGCATACAAGTGTAAAATATGTGTATTTTTACTATGAGTCCCCCAAAACTCAGGTAAACAAAGTAAAAATCTCCAATAAAAGTTTCTTTAGGTTTGTGCTAGACACCAGAGCTATTTAGTGTCAGTAAAAAAAAGGAGCTAAATTATACCCCCACCCCATCCCAAATCGTCTTTTCAGTTGCACCATTTTGAAGTTTATAAACAGAGTCTTTTAATAGAGGTCTCTGACAGGGTCCAGTACTTGCCTTGGTGTGAGGTTTTTCTTTCCAAGCTCTTCACACCCACATCGTCCACTTGTTCAGGAGTATTGAAATGGGCCAGCTTGAGGGAGGATCCATGCTGTTCTTTGGTCAGTGTGCCAGGATATGTTCTTAAGCAACTCAGGAAAGGTCCCAAGTCACTGATTGAACTCCAGCTCAAAAATCATTTATTGAGGAAGCTTGAGTTGAATTCAGTTTTCTTCACTTCGCATTCAGTGATATACAATTGCATATATCAGGAAGTATTTGGTATAAAAACAATTATATTGTCAAGGTATCATAGAAACATTGATCCGATGATTCCCAATCTGTTTGTCTGTAGATGCTTTTGTGTGGACTGCATAGATATCCTAGTGGGTCCAGGTGCTTCTGAAGAAGCCAAGGTGCAAGACCCTTGGAGATGTTACATGTGCCTTCCATATGAAAGCTATGGAGTGCTGAGAAGGCGCAGAGACTGGACCATGAAACTCCAAGAGTTTTTTGCCAGCGACAATGGTCAAGAATATGTAAGTAATACAGCTTTTTTTTAATTCATTCATGGGATGTGGGTGTCACTGGCAAGGCCAGATTTTATGGCCCATCAATAATTGCCTTTCAGAGGTAGTAGTGAGCTGCCTTCTTGAACCGCTGTAGTCCATGTGTTGAAGGTATTCCCACATTGCTGCTAGTTAGGGACGTCCTGGATCTTGACACAGTGATGATGAAGGAACGGTGATATAGTTCCAAGTGAGGATGGTATCTGACTTGGAGGAGAACTTGGAGATGGTGGTGTTCCCACGTGTCTGTTGTCCGTGTCCTTCTAGGTGGTAGAGGTTGCAGGTTTGGGAAGTGCTGTTCAACAAGCCTTGGAGATGCTGTAGTGCATTTTGTAGATGTTGCACACTGCAACCATGGTGCAATGGTGGTGGAGGGAGTGAATGTTTAAGGTAATGGATGGGGTGCCAATCAAGTGGGCTGTTTGATCCTGAAAGGCAAGTGGAATGTTGGCATTTATTGCAAGGAGGATGGAGTATAAGAGTAGTGAAGTCTTTCTACAACTGTACAGGGCATTGTTGAGAACTCAGCTAGAGTTCTGCATACAGTTTTGGTCCCATTACTTAAAGAGGGATATACTTACATTGGAAGCTTCAGCAAAGGTTCACTAGGCTGATTCCTGGGATGAAGGGGTTGTCTTATGAGGAAAGGTTGAGCAGGTTGCGCCGATACTCATTAGAAGAATAAGAGGTGATCCCATTAAAATGTATAAGATTCTGAGGGGGCTTGACAGGGTAGATGCCAACAAGATGTTTCCCTTCGTGAAGGAATCTAGAACTAGGAGGCACAGTTTCAAAATAAGGGGTCACCCTTTTAAGATGGAGGTGAGGAGGAATTTCTTCTCTCAGAGGGTTGTTAATTTTGGAGTTTTCTTCCCCAGAGAGCAGTGGAGGCTGGGCCATTGAATATATTCAAGGCTGAGTTGCACAGACATTTGATCTATAAGGGAGTCAAGGGTTATGGGGAACAGACAGGAAAGTGGAGTTAAGGCCACAATCATATCCGCCATGATCTTATTGAATGATGGAGCAGGCTCGAGGAGCTGAATGGCCTACTCCTGCTCCTATTTCTTATGATCTTGTGGATGTTGTAGAGCTTTTTGAATATTGATGGAGCATACTCATCCAGGCAAGTCCAGAGTATTCCATCATGCTCCTAATCTGTGCCTTGTAGATGGTGGAAAGGCTTTGGGGAGTCAGGAAGTGAGTCACTAGCTGCAGAGTATCCAGCCTCTGGCCTGTGCTTGTCTCCATAATCTTTATGTGGCTGATCCAGTTAGGTTTTTGGTCAGTTAACCCGCCCCCCCCACCCCCAACCCCTGCAAAATGTTAATAGTTGGGAATCAGCGATAGGAATGCTGTTGAATGTCAAGGGAGGTTGTTAGACTCTCTTGTTCGAGATGGTCATTGCCTGACATTTGTGTGGCGTGAATGTTACATTTATCAGCCCAAGCCTGAATGTTGCTCAGGTCTTGCTGCATGTGGGCATGGACTGCCTCAGAATCTGAGGAGTTGCAAATGGATTGAACACTGTGCAATCATCAGTGAACATCCTTACTTCTGACCTTATGATGGAGAGAAGGTCATTGAGGAAGCAGTTGAAGATGATTGGCCTAGAACACTACCCTGAGGAATTCCTGCAGTAATGCCATTGGGACTGAGATTGTGGCCTCACCCAGGCCCTGCATAATTGCAGCAAGACATCCCTGCTCCTGTACTCGAATCCTCTCGCTATGAAGGCCAACATACCATTTGCTTTTTTTACCGCCTGTTGGACCTGCATGCTTACCTTCAGAGATTGGTGTACGAGAACACCCAGGTCTCGCTGCATATTCCCCTCTCTCAGTTTATAGCTGTTCAGATAATAATCTGCCTTCCTGTTTTTGCTACCAAAGTGGATAACCTCACATTTATCCACATTATACTGCATCTGCCATGCATTAGCCCACCCAGTTTTGTGTCATCTGCAAATTTGGAGATATTACATTTAGTTCCCTCATCTAAATCATTAATATATATTGTGAATAGCTGGGGTCCTAGCACCAATCCCTGCAGTACCCCACTAGTCACTGCCTGCCATTCGGAAAAAGACCCATTTATCCCTACTCTTTGTTTCCTGTCTGCCAACCAATTTTCTATCCATTGCAATACACTATCCCCAATCCCAAGCGCTTTAATTTTAATCTCTTATGTGGGACTTTGTCGAAAGCCTTCTGAAAGTCCAAATAAACCACATCCACTGGCTGCCCCTCATCAACTCTACTAGTTACATCTTCGAAGAATTCTAGTAGATTTGTCAAGCAAGATTTCCCTTTCGTCAATCCATGCTGACTCTGCCCGATGTTCTCTAACTGCTCTGCTATAAAATCTTTGATAATGGACTCTAGAATTCTCCCCACTACCGACATCAGGCTGACTGGTCTATAATTCCCTGCTTTCTCTCTACCTCCCTTTTTAAATAGTGGGGTTACAGTAGCTACGCTCCAATCTGTGGGAACTGTTCCAGGGTCTATAGAATCATAGAGAGATACAGCACTGAAACAGGCCCTTCGGCCCACTGAGTCTGTGCCGACCAACAACCGCCCATTTATACTAATCTTACATTAATTTCATATTCCCTACCACATCCCCACCATTCTCCTTCCACCTACCTACTCTAGGGGCAATTTACAATGGCCAATTTACCTAACAACCTGCAAGTCTTTGGCTGTGGGAGGAAACCGGAGCACCCAGCAGAAACAGGGAGAACTTGCAAACTCCGCACAGGCAGTACCCAGAACTGAACCCGGGTTGCTGGAGCTGTGAGGCTGTGGTGCTAACTACTGTGCCGCCCAGAATCTTGGAAGATGACCACCAATGCATCCACTATTTCTAGGGCCATTTCTTTAAGTACTCTGGATGCATACCATCAGGCCCTGGGGATTTATCGGCCTTCAATCCCATCAATTTCCCCAACACCATTTCTCTACTAATACTGATTTCTTTCAGTTCCTCTCTCTCACTAAGCCTTGTGTTCCCCAACATTTCTGGTATGATATTTGTGTCCTCCTTTGTGAAGACAGAACCAAAGTATGCATTTAGTTGGTCAGCCCATGATAAATTCCCCTGTTTCTGACTGTAAGGGACCTACATTTGTCTTCACCAATCCTTTTCTCTTCACATACCTATAGAAACTCATACAGTCAGTTTTTATGTTCCCCGCAAGCTTGCTCTCGTACTCTATTTTCCCCTTCTTAATCAATCCCTTGGTCCTCCTTTGCTGAATTCTAAACTGTTCCCAATCCTCAGGTCTGTTGTTTTTCCTGGCAAATTTATATGCCTCTTCCTTGGATCTAATGCTATCCCTAATTTCCCTTGTAAGCCATGGTTTGGCTACCTTTCCTGTTTTACTTTTGCGCCAGACAGGGATAAACAATTGTTGCAGTTCATCCATGTGCTCTTTAAATGTTTGCCATTGCCTATCCACTGTCATCCCTTTAAGTAATGTTTCCCAATCCGCCATGGCCAACTCGTGCCTCATACCTTCATAGTTTCCTTTACTAAGATTCAGGACCCTTGTCTCAGAATCACTCTCCATCTTGATGAAGAATTCTATCATATTATGTTCGCTCGTCCCCAAGGGTTCTCGCACCACTGTTTGTCAATTATTCCTCTCTCATTACACAATAATGTATTGCGAATTACACAATCATCTGCGAACTTACTGATCGTACCTCCTATATTCACGTCTAAATCATTAATGTACGCTACAAACGGTAAGGATCCCAGCACTGATCCCTGAGGTACACCACTGGTCACAGGCCGCCACTCACAAAAACAACCCTCGACCATCACCCTCTGCCTCCTTCCACTAAGCCAATTTTTGATCCAATTTGTCAAATTACCCTGGATCCCATGGGCTCTTACCTTCCTAATCAGTCTCCCATGCGGACCTCATCAAAAGCCTTACTGAAGTCCGTGTAGACCTAACCTCATCTACACATCTAGTCACTTACTCGTAAAATTCAATCAAATTCGTTAGACACAATCTCCCCCTGACGAAACCATGCTGACTATCCCTGATCAATCCCTGCCTCTCCAAGTGGAGATTAATCTTACCTCTCAGAATTTTTTACAATAGTTTCCCTATCACTGACATTAGACGCTTTGGTCTATAATTACCTGGTTTATCCCTGCTACCCTTCTTGAATAATGGTACCACATTCGCTGTCCTCCAGTCCTCTGGTACCTCTCCTGTGGCCAGAGAGGATTTGAAAATTTGTGTCAGAGCCCCTGCTATCTCCTTCATTGCCTCACATAGCAGCCTGGGATGCATCTCATCTGGGCCTGGGGATTTATCCACTTTTAAGCCCGCTAAAACAGCTAATACTTCCTCCTTTTCGATACTAATTTGTTCAAGTATATCATAATCCCCCTCCCCCCTACAGCAACATCGTCCTTCTCCATAGTGAACACAGATGAAAAGTAATCATTTGAAACCTCACCTATGTCCACACACAGATTGCCACTTTGGTCCCTAATGGGCCCTACTCTTTCCCTGCTTATCCTCTTGCCCTTAATATACTTATAAAATGCCTTGGGATTTTCCTTTATCTTGTTTGCCAGTGTTTTTTCATGCCCCCGCTTTGCTCTCCTAATTACTTTTTTAAGTACCGCCCTGCCCTTTCTATACTCCTGTAGGGCCTCCACTGTTTTCAGAGCTCTGAATCTGCCATAAGCCTCCTTTTTTTCCTGATCCAATCCTCTATATCCCTTGACATCCAGGGTTCCCTGGACTTGTTGGTCCTACTCTTCACCTTTACGGGAACATCTTGGCCCTGAACTCTCACTATTTCCTTTTTGAATGACTCCCACTGGTCTGATATAGACTTTCCTCCAAGAAGCTGTTCCCAGTCCACTTTGGCGAGATCCTGTTTTATCATATTGAAATTGGCCTGCCCCCCCAATTCAGTACTTTTATTTCCGGTCCCTCTATGTCCTTTTCCATAACTACCTTAAATCTTACAGAGTTTTGGTCACTACCCCCAAAATGCTCCCTCATTGCCACTTCTACTACTTGTCCGGCTTCATTCCCTAGGATTAAGTCCAGTACCGCCCCTCCTCTTGTCGGACTCTCTACATGCTGGCTCAAAAAGCTCTCCTGTATGCTCTTTAAGAATTTTGCCCCCTTTAAGCCTTTTGCACGAATACTATCTCCTCTAATATGGGGGAATTTGAAATCCCCTACTATTATCACCCTATTATTTTTGCACCTCTCTGAGATTTGCCTACATATCTGCTCCTCTATCTCTTCCTGACTGTTTGGAGACCTGTAGTACACTCGCAGCCAAGTGATTGCCCCCTTTTTGTTTTTAAGTTCTACCCATATGGCCTCATTAGAGGAACCTTCTGAGATATCATCCCTCCTTACTGCAGTAATTGACTCCTTAATGAACAGTGCAATGCCACCTCCTCTTTTACACCCTCCCCTATCACGTCTGAAGATTCTGTACCCTGGGATTTTGAGCTGCCAGTCCTGCCCTTCCCTCAACCGTGTCTCAGTGATAGCAATAATATCATATTCCCATGTGTTAATCAATGCCCTGAATTCATCTGCCTTACTAGGAAGACACCTTGCGTTAAAATAGATACAATCCAGCCTTGCATTATTCACTTGAGCCTAAACAGGTCTATATTTACTCTGCCCTCCAGACTGATTTAGTTTCTCTTCTATATTTGATTGTACATCACCCCCTACTGTATCTCCACTCTGTATCCCATCCCCCTGCCAAATTAGTTTAACCCACCCCCCAAACAGCACTAGCAAACCTCCCAGCAAGGATGTCGGTCCCGTTCTCATTCAGGTGCAACCCATCCAACTTGTACAGATCCCACCTTTGCCAGAAATAGGCCCAGTGATGCAGGAAACAAAAGCCTTCCCTCCTGCACCATCTCTTTAGCCACGCATTCATCTGCTCGAACCTCCGATTCCTATACTCACTAGCCCTTGGCACCGGTGGAAACCCAGAGATTACAACCTTTGAGGTCCTACTCTTTAATCTGCTACCGAGATCCCTAAATTCTTTTTGCAGGACCTCATCCCTCTTTCCACCTATGTCATTGGTATCAATGTGGACCACGACCTCCAGCTGTGCACCCTCACCCTCCAGAATATATCCATGACCCTTGCACCAGGGAGGCAACATACCATCCTGGAATCACATCTGCGTGATTATGTGGACCAATTATCCATTTTTCATGTAAAAATAGAAATTACTGTTTCTATTGTTGCATGAACACTTAACGTGCTTTGTACAAAATTACTTTGTGCTATTTAACATGTATTTTAAATGGATTAATGGCTCTGTTAAAACAACCATGAGGAATTTGATACAAATAGCTTCGTAAGACAAAGATTGGATGTTCACCAAAACTACTAAGCATTATCACCTCGTTCCATGACAATCTGAAAGGCACAATTCAGCATAACGGTGCATCATCAGACTCTTTTCCCATCTTCAGTGGTGTGAAACAGGGCTGTGTTCTCACATCCACACGGTTTGGGATCTTCTTCTCACTGCTGCTCTCTCATGCGTTTAAGTCTTCAGAAGAAGGAATTTTCCTCCACACAAGATCAGATGGCAGGTTGTTCAACCTTGCCCGCCTTCGAGCGAAGACCAAAGTACGGAAGGTCCTCATCAAGGAACTCCTCTTTGCTGACGATGCTGCATTAACATTCCACATGGAAGAGTGTCTGCAGAGACTCATCAGCAGGCTTGCGGCTGCCTGCAACGAATTTGGCCTAACCATCAGTTTCAAGAAAATGAATACCATGGGACAGGACGTTAGAAATGCTCCATCCATCAATATCAGCGACCACATTCTGGAAGTGGTTCAAGAGTTCATCTACCGAGGCTCAACTATCACCAGTAACCTGTCTCTCGATGCAGAAATCAACAAGCGCATGGAAAAGGCGTCTGCTGCTATGTCCAGACTAGCCAAGAGGGTGTGTGAAAATGGCACACTGACACGGAACACAAAAGTCCGAGTGTTTCAAGCCTGTGTCCTCAGTACCTTGCTCTACGGCAGCGAGGCCTGGACAACGTTTGTCAGCCAAGAGCGACGTCTCAATACATTCCATCTTCGCTGTCTCCGGAGAATCCTTGGCATCAGGTGGCAGGACCATATCTCCAATGCAGAAGTCCTTGAGGCAGCCAACATCCCCAGCATGTATGCCCTACTGAACCAGCGGCACTTGAGATGGCTTGGTCATGTGAGCTGCATGGAAGATGGCAGGATCCCCAAGGACACATTGTACAGCGAGCTCGTCACTGGTATCAGACCCACCGGCCGTCCATGTCTCCACTTTAAAGATGTTTGCAAACCCGACGTGAAGTCTTGAGACATTGACCACAAGTCGTGGGAGCCAGTTGCCAGCAATCGCCAGAGCTGGCAGACAGCTATAATGGCGAGGCTGAAGAGAGGCGAGTCGAAGAGACTCAACAGTTGACAGGAAAAGAGACAGCAGTGTAAAGAGAGAGCCAACTGTGTAACAGCCCCAACAACCAACTTCACCTGCAGCGCCTGTGGAACTCTAGAATTGGCCTTTATAACCACTCCAGGCGCTGCCCCACAAACCACTGACCACCTCGAGGTGCTTACCCATTGTCTCTCAAGACAAGGAGGCCAAAAGGAAAGGAAAAGGAGTTTCCTGTCGGGCGCACATAATTTTCATTGGGTGAATGATAGCCTCCTTTAACAGGTAATAACTGACAATAGATGAGAAACAATGTAGCTTTGAGCTAACCTTGCAGCTAATCATTTAGCACTGAGACAGAAATGGTTTGGACAAATTGCGTTAAAGCATACGAATAAAACCTTCCCCCAACAAAGTAGTGTTCTAACACTATGCAAATAAGAGTCTCTTGGAGATGGCTTTTTGTGTTAGATTTTAGTTTCTATAATTGAGATTTAATTGTAATTATAATGTAGCATCCATATAACCATAAATGACTAATTTGAATTGTCTTTTTTTTAAATTCCAGGATCCACCTAAAATTTACCCAGCAGTTCCTGCTGAGCATAGAAGACCAATCAAAGTTCTGTCACTCTTTGATGGAATAGCAACAGGTAAAATTCCCAAAATATTGCATTGTAATATGCAGAATCACACCAAGCTTCTGCAATTGTGTGTATACATCAAATTTTACAATTATCAACTGCAACTTATTTGTTAATAAACATACGCAAGGAATTTTCTCAGGAGTTGTATCAATTGACTACCATAACTGCAGCAGAGGATTGACCAAAATCTTGGAGAGATGCATAAACAGGATTTCCACCCAAGTTACAGCAGCCCTCGTGAGGTGGTAATCATCAATCTTATGAAGTTAGACTCACAGTCAGCCTCCACATTGGCAACTACCCTAAACACAAAAGGACCAAAGTTGAACAGCAGCATCCTTTAAACAGTGAAAATCCTAAAATTTAATAGGAAGTAATTTTAAAATTGCAATATAAGCTTAAATAGATAAAATCAAAATACTGAAGATGCTGGAAATCTGAAATAAAAACAGAAGGTGCAGGAAATTCTCAGCAGGTCTGGCAGCATCTGTGGAGAGAGAAACAGAATGAACATTTCAGTTCTGTGACCTTTCATCAGAACTGTAATTTAGGCTGGAATTTTACCCCCCCCCCCACCCCCCAAAGAGCGGGATGGTTGCAGTGGGGGGCATAAATGGAGTGGAAGGCTCCGGGGCCCTTCCCGCCCCGCTGCTGCCTCTGCCGCCACTTTACGCAGGGCGGCGGCGGCGAAAAACGGCCCACCCGCCCCAGGCCAATCAAGGCCCTTAACTGGCCAGTTAATGGCCACGTAAAGCCTGCGCCCGCCGCCACAAGGATTTTACCCTTGGCTGGCGGGCGACCCAGGCCTGAGAAAAGCCACCTGTTAAAAGTAGGCGGCTTTCAGATGGCCTGGGGGGAGGGGAACCCTCCTGATCAGGCACCCTGTGCCCAATGGAGGGATGCCCCCGATGCTCCTACACGCCCCGCCCCCCTCCCCCCCCCCACCCATCCCACCAATCGACCACCCTTGCCTCGCCAGGGCCTGACCGATTGCCCCTGGTGAGGCCCCAAAAACCTACCTGTTCTCTGGGGCTCCCCGACATCTTGCATCTTCAGTTGAGTTGCAGTCCCAGCAGTGGCCACCGCTCCCGGTGGCACTGCTGAGACAGAGAGCTGCCAGCCCCCTGTCTGCGTCAATGAGGTGGAATTCCCGCCTCCGACCAATTAAAGGTCTGGGGACCGCAAAATGCGGTCCGGCTCCCCAGGCCAGGCAGAAGCAGGTTCGCCACCGACTTTTCAGTTGGTGGACAGCTCCCATCCACTGAAGGTAAAATTCCAGCCATAAGCTTAAGGTTCAGATGATAGCTATGACCAGTTGACTCATGTGTTCTACAATGTGATCTGGACCTGTGATTAGGTCATTGTCATGGAATGAATCTCCAGTATCCACTAATCTTTAGATTAGCTAACTGGTTGAACAATTGATGGATTTTTACATTTATTTAAAATGACTCCAGTTGAATTATAAAATGGCAGTCAGCCAAACAAATCTGCACCGGTGCTTTTCCCCACAAATGCAGCCTAACCTAGTCTAATCTAATTCTACTCTCCTGTTCTCTCAATACTTGTTAATATTTTTATTTTTTCACCTAGCTAATTCCCTTTATGAATTATGCTTCAGAAATGGCTGTGGCAGAGATCTTCACATTCTAATGTCCCTTTTTATAAAGATGTTAATGAAATCACCTTTAATTATTTTTAGTAATTATTTCAAATTTGTGCCCTTTCATTGCTGTCTCAACAACCAATAGAAACAATTTATCCTATTTACCATATCAAACCCTTTCATAATATTGAAGACCTCTTTAAGGGCAACTTTCAACATTCGCAGGTCTAGGTAAAGAAAAAAAGCCCTAACCTCTAAAGTCTGTTCATAACTGTAACCTCACAGCCCTGATGACATCTCAGTGAATCTACAATATGTCTGTTCTATTGTCTTTATATGCTTCCAAAGCAGGCTGCCTGAAACTGTACATAATACTACAACTTTGGTACATTTAGTTCATTTTTTGGACCTCCTTGCTTTTGTATTCAATGCTTTTAGACACAAAGCTAAAAAATCAATTTTCCTTTTCTATGACTTTATCTGCATGCACTGATATCGTCAATCAATTGTGTTCCTGCTTGCCAAAGCCCCTCTGCTCCTCTATATTTAAAATCTTACTTGTTTAAGGTATATTTTCTTACCCTATTCTCATTTCAACTAAAATATATAACTATGGAGTTCTGTACATTGAACACCATTTGTTCCCGTCCTGATAGACTATCCATGTCCTTTGGCAGTATTTCATGATCTATGTCACAATTTGTTGTATCTCCCCAATTTGGTGTTATCAGTAAATTTTGATATAGTTCCCTCAATTCCTAACAGCATAACATTTATGATTATTGTAAATAAGAACAGCTCCGAGACAGACCCAGTGGTTTACTTTGTTTATTTGATGATTCACTGAGCTATGCAAACCAAGAAAGCCCTCGCTTTGATCCCTAATCTGTGATCTTGGATCAGTGGTTGCTTGGCTGTAAATGGTTCTCAGTTCCTGAATTAAAGAGGGGAAAATCAGACACAGTCCTGTTTCTGATCATTGCTGAATGATTCCTGGTGGAAGTATATTTATGTGAACAAGAGCAAGCTTGTCTGGTGTCTCAGGATCAAGATCATCTTTGATCCCCAAGTTCCCCCAACCCACCCAGAGTCGATGAGCTTACTCATTATCAAGGTTCACAAGAAAACAGCCACGTCAACAAGGCATCGGAAAACACCCTAGAACCGTCACCCAGCAAAAAATCCACACCTTCAGGAAAGGATGAGAAAATTGGTGAGAAATAAATAATCCAGTAAAACATGTTTGTTTTATGTTGATAAGAATACTGGGAACTTTCTATCTGCATCTTGGCTCAATCAATTATGCTGTTCCACTGTCTCATTAAAAATTCGGTCAGTTGCAACTTGGTACATTAATTGATCTGTAGCATCCTAAGCCAATTTTATCTCGCCTCTCCACCACTGTAAATGCACTATTTGTACTGCCAAAATCAACTTTATTAAAAAGAAGTGTCATCTGTTCTTTTTTTTTGCCTCCGGCAACCACTCTTTGGGTTCCTGTCAAACTGTTTTCTCATAAATTCCATGAATCCTCATTGCTACTCTTTTTCTAGTATAGTCACTAGCTCTACTAAAAAGAAAACTAACTGTCTTGGTTGACTTTTCTTCTTTAACTCCAATCTCAGTATTCTCCATTTTATTCTACCACTGTGAGCGACATCACATTTTATCCCAGCCTAGTGTGGTGAACCCTTTTACTGTAGACTCTAATAAAACCTCTGATCCACATATATAATTCCCACTGTTCTCCATACTCTGTGCTTATCTTGAATCTCTCTTTTTCCTAGTCTAACTTGCTTTCTCCTTGGAAATTTGCTTTGGTTCATTGCACCCCCAAGAACGGCAGTTATTCTTCCTCTTCCAACTACAACCTTTAATCCTCATTCATCACCGGCATTCTTAGCCATGCTATCCCTTCTGATGTCAAACTGAGCTCTCATATCTCTTCCATTGCTAAGATGGTCGACAAGATCTTTGGAGGGTAATTTTCACTTTCAGCATTGGCAGTAAACTGGCACTTGACCTCAATGTAGTGCATGTAATAGGCAACTGGTTCAGAACCACCAGTTTATCACTTGCACAGAAAGTCAAAATTGGCCCCTTGATTTCCTCTTCAATGCAAGTATTTCATTCCACTTCAACAGCTGTTATCTCTCTGAAGCCCTGGTCTATCTAAGTCTTAGTTGATGCCCCCATATCTTGGGAGACTCACAAAATCCTAAATAAGATACAAGGAAAATCTTGCGTGCAGATATACAATCTATTTAATCTCCCATTTCTACTCTCTCTTCCTATCATATTCTTTCCTCTATTTTACCAATGCTACTGTGGTCAGTGCGCCTCTGAAATTTCTTCTGTTTTCATAAGCACCAGATTCTTTCCCATACTTCCCCCCTCCCCCTCCATGTATTGAAAATGAGGTTTACTGCACTGCTTTCTCCTAAAATTCACTTGTTTCCATGACCTCAAAACTTTAGAATTCCTCATCTTCCTCGATCCTCATTCCTCACTTTGTGTCTACTCTTCAACTTACTGGTCATTTTTACTCTTTACAGCCTCAACAATGTCCTGAATAACCTTGGCTTTATATGTTGATTTTCATTTTTTTTAATATTCTGAAGCATATGTTCCTATGCTGGGAGAAAGGGACAATTCGCCTTAGAGTGCCTTGCATTTTTCAATCAGTATTTTGACTAATATTGCCCTTTTTGTCCAATCCTTTATATACTTCTTTCTGCCTTTAGGTTGCCCCAACAAGGTACACCATTCCTCGATTGAGCGGGAACGCATTGTACTCTTGGGTTTCTACATGTGCTACTTAGCCAGAATGCGAGCGCAGCCTAGGGAAACTTGTTTCCAATTTTCTTTCTTTCCAGAAATGCCAGACTCACCACTTAATAATCGAACTAAAACTGGGAAACTGAGGGCTTGATCCACCTCCCTAAACATCCACTCCCTCCAGCACCAAAACACCATGGCTGCAGTGTATCCTATCCACAGAATGCATTGCAGCAACTCGCCAGAGCTTCAACAGCACCTCCCAAACCCGTGACCTCTGCCACCTAGATGGACAAGGGCAGCAGGCACATAGGAACACCACTATCACTAATTGCCGCACCAAGTCACTCACCATCACCAAGGCTTCAGCATCATTGGATCAAAGAACTTGAACTCCATATCCATCAGCAATGGAGGAGTACCTTCACCACATGGCCTACAGGGGGTCAAGAAGGCAGCCTATCACTTTCTCAGGCAGCTAGGAATGGGCAATAAATGATGGTCTTACTAGCCATGCCCATATTCCAAGAATGAAATTTTGAAAATACCTAATATCCTATCCTATGTACTGTGGCACCCAATAGTATCACTCTTCTAAGTGGTATCCTAAATTGCTGGCCTTAAAAGCAGCTGATTGGTGTTTCTCTTGTTTTCTGCAGGATATTTAGTTTTAAGGGACCTGGGATTTAAAGTAGAGAGATATATTGCATCTGAAATATGTGAAGACTCAATTGCTGTAGGAACTGTCCGACATGAAGGAAAAATCACATACGTGCATGACGTCAGGAACATCAGCAGGCAAAACGTAAGAGAAATCAACAGCTTAATTGGGAGACCAGGTGATGGAATAGCAGAGCCGATAATGAAGTTTTCCAATAATGCAGTTGTTGCAAAGTCAGAAACTTTTATCTGCCTCTGTTGGGATGCCATTTTATAGTGTACATAAATGTGATGTAATTGTGGAGGGGTGGAGGAGGGTACGATCACAGCACAAACTGTAACTGCTTACAGTAAGGCCTGTAATGGTGAAATGAAGCAGTAGATAATAATTGGTTCTGGATTTACCATTTCCATACTTTAAGAAGAAAGTTATAGCTAATGTGACAGGTATCTTATATGGAATCGACTGTGCCTTTTCATTTCAGATTCAGGAGTGGGGTCCGTTTGATTTGGTGATTGGAGGAAGCCCATGCAATGATCTTTCTATTGTAAACCCTGCAAGAAAGGGTTTATATGGTAGGAATTATTTATTTGTCTTCAAGTAAGGCCAAAACAAAACATTTATGATTCTTAAAATCCTACTTATCAAAGATCTGATGGCATTTATTTTGTGTTTAGCCCTTATTTCTTTCTTCCCTCCCAATAAATGTTAGCTCCATTCATTCACACTATCCTCCATCGTCCCAAGAGTGGGGATTATCCACTCCATGTCACAGACATCTTCATTGGTCCCATCAGTACCATTGAACCAAATTTGAATATGAATCTCAGTCAAGAAAGGAGTTTGATTTCATATCTCCAAGGTCAGGGCTAATTATCCGATGTTGTAGCTTTTGCTTGATGATTATCAATTTATTTTTTCTTGTTATTTCCTCACATAAACTACTGTTGTATGACTGCTGTCAGGGTCACTGTATGATAGAAATACATATATTGTTGGCTAATGTGCTGATCATTTCTTACCTGCATCCAAAGAATTATTCCATTGTGGTGAAACATGTTTTTTTTTATTCATGGGATGTGGGCGTCGCTGGCTAGGCCAGCATTTATTGTCCATCCCTAATTGCCCTTGAGAAGGTGGTGGTGAGCTGCCTTCTTGAACTGCTGCAGTCCATGTGAGGTAGGTACGCCCACAGTGCTGTTAGGAAGGGAGTTCCAGGATTTTGACCAGCGACAGTGAAGGAATGGTGATATAGTTCCAAGTCAGGATGGTGTGTGACTTGGAGGGGAACTTGCAAGTGGTGGTGTTCCCATGCATTTGCTGCCCTTATCCTTCTAGTTGGTATAGGTCGCAGGTTTGGAAGGTGCTGTCTAAGGAGCCTTGGTGCAGTGCATCTTGTAGATGGTGCACACTGCTACCACTGTGCGTCAGTGGTGGAGGGAGTGAATGTTTGTGGATGGGGTGCCAATCAAGTGGGCTGCTTTGGCCTGGATGGTGATGAGCTTCTTGAGTGTTGTTGGAGCTGCACCCATCCAGGCAAGTGGAGAGTATTCCATCACACTCCTGACTTATGCCTTTTAGATGGTGGACAGGCTTAAGGAGTCAGGAGGTGAGTTACTCACCACAGGATTCCTAGCCTCTGACCTGCTCTTGTAGCCATGGTATTTATATGGCTACTCCAGCTCAGTTTCTGGTCAGTGGTAACCCCTAGGATGTTGATAGTGGGAGATTCAGCAATGGTAATGCCATTGAATGTCAAGCAGAGATGATTAGATTCTCTCTTGTTGGAGGTGGTCATTGCCTGGCACTTGTGTGGTGCGAATGTTACTTGCCACTTATCAGCAGAGGCCTGGATATTGTCCAAGTCTTGCAACATTTCTACACGGACTGCTTCAGTATCGGAGGAGTCGCGAATGGTGCTGAACATTGTGCAATCGTCAGCGAACATCCCCACTTCTGACCTTATGATTGAAGGAAGGTCATTAATGAAGCAGCTGAAGATGGTTGGGCCTAGGAAACTACCCTGAGGAACTCCTGCAGTGATGTCCTGGAGCTGAGATGATTGACCTCCAACAACCACAACCATCTTCCTTTGCACTAGGTATGACTCCAACCAGCGGAGAGTTTTCCCCCGATTCCCATTGGCTCCAGTTTTACTAGGGCTCCTTGATGCCATACTCGGTCAAATGCTGCCTTGATGTCAATGGCAGTCACTCTCGCCTCACCTCTTGAGTTCAGCTCTTTTGTCCATGTTTGAACCAAGGCTGAAATGAGGTCAGGAGCTGAGTGGCCCTGGTGGAACCCAAACTGAGTGTCACTGAGCAGGTTATTGCTAAGCAAGTGCCGCTTGATAGCACTGTCGCTGACACCTTCCATCACTTTACTGAATAAATTTATTGTGCCCCTCTCCCACCCCACCCCCCCAATAACAATTAAATTAATTACTTTCCCTCTCCTCCCCACAACACTTACCTTGTCCACCTGATCTCCCCCCCCCCCCCAAAGTACATAAACTTTGAACTATAACCTTTCCCACCATACCCCTCACACTGAGAAACCTACCTCCTCCACCCTCCCCACCAGTATTCCGCCTTGGTTCCCTGGACAGGGATCCAAAGGTGTGGGAGTACTGGCCAGTGGCACGAAGATCATACCGGGACAGACAGCGGGAATGTAGGTCTCATTAATTCATTGATTTTAATGAATTTAAATATTTAAATGGCAGTCCCCGTCGCCGAGCAGTGGAGGTGAGGGGCCGCCATGATGCCTTGCTGCCACTGGCAATATCGGGCCAGACGTTCCCGGTGTTGGTGTGTGTGGTGGCCCTCTCCCGGAGGCATTTCCCGGCCTCCCACCAGGATCCCTGATGTCGGGGAGTCTGTAAAGTTTAGCCCATAATGATGGATAACCAGTAAGTGGCAGGCTTGTTAAATACTTTGTATTTGTTTTTGCAGCAGAGTAACAGGACAAAATACCAGCAATATTAGGGAACCTAAAATAATTCAAGGGGAGGAACTTAATGGATTCAATTTTAATAATAAAATGGCAATGGAGAAAATAATGGAAGTATAGATGGACAATATTCCAGGGCATGATAGTTTCTGCTCTGGGGTATTAAAAGAAACAGGTGGGGTAACTGGAGATGTGTTGATTATCATTTTCCATAGCTCTCTAGATTCTGGAATTGAGTCTTTCGATTGGAAAATTGCAAATGTCATTTCACTATTTAAAAGAAGGGAGGGAGGGAGAAACCAGGAAACTATAGCCATGTCAGTTTAAGGTCAGTTGTGGGAAGTTACTGGAATCTATCCCTATTTATATGGCTACTCCAGCTCAGGGAAAGAGTGACTGAGCACTTGAATATTTATGATACAATCAAAGAACGTTACTTTGGATTTGTGAAGGGCAAATCATGTCAAATTAATCTGGTGATGGTGGATAAGGGATGAATATTGTCTATAAATTTCCAGAACACATTTGATAAGGCTCTGCATCAGAGATTATTCACAAATGGAATTGGAGGTAACTTGTGACATGGGTTGGTAATTAGAGGGTTTGATGGCCAAATTTATAGGCCAGTATTTCAGTCACTCTGCCAGGTAGAAAATCATCTGTGTTTGAAATGTTCTGAACTGTGGCTTATTGTTGCATTATATTTTGTTCTGTATTATGGGTCATTATGTTTGCCTCATTTGACCACTCACATTACTTGGAGAATCTCTCATCTGGGACAGGGTTTTTGTTATTATCCAGAAAGCCAGTTGGTGAAAGGATAGCACTGGAGCCAATCTTTACACACTATTATAACTATTTACTTGCAGAGTTACACATTACAAGCAAGCACCTCCTAACCCCAGCCATCACAGTTTCAATTTGTGTCTATTTATACCTCTTTTGATCCAACCAGAGGGTTGCCGATAAAGAGGAACAAAGTAACAAAAAAAATGTTAAAGACTTTAATCTGATGAGCTAAGTTTCCTTTAAAGTGACATTCCCGGGGTGATAAGGTACTCCACTCCCACTGGTTGCGGAAAGCCTAAAGCATACTGCCAGACACTGCATGCTCCCTGTCCATGGAAGAGAGGCAGGCTGTCAGGCCGAACAACCTCCCTCGACTGCCCACTGCCTGGACTCATTGATGGCCACCTTGACCAGATCCAGGAGCGGTCCCACGAGGAGGTCCTCCGATTTGCCCTCTCCCCTCTGCACCGGGTGGCCAAAGAACATCGTGGGACTGAAATGCAACCAGAAATTGAGGAGCAGCCTCCTTAAGATAATGGAAGAGGGTTGCAACCTCATACATTCTACATAGATGTGAAACACCTACTCCTCTAGGCTGCAAAAATTACAAGCGGCCCAGGAGTCCGTGAATCAACATTATATTGCCTGGGACCACCGCGTAAAACAAATCCCTGATAGACCAGGGAGGGAGCCTCCCACTGGGGACTCCAGCCTCCTCAGGATGGCAGGATGGAACATCACAGTGTGTCCAGGTGGCCAATGAAGGCAAGAAAGTGAAGGGTGTGCAAGAGGAGCCAGTACAGGAAACATCTCCACGCAGAGTGGAATGGCACAGATTTCCAAGAGATAACTCAGGTCGTGGGGCTGAGGCTCCCGAGGGAGGTTTCAGGGCCTGGCACTGATGAGAAATTCCATCCGAAAAGAGTCAGCTCAGAGGGGAGTGCTCCACATGCCTGTGCTACTTCAACACTCAAGTGCAGTCGGGGCCAAGCATCACTTTTAAGAATCTCTTTGGACGCTACCCAAGGACACATGTTGTGCCAGCTCTTCTGGCGACATCCAGTCAGCTCCTTCACCATCCAGGATATCCCTGACTCTGGTTGCTTTGACAGTCAGAGCCCTTTCCTCCACCAGCCATATAAACTAAAGGAGGTGCAGATTCTGAGCAGTAGCCCCTGGAGGATAGCAGCCACTCCTAATGTGGGTTGGGGGAGAGCTCTGGCTGGAAGCGACTATGTTTCATATCCTAATTAGTTCCTGGCAAGACAGGCAGCTCCCACAAGAAGACAAAGAGACCACCCCACCCCCACATCCAATTTTATAAACAGGAGCTGCACGTCGTAATAGAGGCCTTGCAGCTGGCGGAAGAAATACGTTGCCAGCGTTCACCATCTAGGAGGAGGCTTGACATATGTGTATCTCTGCAGGATCTGAAGGTGGAAAGTTGCCACCTAGATGCAAAGGCACATCAGCACCTGACCACTCTCCTTATGTGGGAGACTCAGCACCACAGCAGACATCCAGTGTGCCCCTTTGTCCAAGAGGAAATCGAATAGTTTCTTCTGTATCTTGATGACAAATTCAGCAGGAGGGAACAAAGTGACCAACTGGTGCCACAGCAGAGCCGCCAATGGTTTGTTTATGACCAGCGATCCTGTAGGGCAGCACTCAGAGCAGTCCTGTCCAGTGCCCTAGGTGAGTGGTGACCTTGGCCTCCAACTCTTGCCAGTTCACCAGCCAGGTGTCCTCAGCAGGGCTAAGAGACTCCCAGATAGAGAGGTGGGTGGTGCTCCAGGCAAAAGGCCTGAGCTCTCCGGCAGGGAGTTTAGGTGCCACTGACTCATCGGGAGTCCAGAATATATCTCTCAGTTGATGCTGAAGGAGGATGCCATGGAGTAGACCTGCTTGACAATTGCGCATCTTCTGCAGGTCAACGGGATATGTGGTCATCAGGAGCACCTCTTCGGTGTAAGCTGAGAGGACTACCTCCTCGTCCAGCCTGCACAGAGTCAGTCCTGTCAGCCTTCTCCGCAAGGGGCACAGAAAAAGCTCCATGCAGATGGCATCTCACAAGATAGATATGTGGCACCGCTGGAGCACTTTTCTTCTGAAGAAAAGGGGCACCGTCAAGGACCTGTTAACCTTAAACAGACACTCAGCGGCGGCATACGGAAGTCAGATCCGGGTGATAAAATGCGTCCTGAACTCAAATGCCCACAGAGATTGTCCGGTCTGCAATCATGTCGGACTGGTCAGGGTGGATCATGATGGCCAGCATGGTGCCAAGACGAGCAGACATGGCCCTGGGAAAGATCTTGTAGTCCATGCTGAGAAGGGGGATTCCCAATGTTGTAACTTACTATTTAAAATAAAAATATTAAAGGTTAAATTTAGAAAGGCCGTATGCCGCCAGCAGGCCTCACATACAGCCACACTTATTGCAGATGCGCTGCCGTGTGTAAGACCTCACTGGTGGCACAGGGCTTCGCAGATGTTAACTTTATAATGCTGATATATTTAAATTGTTGCTATCAAATGGTACTAACTTTGTGTGCATATGATGTGGAACACTTGAATTTTCAAAAGTTATTTATGCAGCAAACCCTTAAGTAATCAGAAAATTATTAATAGTTTGGAGGAATATCCTGACCAGAAACAAAATGAGAAAGAAAATACGAATAATGTTTGCTGTTTTTCCCTTAAATTTCTCACCCCCTTTTCATAGTGTCACTAATTAGAATAGTGTTTTCCCCCATGGATACTGAACAGAACCTACCCATGTCTCACAATGTCAATATTCCCTGAAAGTCATGGTTAGGTTTTTTCTGATACTAAACTGTAAGGTGAGGGTCTGGGACTGTTAAGGAGGCAGTCAAGGACCTACAGTGAGAATTGACGTGCTCAAGTAGGTGAAACAGTGGTAGATAAAATTTAATTTGGAACAGCATAAACTATTTCACATAGGAAGAAAAGCAAAGACAACATAAGGTAAATGTACAGATGCATTGTCCTAGCATGGAACTTTGCTTGTTGGGAGCGTATATTCTTAGAATTACTGCTTACAAGTACACCATGAATAGTATTGAAATAGTGAAGGGTAAATGTTCCCTTTAAAACTTCATTTATGTGCGTGGCCATTTTTTTCAGTGCACGGTACCTTTAATTTTTTTGATTTTACGCATGCGCAGCATTTAACACACAAGGCCTACATGGGACCTTCCAGGCTGCTGTGCAGCCAAACACATACACAGTTTAATGGGAACATTAATCTAGAAGCAGTAGTAGACTCTATTAGATGTCTAATCATTTCAGCAAAGCGAATAGAATGTTGAACTACAATAGTAGAGGACAAGTTGGAGTTAGTTATGCATAAACTGTACTGTGCTTTGTTCAGTTCACTCCTTGAGTACTCGCTTCTATTTACTGAGACACAAGGAAGAAGGATCAGAGAAAAGCTACAAGATTGATTTTGAATGTCAGAAGATTGAGTGATGGACCTTATAGCTTTGAAAGGAGGTGACTGAGAAAAATGTTCAAAGGTACATCAAGTAGTAAACAGTATATAAACAGTAAACCTAGAACACTTTTACAACTTAAATTGTGACAGTAGGGCAAGGGGAGATGTAGAAAGCTAGTTGAACATGCAGGTTGACGTATGTGAAGTTTAGAAGTGACAGGAAGTCGGAGTTTAGAGGGGCACTGCCCATAATAGTAATGCAGAGACAAAATGCAAAACTGAGAGTCTTGGAAATCTGAAATAAAAACAGATATGCTGGATATATACAGCTAGTCTGACAGCATCTTAGAAAAGACAGATTAACATTTCAGTTCTGAACTTTCAACAGAACTGGTAGTGGTAAAGGACAAAGGAGGGAGAACAACTATAGATAGGTAAAGAATATCAGACATATGCTAACTACTTCATAAAGAGGGAACCATTGGATTTAGTTGTCTAATCAACCAATAGATTTCAAAATGCAAGTAAGGCTCCATACTACACAATGGTTATTTCAGTCATTTGAAAACACAAAAGGTTTCCAGTATTTAGTTTTCTTGTATTATGGACTATAATGAAATTGCTGTACCATTAATGTTCTGATGGTGGTGCTGCTGTGAGCAGTAACTAAATAGGTCACCAGTGCCACCAGCAGGTGCTCAGCTGCACTTTAACGCACAATACATTACAAAAAATATAATTTAATTCTAATCTTTAAAAAATTTAATGGTTTCAAAAATTAGGGCAGGGATTTAAAATCTCTGAACATTCTATGTGAATAAGGTTTTTACATTTAGTTTTAAGAACAACAGTGATTTGCATTTATATAGCGCATTTCACATTTTTTTTTTAAATTCAAGACATTTTGCAGATGGGCATATGGAAAATGGATGCCAAGACTGTAAAGGTGAGATTAAAAGGGTGGCCAAAAGCTTTCTAAAAGAGGTGGATTCTGAGGAGTTTTAAAGGATGTGAAAGTGGTGGAGAGACAGACGGAGTTAAAGAGGAAATTCCAAAGAGGATGACTCAGGCAGTTGAAGTTTCTGCTCTCAACACAATGTATCAAAGAGAAGAGAAAAAATACAAAAGGCGAGAGTCAACAGAATGAGAGGTAGGGGGAATATAGGGTGATAGCAGAGATAGGGAAGGAAATAGATAATGGAGAAATTTAAAGACAAAGACGAGGATTTCAAATGTGAGGTGTTTAGAGATGGAAAGCCGCTGTAGACTGGCAAGACTAGAATAATTAGTGAGTGGGACTTAGTGTGAGACTTTGTATGCACCAGAGATTTAAACAAGGAGTTGAGAGAAATTGTGGACTGTAAGAGCTGGGCTGCATCAATGTGCATATTGATGTTGAACCCATGTCTTCTGGTTTTGTTACTGAAAAACAGCATGTAGATGAAGAGGAACAGGCCTAAGGTAGTTCCTTGGAGGATTCTGGAGCTGATGGTGCAATGTTGGGTGGAGAAGTAATTGCTGGAGATAACTGGAAACATGCAAGGGCAGTCCCCTGGAACTGGATTACAAAGGACATATGTTGGAAAAGGTGGCATGGTGAACTAAGGAAAGCAGTGGAACATAGGAACATAGAAGCAGGACTAGGCCATTCAGCCCATCGAACCTGCCCCACCATTCAATATGATCATGGCTGATCATCCACTTCAATGCCTTTTTCCCACACTATTCTCATATCCCCTTATGGAGAAGTCAAGAAAATTGAAGGTCAAGGAGGAGTAAAGCAACACTGTCATAGTGGCTGATGATGTTGATTATGACTTTTGTTGGGGCCATTTTGTTGCTTTGAGAAGAGTGGAGACTGGACTGGTAGGATTCAAACAGGGAGTTATAGAAGAAATGAGTGTAGTTCTGGGAGGTGACAATGTGTTCATGTTAAGATGGGTTATATTTGGGTTTTACTTAAGAATAGGAGTCGGCCATTCAGTGGCTCTGACTGTTCTGACATTTGGATTAGATTATGGCTGATCTGCACCTCAACTCCATTTACTGCCTTTGCTCCATATCCCTTGATACCCATAGCAAACAAAAATCGATTGATTTCATTCTTGAAAATTTCAATTAACCCATAATTCACAGCCTTTTGGAGGAGTGAGTTCCAGATTTCTAGTACTTTTTGTGTGAAAAAGTGCTTCCTGATTTCACTCCTGAATGGCCTAGCCCTAATCAATAGATTATGTCCCCTTGTATTGGATTCCCCCACGAGAGAAAATAGTTTCTTTGTATGTACCCTATAAAATCCCTTTATCATTTTAAACACTTTGAATAGATCACCCCTCAACCTTCTAAACTTAAGGGACTGCAAGCTAAACTTCTGCAGTGTGTCCTTATATAACTTCTTAAGTCTGGAAAATCTGTACTATGTCCCTTCTAAGGCAAATTTATCTTTCCTGAGATTTGGTGTCTAATACTAAACACAGCACTTCCGCTGGGCGTCTGACCAAGGCTCAGCACAATTAAAGCATCATTTCACTTTTGAATTCCATTTTGAGATAAAGACTAACTTTCCATTAGCCTTTTTGATCACTTTATTTGATTTGTGTACAGGGTCACCTAAATCTCTTTGCTCCTCCACAGCTCCCAGTTTCTCACCATTGAGAAAGTATTTTGATTTGTGTTTCTCAGATCCAAAGTGGATGACCTCACCATATTGAACCACCTTATGCGATGGTTTTGCTCACTGACTTTGTTTGTTAATATCCATTGCAATTTCCTTCATCCATCCACAGAATTTGCTGTGCTGCAAACTTGAATATACAACTCTATTCCTTCATCCAAGTCATTATACATATGGTGAAAAGCTGAGGCCCCAATACAGGGCCCAGGCGACACTACTTGTCACATCCCGTCAATCAGAGAACAAACCTGTTGTCCCAACCAATTCATAATGCTTGTCACAAGGGTACCTCCAATTCCATGTGTTCTCATTTTTTGAATTAAGCTATTGTGGAACCTTCTGGAAGTCATAGAGAGAGATACAGCACTGAAATAGGCCCTTCGGCCCACTGAGTCTGTGCTGACCATCAACCACCAATTTATACTAATCCTACATTAATCCCATATTTCCTACCACATCCCCAACTTCCCTCAATTCTCCTACCAACACTAGGGGCAATTTACAATGGCCAATTTACCTATCAATCTGCAAGTCTTTGGCTGTGGGAGGAAACCAGAGCACCCAGCGAAAACCCACGTGGTCACAGGGAGAACTTGCAAACTCCACACAGGCAGGACCCAGAACCGAACCCGGGTTGCTGGAGCTGTGAGGCTGCGGTGCTAACCACTGCGCCACTGTGCTGCCCATAGACAACTTCCATATCTACCATGCTAGTAACTTTCTTGAAAAATTTAGCTAGATTAGTCAGGCATAACCTAAACTTGATATTGTCTCTTACCTCATTTGTTGACCATGGTTGCTTATTGACACAAGCTGAACCTTTGCCTTTTTGGGGTGTTTATTGGTTTTGTATCATGTCAAATACTTCTTTGAATACTTCCCATTGTTTTTCTGTAGGTTTCCCCATTTAAAGTGTAATGAAAATGTTGATACACAATCTGCTTTCCATTACTAGATGTCGGTAATTCATTTCGTAAATGACATCTATTGAGTTTAAAGTATGGAAGGACATCGATGCGTAAAACTGTCACTGAAAATAGGGTTTGGACAGCTTGACATTAGGCTGCTATTTTTGACATTGTTCATCTCAAGTGTTATGCAGCAGAACAGTTGCTGATATTGAGAATGGTTTTTCTTATGATCTCTGTGAGGATACTGCTTTGGTCTAAAAGAACTGCCGCCTACTCACACACAGTATTGTTACCTTTTAAAGACATATGTGTGGCTGTGGAAAGTTTGTTCATTCAATCATTTGGATAATGTAGTTCTACAATGGTACAGAAAGGATAGCAAGAATTTGACCTTTAATACCCAAGGATTAAGATAATGGTCTAAAGCTTATGTTGTCAAACAAGAATTTTTCAAATATAGCTCTACTTGACTCTTGTGGTGAATGGAGGTGGGTTTTGCCCCCATTTACATATATTTTCAGTGGGCTCCACATCATTGCTTGTTTCTCTGCTTTTTGCATGAAATTTGTGTATGTGGTGTATCCATGATTCTCTTTACAGCATCAGTGTCCCTTCCATGGGTTGGAGGGCATTTGTGTGCTCACTAGGATTGTGAATATTAAGCATGTGAAGGTGTCATCAAAAATTGACATCATTTTCACAGAGTGTAAAAAGTAATTTTTTGTTTACCCACTCTGCTCCTAAAAATCTGCCTTATAAAAATCATATAAAAGTTAAATCCAAGTAGAATACAGTAAGGTTATATATTGCATGTGCTGTAAAATGTTCATAGCTGATGCTGATACCTTGCTCTCTCCTTTATTTATGATCTAAATCTTAGTTCTTTTGAATTCTAATTTATCTTATTCCACTTTCTCTATGATGTATGCACCTGTTGTTTTGTGTCTGTCCTTGGCATGGAATCCTCCAGTCTTCTGCTTAAAAATTCTCTTTCTCAAAGAATGTTTGATCTACCTCCACTCATCCTTGATGCCTGCCTTTATTATTCTCTCCCTTTATCTCTTTTTCTAGATGGCTCCCTTTCTTTGTGTCTGTTTATCTCCATTTTCTGATGTCTCCCTTTCTTTCTCACTCGTATGTGTTGAAAGGCTTAACTTCCTCAGCTACACCATACTGTATCACGAGAGAGATGGTACTGAGAGCCTACACTTCTTCCAAGGTTTTCAGCAATCAGTACTGTTTCAGTATATCCCAAGACTTTACTGCCTGTTTTGGAGATTCTGGATCCGTCAGGTAAATACTGATTCACACTTTCTTTTTCCAAGCTAATTTCTAATTATTTTTCCTCTCCTGTTCTCTTTACAGTCAAAAATGCCAGTTGACACCAGACATTAGCCAATGTTGCTTGAAGGAGCTGCATGAGAACATGCTAGTGAGGATTCTCCCAGTAGCTTTCTGCTTGTTCTGTAGAATAGCACTCGTCTTGCATCTTGGTAGTGTGGGTACAATCAGCAATTTGGTAGGCAGGATACATGATCCTGTGTCAAGCCATCTACGAAGCCTCTATTCATGCTCCACTGAAATATGCATCATGCTAACCTCAATTCTGTTATTATATATAAGAAAATCAAAGACTCCTCACTAGCTTACAATGCATATGCTGCTGGAATTATCATTTTAGGTAATTAATAATACAATATTAATGCTAACATACCTGAATCGGACATCTGTGAAACACTGAAATTATTGGGATTTCATAATGATTCCAGGTTGGAAAGTGTTAATCTAGAATTCTTTCTGTAATGAAATAGTCTTTCATATTCATTTCAATATAAACACTGACCGCATTTACATAGTTGCAAGATGCAGATGTCATGAATGTCAGTACAAAGCCCAATGCTCAGTTTACTATTTACCACAATTCACGGGCATGAACCCACAACGTTTTTACTCAGGCAACAGTACTATCATGTAGTCAAGCTGACAAATGTGTGAAATATTCCAGTTCTCTGCCTGAAATAAACAGCATTGCAGGCATGTTTGGAAAGTAATTTCAATACGTTTAGAATCACATCAGTACCTAAATGCCAGCTTGGTTCTGCATGAGAAGGTTGTGGGTTCATGTCCAGATACAGGACTTCAGCACACATTGCAGATGACACTTGAGTGGAGCTTATATGAGAGTGCATCATTATCTCTGATTGAGCCACCTCCCCAAAGCATTTTTATCTAGCTGTCTGTGAGGTAACTGTCCATTACCTCGGTGCTGGTTTATACAGCTAACAATGCAAGAATTGCTCCTGGGTAAGTTCAATAGGTTCGTAATCAGCAAATCTGTTATCTCAATAGAATTTAACGTCAGTCATTTGTTTGATAAGTCAGTTGGCTACCAGTAGACACTCAACCTTCAGGCTTACCCAGAATCTCAGACAAATGGGGCCAGTCTCCACACATCACTTCCGCCATTCCAGTGGGAAACAAAGTGGGAACCAATGTAGCCTGGAGAGTGTAATGTAACTTGTGAAGGTTTTTAAGTGACTTTGTATAGTAAAACACACAACCCATTGCTCCTCAATTGGAATAGTCTTGCTCAGATTCTAAACGGAACTGATGATTTTATTTTTAATGAAATCTCAGTTCTTAGTTGCTCACATATATTTTTCCAGCACAACACCAGTCTATTTCCTGTGACCTTTTACCTTTTATACCACAACCATGTGACTGCAAAGCACTTCCCTTTATCTTTCAAAAGGCAACTGTTTCTTTAAATAGGTCACTAAAGATTGTCCTGGTTATCAGGTTGCAAGTGTGTTTGCGAAAGAAAGCCATTCATTTCCTGCCGGCCTTTTTGACCTTCCAATATCTTGGCATCCAACATTAGTAAAGTAGCCAATGTCATTTTAGAGCAACATTCCACAGTAATTGACTTATAATTAATGTCAGGATATGTATGTTCCCTTTCAGCAACTTAGCCATGAGCAACACCTGAGCAGTGAAAAAGGCAAGCCAGGTTAACAGCTAAACATCATAGCATTGCTTAAAATTCCAGACAACCTGTGAGCAACACCTCAAAGTCCATTAGCTAAAAGAAAAAACGTTTACACTAATAGTAAGACAATTAATAAGAGAATGACAAAAAAACCAGGCCAGAGATTTTTTAAAAACCCCAAAAACATAACTGGGAAAGTTAATTGTTGGAGGTAGAGAAAAAACTACAAAGAGAAAAGTGGTAAGGTAAAAAGCTGAAATCATGAAGAAAGTTAGGTAAATTTCTAGTTGCACACCCCGGCACAAGATTTATCCTGATGAGCCAGAAAATGGAAAACAGGAAAGAAGAAAAATAATGGAGGAGCAAAAAACAAAAGAAAGGTACTTGTGTGAGCAGATGCGCTGCATTCCCTTGTTGGAAACCTTTCTGTTCTGTAAAACAGTCAGTTTAGAATTATCAAAATATTTATCTAGCAACATTTTGTTAATGATACATTGAAAGCAGTAATTCTAACCACTTAGCAGGAATGTACAAACAGCCTTAGGAAATTTATTGGCACTGCACAGCAATATTTAATTCATTTGCTTTGATTGCTTTGATTGCAATTGAATTTTTCCATCCATTTAAGTGATCACAGTGAATATAAACAAGTTTTCTGCTAAAACTTTTCAACTGAGCAAAAAAAAAAATCCCCTAGGATTTTTATAATAGGCATTTTTTACTCCAGGATTTTTGCTTTTGCTGCTCTAATGGTAATGCATCTCTACACTAAGTTCAATGAAATATATAATGTTTTCATAGATTATTCTGCAGCTAGTTGATTCAACTATGCTGTCCACTGTGGTTGGTTAAAGTTTTGTTTCATCACAAGCCACTGTTAAAAATTGATCTGGCGTAATAATACAATGATATAAATTACTATCAGTAATGTTATATGACTGAAATGCAACGGTATCAACTTTTTCTATTTTTGAAGTATAAATGCATTTATTTTAAAGCAGGAATGAGAAAATTTGATATA
The DNA here is from genome assembly GCF_036365525.1 of Heterodontus francisci. NCBI lineage: Eukaryota > Metazoa > Chordata > Chondrichthyes > Heterodontiformes > Heterodontidae > Heterodontus > Heterodontus francisci. The sequence continues at coordinate 72,208,114 of NC_090386.1, forward strand.
AATATGTTAAGAGTTTGTCTGATTATGTATCTAATAGTAATTTCTACCCTACAGTTTTCAGACTTACAGAGCTATCCAAAGTTTGCAGTAGTTACATTGGTGCAGATCAGTTAATTTGGCATAATTTAGATACTAGTATGTAAGTGGTATAAATTTTCTCATAAATTTATAGTTAGTATCGATAAATGTTGTTAATATTTTATTTTGTAATGAGACCTGTTTTAGTTGTTAGTATATTAACTCATTGACAAACCTAAGATGTTCAATGTCTCACAGATTCACAAAGATTAATTCTTGTGCCTATCAGCAGTTGCCAAATATTTAATCCAGTATCACAAGGTAGAAAGCTTTTGCTAAAGTGCAGTTTTCTGTAATGTGTCTACAAATGGTTGTTTGTAGAATCATTGCTTAAAAATTCTTCAACTTGCAGACAAATAGCAGAAAAGTGTATCAGCAAATTTACCAATGCTTCGTCAATTGACTTTCAGCAGTCAAGTCATATGGTAAGTATTTATCACTTCAAACAAGGTGGAAAGTTAGGTAGTCCAATAGTTGGTACTTCTGTCCCAAAAACTGCAAAAAAAATCCATATTCTCTGTCTCCCCCTCTCTCACTGTTTTCCCCCACCCCAAACTGATGGCTTGGGACAAGGTTGCATGGTGTCTTCCAGTTACATGTGACCATTACTCATGTGTGAGGTTGACAGGAGTGTCAGCAGGCACATCATCTGTGGAGAGAAGCTGAGCCTGGTCAGTCCACTCAACATCCACATATACATACTACCAGCAGGGATTACTGGACAGCAATCAGGAACCAGAACTCTGTTTTGAATTTCTCTTCCCTAACCCATTTCGAACAGCCCTCCTGATATGAAGAATGCGTGCAACCACATTAGTGAAAAATCCAGCCCCTTGAATTGCTTTGCAAGGACCTTTACTCAGATCCGAATTGGTGTGTTTCCTCTGAAAGTATAAATGTTCTTGTGCCCATTGATTAGGTGCTAATGAAGAGTGGAAATTTGTAGGCTGGTGAAATCAGTCTTATGAATATGTTATTCATCAGCATGGCTTTGCTGTGCTTTGTTGCAGAGGGCACAGGAAGACTCTTCTTTGAATTCTACCGACTACTTCATGACACCAAACCAAAGGAGTGGGAAGACAGGCCTTTCTTCTGGTTATTTGAAAATGTTGTTGCCATGGGCGTCAATGATAAAAGGGACATTTCACGTTTCTTGGAGGTAGTATTTAAACTCTGTCCAGTTATACAGTTATATTGTTTCCCACCTATTCTCAATTGTATTAATTATGGTAATTCTGACCATAATGCTGCACTATGACAAGTCATTTATGGCTCTCATTAATGAAGAAATTAGACAAAAAGATTATTGACTGAACTGGCCCTTATTGTGTGCACGGGCAAAGATAAATGAAAATGGGTGAAAAAGGTTAGGATTTGCATTTATGTACTCATTTACAATTTTCACTACATGTGTAAAAGAAGAAAACTGCATTTATTGAATATACAGCAAAATCAAGTGCAAATGTTGCAATCATGATACATTGGTCAGCAAAAATGTACGGTCACACTCAGTTATAAGTTGCATGCCTGGTTTGTGGCTCATAAAAACCTATTTACTTCTGTAGTTTATAGTAGGCAAATGGCCTGGAGGCACAAATTGCTATTTTTGTTTTAAGAGATTACCTGCTTTTTTTTTTAAGAAAATGAACTTGTTTGATTACTGTATTGATGGGAACAGGAATTTGCTTCTACAAAAACTTCCTTTGCAGTTCATGTATAGGGTAATGTGTTACAACCTCACTGAGACCATTAACATTAAAACATGAGATATGAACTTTCCAGACCAACCTGAAGAAGTACATGACAATATTTCGCATTAAGACTTTTACTAGAACAAACTAAAAATCAACATTAACTAAACAGTAATTTGTAAGTAGCTAATACACTAAATTACAGAGAAAGGTATTTCCCTTTAACTTATTAAAACACTTGAAAACCTCACACCACATTGATACCTTACACAATGTCCTCATTGAAGTGATACCTTTGCAGTTAAAAGTCCCAACCTCCTCCCAGTTGCAATGGGTTGGATCTCCCAGTCCTTCTCAGAGTCAGTGTCCTCGTCGCTCACTTCTTCTGAGCACTTTCAAACTGGACGTCTGTGAATAAGGTGATCTTGGTGACCCCATTGGTCTTTTTTTCCTATGCAAACCTCAGCTTTTGAATTGAGCTCAAGTCTTAGCAGTCTTTCACTGTATCAGTGTTCTGAGAGAAGATATTTTCTCTCTCTCTCTCCCTGTCTCTCTCTCTCTTTCCTGAGGCTGCCACTGCTGGTCTTTGTGTCTTCCAGTCTTCCTTACAGCCTCCAGACTTCAGAACGCCTGTTAAATTTATCTAGAATTAAAAGTCAATAGTCAATTGCTTTTTTCAATATGCAGAGTCCACAAGCCTGGCCATAGGAGAACCACCTGGGCCTTCCTTTGTTTCCAAGTGTTAAAAATTTCAACTTGAGTTTACGCCTTCAGAGCCCCTGGCTCCCTGTTTACGATCTGAGAGTCTGGGAGAGTGAAACCCATTGTTCTTCAGGTGTTACAGTCTTGCATTCTGCTTTCAAAAGGGTCTTTTATCTGGGTTTCTTGTTGGCATGGTACCCAGGATCCCTGTCTTGTCTCTAGGCAGTGTCGGTGTGAGGTCTCATGCCTCCTCTGAATCTTTCTTACACTACATTAGAAAAACCACAGATTTTGAAAACATAATTGCGCTACAAAGTCCAGCATTCATAACAAATTTTATTGACCTGTGTTATCAGTGACACCCTGACTTTGGTGAAACCTGCCATTAGGAAAAAAACTACTTGCTTATTCTCGCTCAAGGGAAAAGTGATTAAATCGTTTCAATACATTGCGCACCTATTTTATGCAGAACTGCATAAGACTGACTAATGCTACGAATAGTCTTACTGGCTTCTGAAAGAGCCTGAGGAAATAAATTTGAGGAGGCAAGCATCTTCATGGCTATTAGCAGCATTGTACCTATTGTACTGTTTGGCTGCAAACATTCTTCTTCATCCTTTTTCTCTTCCCCTAAGTAACTCAAATACAGTATAGGCCCAAGAAGAACAATACTATGTGAAATGGAATGGTGAAAAGATAAGAGTAGTCCACGGGTGAAGGTGCTAAATTGGGGGAAGGCTAATTATAACAATATTAGGCAGGAACTGAAAAATTTAGATTGGGGGCGGCTGTTTGAGGGTAAATCAACATCTGACATGTGGGAGTCTTTCAAACGTCAGCTGATTAGAATCCAGGACCAGCATGTTCCTGTGAGGAAGAAGGATAAGTTTGGCAAGTTTCGGGAACCTTGGATAACGCGGGATATTGTGAGCCGAATCAGAAAGAAAAAGGAAGCATTCGTAAGGGCTGGAAGGCTAGGAACAGACGAATCCCTTGAGGAATATAAAGACAGTAGGAAGGAACTTAAGCAAGGAGTCAGGAGGGCTAAAAGGGGTCATGAAAAGTCATTGGCAAACAGGATTAAGGATAATCCCAAGGCTTTTTATACGTATATAAATAGCAAGAGGGTAACAAGGGAAAGGGTTGGCCCACTCAAGGACAGAGAAGGGAATCTATGTGTGGAGCCAGAGGAAATGGGCGAGGTACTAAATGAGTACTTTGCATTGGTATTCACCAAAGAGAAGGACTTGCTGGATGATGAGCCGAGGGAAGGGAGTGTAGATAGTTTCAGTCATCTCATTATCAAAAAGGAGGAGGTGTTGGGTGTCTTGCAAAGCATTAAGGTAGATAAGTCCCCAGGGCCTGATGGAATCTACCCCAGAATACTGAGGGAGGCAAGGGAAGAAATTGCTGGGGCCTTGACAGAAATCTTTGCATCCTCATTGGCTACAGGTGAGGTCCCAGAGGACTGGAGAATAGCCAATGTTGTTCCTTTGTTTAAGAAGGGTAGCAAGGATAATCCAGGAAATTATAGGCCGGTGAGCCTTACGTCAGTGGTAGGGAAATTATTAGAGAGGATTCTTCGGGACAGGATTTACTCCCATTTGGAAACAAACAAACTTATTAGTGAGAGGCAGCATGGTTTTGTGAAGGGGAGGTCGTGTCTCACTAATTTGATTGAGTTTTTTGAGGAAGTGACAAAGATGCTTGATGAAGGAAGGGCAGTGGATGTTATCTATATGGACTTCGGTAAAGCCTTTGACATGGTCCCTCCTGGCAGACTGGTACAAAAGGTGAAGTCACACGGGATCAGAGGTGAGCTGGCAAGATGGATACAGAACTGGCTCAGTCACAGAAGACAGAGGGTAGCAGTGGAAGGGTGCTTTTCTGAATGGAGGGATGTGACTAGTGGTGTTCTGCAGGAATCAGTGCTGGGACCTTTGCTCTTTGTATATATAAATGATTTGGAGGAAAATGTAGCTGGTCTGATTAGTAAGTTTGCGGACGACACAAAGGTTGGTGGAGTTGCGGATAGTGATGAGGATTGTCAGAGGATACAGCAGGATATAGATCGGTTGGAGACTTGGGCGGAGAAATGGCAGATGGAGTTTAGTCCGGACAAATGTGAGGTAATGCATTTTGGAAGGTCTAATGCAGGTGGGAAGTATACAGTAAATGGCAGAACCCTTAGAAGTATTGACAGGCAGAGAGATCTGGGCGTACAGGTCCACAGGTCACTGAAAGTGGCAACGTAGGTGGATAAGGTAGTCAAGAAGGCATACGGCATGCTTGCCTTCATTGGTCAGGGCATAGAGTATAAAAATTGGCAAGGCATGCTGCAGCTGTACAGAACTTTAATTAGGCCACACTTAGAATATTGTGTGCAATTCTGATCGCCACACTACCAGAAGGATGTGGAGGCTTTGGAGAGGGTACAGAAGAGGTTTACCAGGATGTTGCCTGGTCTGGAGGGCATTAGCTGTGAGGAGAAGTTGGATAAACTCGGATTGTTTTCACTGGAACGACGGAGGTGGAGGGGCGACATGATAGAGGTTTACAAAGTTATGAGCGGCATGGACAGAGTGGATAGTCAGAAGCTTTTTCCCAGGTTGGAAGAGTCAGTTACTAGGGGACATAGGTTTAAGGTGAGAGGGGCAAAGTTTAGAGGGGATTTGCAAGGCAAGTTCTTTACACAGAGGGTGGTGAGTGCCTGGAACTTGCTGCCAGTGGAGGTGGTGGAAGCAGGTACGATAGCGACGTTGAAGAGGCATCTTGACAAATACATGAATAGGATGGGAATAGAGGGATACGGTCCCCGGAAGTGCAGAAGGTTTTAGTTTAGACTGGCATCAAGATCGGCGCAGGCTTGGAGGGCCGAATGGCCTGTTCCTGTTCTTTGTTCTTTGAAAGCTGACAATAGGTCCTATAAAACAGCCTTATAAAGCTACTATTCACACACACTGCAGCCCTGGTGCCTAAAATAATGAAATTGCTAGTTTTCCATTACACCCAAGAGAATTGCAACAGAAATTATATTTCTTCCTTACCCCTTTAATGACCTTTCCACCTCCTGTGCAGCCTTGTAACTGCTAATGCCAAGTTTATATGGCCATTAAAATCCTCCTCCTTATGATCAACATGAGTGGTGGATGATATGGAAGGCACTATGATGCTGTTTCTGTATTTTGATTTTTTTTAAAGTTAAATGCAAGTGCCTCTTTTAGGTGGGATCTGCTTGCTCCTGCTTGTTCCATCCCAGAAATGCACATCATGCGCAAAGTGGTCAGAACATAAGAAGCAGAAGCAGGAGTAGACCATACAGCCTTCAAGCCTGCTCCGTCATTCAGTACAATGATGGCTGATCTTCTGCCTCAACTCCACTTTCACGCCTGCTCCCCATATGCCTTGATTCACTGAGAGACCAAAAATCTATCTCAGCCTTGAATACACTCGGTAACGGAGCATCCACAACCCTCTGGGATAGAGAAATTTCTCTTTATCTCCGTCCCAAATGATTGATTCCTTATCCTGAGACTGTGTCCCCATGTTCCAGATTCCCCAGCCAGGGGAAACGAGCGCTCAGTGTCTACCCTGTCAAGCCCCTTCAAAATCTTGTATGTTTCAAAAGGCATTTGAGAAGGTGACACATAAAAGATTAATAGGCAAGATAAGGCCTCATTCTTCTAAACTCCAGAGACTGGAGACCCAGTTTACTCAGCCTCTCATCATAGGACAATTGTCTCATGTGAAACAATTTAGTGAACCTTCGTTGTACCACCTCCAAGGCAATCATTAGATATGGAGACCAAAACTGGTGCGATCACACCCTGGTACAAAACCCTATACAATTGTAGCAAGACTTCCTTATTCTTGTACTCCAATCTCCTTGCAATAAAGGCCAACATGCCATTTGCCTGCCCAATTGCGTGCTGTATCTACATGCTAATTTTCTGCGTTCCTAGTACAACTACATCCATGTCTCTCTCAACATCTAAATTTAAAAGTTTCATGTCTTTTTAAAAAATGTTCTGCTTTTCTATTATTACCAAAGCGAATAACCTCACACTTCCCCACCTTGTTGCCCACTCACTTAACCTATCTATACCTCTTTGCAGCCTCTTTGTGTCCTCCTCACAGTTTACATTCCCACCTAGCTTTGTATCGTCAACAAACTTGGATATATTAGTCTCGATCTCTTCGTCTAAGTCATTAATATAGATTGTAAATAATTAAGGCCCCGCACAGATCCTCACAGCACTCCACTAGTTACAGCCTGCCAAATTCAAAAGGCACCATTTATCACTACTCTGCTTCCTGTCTGTTAACCAATCTTCCATCCATGCTAACATATTATCTCCAATTCCATGAGCCCTTATCTTGCATCTTAAACTTTTGTATGGCAGCTTATTGAATGCCTTTTTGGAAATTCAAGTATACCATATGTAATGTTCCATAATGAATCTCTAGCCCTTTTTCCTCATCAGAAGATCCCAGAAAAGAAATTTAATATAGAATATTTCAACAAAGAAAATCAGTACCTGTAAATCATCTGTTCTTGCCTGTAGTTGCTCCAATAACATTTTCCCTCTTTTACTCTATTTCAGTGTAACCCCATTATGATTGATGCAATAGACGTGTCAGCAGCACACAGAGCTCGCTATTTTTGGGGAAACTTACCAGGAATGAACAGGTTAGATGTATTTCTGTTCTTTAAAGTATTTTTGAATTTTGTATAGTCATTAATTCAGTTACTTATCAAATACTTTGCGTATGTCGTAAAAAAATTAAAATAATATACTATACTAGTTTTCAGCGGTAACTCTGTTGGTAGAATTCTTGTCTCTGAGTCACAAGGTTCCAGGGTCAAGTCCCACTCCAGGGCTTGAGCACAAAAGTCAAGGCCGATGTTCCAATGCAGTGCTGAGGGAGAGCTGCATTGCTGGAGGTACTGTCTTTTGGATGAGAATTCATCTGCGGCCTGCTCAAGTGGATGTAAAAGATCCCATGGCACTATTTTGAAGAGCAGGGTAGTTATACCCAGTATCCTGGGCAATATTGATCCCTCAATCAACATCACAAAAATAGATTACCTGGTCATTTTCACATTGCTGTATGTGGGAGTTTTCTGTGTGTAAATTGGCTGCTGCTTTTCCTACATTACAACAGTGACTATGCTTCAAAAGTATTTCAGTGGCTGTAAAGCGCTTTAAGATGTCTGATGATAGTGAAAAGCACTATATAAATGCAAGTCTTTCTTTCTTTATAAAGTGTGATATTATTATGGCTTCCTTCAGGTGGAACTGTTGTTCAAACATGCATTTGAATGCTAGTCTACAAAAGGCTGGAAATTATATTGGCAGTATTAATAGATGAATGCTTAACCTGTTTATATGACATTCTCTGTCACTATTTTAACAGAGGTGTTAACCTGTTTAGAATAAATGGGTTATACCTACACCAAGATAGTGACAAGAGGAATTTCATACAAGCGCATTAACTATTTATCTGATAATATTGTTAACTGGACTCTTTAACCCTCTTAAATGTATGCTTGCTCCTTATTTTTAAAATTTTGGTGAACCTATGATAGGTACCACAGTGTCCTTTCATCTCTGGGACCTGAGCTTGGATCCAGCTCTAATTGATGGGAGGAAAGCTTTTTATTCTCTGTGACCTATAAAAGATCCTTATGTGAGATGGCACACAGAAGTCAAAGTGATGGTCTGTGTGCAAAATTAAACTACTCACACCACTGTAATAGGGAGTGTTCTGTTGAGGTCAGGATTAAGGTACATTGTTGGGGTAGAGTAGAGGGAGCTTTTGTTTGCATCTTGTTCTTGTAGCACCTGATCTGGAAGTACTTGAACCAGACACTGGGGCCAGGTTTTTTATGAGCCCCCCAAGGCAGGATCGGAGGTGGGGGGGCATGGAGTATCATGGTGGGGAGGGGGGGGGGGCGGTGAGCGGAGGGACAATCGCCCAGCGATCATCCCGGGGGCGGGATAGGCCAACGACAGCCTTCCCGCCCAAAGGTCAATTGAAGCCCTTATGTGGCCTATTAACGGCCAATTAAGGGCCTCTTCCTGCCACCACTGGAATCTTACCAGTAGCGGTGGTGGGAGAATGCTTTGTAAAGTGAGATGCACTCCCTGCGGGCTTGGGGGATGGGGGTGGTGGGGGAGAGGTCCCTCCTCCATGGGCAATTTCCTTTAAAAGGATGGGGATCCCGCCTCCTTAAACTTAGTATCAAAAAGACCGGAGGATCGCTCTGGTGGGGGCACAAAAAGGCAGGAGCGGGGTTTCCCATCTCCAGTACAAAATCCAGCCTCGGATGTGCAAAGTTGCAATTTTTTCCGTGTCCCACCATTGGCCCCCATCAAATAAAATTATGTCTCCAACCTGCAATATTGGTATCACAATCAATAATCTTTCAGTGTGAACATCATTAAGATCAACGACTGGAGCAACTGGCTGTCAATGTCTGCACTGCAAACAGTGTTGCCAAGAAAGCAGCCTTAAATCTCAATAACCCCCACCAAACTATAAAATATATGTATGACAAAAAAGGACGTGTCCTGATATAATCAGCATTGTGAAACTCACCATTCGCTCATTTATCCCTTAATTTATGAAAAATTCTTTCAGACTCATAATTTATTTGGTAAATTTAAACAAAAAGCAGCTGTGTATAATTGAATTTCACCTTGATAGGCTAGTATATATATCTTTTAAAAATGTTGTATCCTGGTTCTAGGTGGACTTTACTCTCCTTATTAAAAACTGAAATAGCTCAGAGATTACTTCCCTAACTCATAAGCAAATAATTCTTTGATCAAGAATTAAGTAAAATAAAGGCTTTCTTTGCCTGTAATATGTCTATAATGCTCATGGTTTTATTATAACCAGCAGGTTCTTCAGACAGGAATGTGGTTTTGTGATATGACATTAGCCTCTCACATTTTATGATGTCCTGGGATTGAAACAGCTATGTGTCAACTCATTGAATAACCTCCTAATCAATTGTATCTGATCTGTACGCTCATCAAAGTTGGCTGTTAAGGACAAATATTTATATTTCAAATTAATTAAAGGCATGTAATGCAAAATAATCTTTGAGTGTTCCACAGTTCTGGTAGTGGTCAATACATGTTCAGATTCATTAAACTCTATGAATTGGAGACTTAAGTAATTCAAGAGACTGTGCCATTCCAAGAGTTTGTCAGAAAGTGTTGAGAGAACATGGACTCTTTTATAGTTGCATTTGTTGTAAATTATTTCTTGACCTATATAGTATCTGTTTATAACATTTGTTTCTTTAAATTAGCTAATTGTAAATACATTTTATTGTTATAATTTGCACAAAATTGATGGAAGTTCTGCATAGGTTCCAGTATTATTCCTAAGTAAGGCAAGTGTTCGCTCTTGGTTATGTTGACTCAGTACAGCAAAAAATGAAAGATGCAGATTGTAAGGACAGTATCCACTTAGGGAAACTTTTGTCAGGCTTTTATAGGAGAGAATGATGTTGGAATAGCCTAAGCCATGACTGTATTCTTAAATCTCCCATGTGAATCATGAGCATTGGAAAAACATTTCAGTGAATTATTAGTGTTGGCAACATTGAATAATTTCAAGATTATTTTAAACTCAAGGTTGAGATAATCAGGGTAATCTACCACCTTCATGCTGTCCCACTCCCAGTCCAATCCTCGAGGCCTTTTCTTCAGCAATGAGAGATGTCCATTAGGTGTCCGCAGCTGGCTGGTTCAATGACATTGTAGCCAAAGACCCAGGATTAGGTGTGCCTTGGACCTATTCATTCAAGCAGAGGCATCAATCCCTGTGCTCCGTGTGTGCCTGTTTTTGAATATATGTGAATTTTTCCCACAAAGTCTTCCAGAAGACTGCTGTTTAAGTCCTAGTTTATTATTCAAAAATAACAGAATTTTCTTATGCCTGAAGCACTCATTAGCATCCTCTCCTTTATGAAGTAAAAGTAATGTTAATTCTAATTATATGAAAGATAATCCTCAGACATCATGCTGATTAGTTAAAGTTTTGTTGAACATTTCACAGAACTGGTCTTGATTTTGATTTCAATTACCAGGGTACAGTGTTAAAGCAGCTTTGCTAGTTCATTCAGATCACATGCAGCAACATGAGCTGTTCATACATTACTTGATACAGCACTGTAAGCAGTGCATCATTTACAGCCCAGTTCAGTAACTGAGAAACCTGTATCTGAATAATTTATATTCCTCATATTATTCCGGTCGCAAAATTATGAAATGGGAATATGACGAAACAGACAGTTTGGGGTGGTAATAAGGTTGATTTGTTTTGAGCTACGAGGAGAGATTATTTTTTGGGAACAGGCAATCAGATTAGTCTCACTCTATCTGGTCTATTACTTCCTCTAGGTAAGCAACAAAAGTGATTTCAGGTTTCAGTAATTAAAATTACAAGAAAAGATTGAGGAAGTTGAATTTCTTTCCTTTGAAGAACTGGAGACTTTGAAGTGACCTAATTGAAGTTCTCAAATCTTTGAAGGGGATTGACAAAACTCCCAGGGATAATGAAGTGAAATTGGTAGACGCCAGCAGCATGAAACAGGCTCATAGCAAATCGACAGCTGATTTTTTTTTCCCTCATCCATTAACTTTGAAAATATCGTCAAGATTTTTAATTTCAAACCAAGTAAAGGCAATGGTGAGACTAGGAAATGAATCTCCAAAAAATGTTTGGATTATTGTTCTGTGAACTTCAGTGGAAAGAAGATCAGGTACGATGAAAAATCGGCAGCTGATTTACAACAAGCCCTTTCGCTCTGCTGACATAGAATACTTTCACCCCGTATAAATTTAAGAATGAGGAAATTGAGAGTAAAAAGGGAAGTTAGGCAATAATTTTCACCCCAAGATAATAGAATTGTGGAATAAGTTCTTGGGTAAAGTCATAGGAGTGGACAATATAATTGGGATCATGAAGCAGTTCTTTAACTGCCGGAGAACGATCTGAGAAGTACACTGAAAAACTGGGTAGCTGAGGTTAATGAAAAAGCACTAGTCTTTTTAAACTTATTGCCCTCTTTTGATCTAAAAATTCTTGTATTTTGTATAGCGTGACAAGAATATAACTGACTAATAGCTCTGCTACTTTTGAGTCTGATTGACATGTAACATGTATTTTCCAAATTTTAACTCTATTATGTGTATCGGCAGCACCGTGACAGGGCACACTTAAATGCATTATGGTAGAATTTCTGCTAGTTTGCATTAGGTTTAGCAGTGCAATTCGAGTGAAATTGGCTGAAACCCCTGCGTAAGTTACATCTAGTGTAAATCGAGTTTCTGCAATGTTTTTAACGCTTGTTTAAAAATAACTTTGTCCGATGCTGGTCCTGTCTACAAACCTGACCAATTCTAAGATCGAAATAGTGGCAATGGCAAGTTTTCACCAGCTGTGACAGTTCGAGGAGGGTTTTCAAACTGAACTTGCTTTCTTGGGCAAACATGTTTAATAGATCTTACATATTAAAAGTATTTAATTTACTAAGAAACTGATTAGTGTATGCCAATGAAAAAATGATTCAGTATAACTTTGCCATTTTCAGTGTTTAAAATCAGGTTACTCACAGGTGGAAGACTAGACACTTATTATAAATGTTTAACTTTTAGTGATAAACCCATTTTCAGCTGTTTTGATAAAACTGCACTGGATACCACCATAAATACATCATTGAATATCGAAAGATTTTACATTTGTGATTATACAAATCAATTTTAGCGCAAACTCTAACTGCAACCTAACAGCACGATTTCAAATCCTATTTCCCAATTGCATCCAAAATGGAAACTCTAACCCATTACTCTTATTGACTGTCATCATTTCAAAAAAAACCTCATGCATATAAAGATATTTGCTGGGAATTTCATAGGGCTTTTCCCTGATTGGCCACTGTAACCTCAAGTAGATACATGAACTGGATTTACACTGATCTACTGCTGAAGTTACAGCAGCAGATCAGGAGAAACCTTGAGGAAATTTCCAACAATTGTTATCTTCTTGTAAACTCCAATTGGATGAATGTGTTCATAAGTTCTCTTGTGTCATGATGCTTTCTACGGTTTCTATATTTGCAAGAATGTTGCCAGGGCTTGAAAATTGCAGCTATGAGGAAAGATTGGATAGGCTAGGCTTGTTTTCCTTAGAACAGAGGAGGCTGGGGGTGACTTAATTGAGGTGTATGAGGGGCCTACATAGAGTAGACAGGGAGGACCTGTTTCCCCTAGTGGAGAGGTCAATTACCGGGGGCACAGATTTAAGGTGATTGGTAGAAGGATTAGAGGGGACATGAGGGAAACGTCTTCACCCAGAGGGTGGTGGGTGTCTGGAATTCGCTGACCTGATCGGTGGTGGAGGCAGAAACCCTCAACTCATTTAAAAGGTACGTGGACCTGCACTTGAAGTGCTATGGCCGGCAAGGCTACGGACCAGGTGCTGGAAGGTGCAATTAGAATGGGCGGCTAGTTTTTCAGCCGGCGTAGACACAATGGGCTGAATGGCCACTTTCTGTTCCATAACCTTTCTATGGTTTCTAAGCTACTAAATCATACTAATAATACTAGGGTTCACATTGTCACTTATTTCAGATGAGATCAAATTGAAGAGTACTATTAACACTCATTTCAAAGATAAAGCAAACAAGCAAGCAGAGTGTCTTAGATTTGTCACTTGTAAACATTGATATGCACAGTATATGATGGGAAAATTTGCTTATTGTACCTTTCATTGTCACACTTCTTTCTTCATTGATCTGTTTGGTCGAGCCATATTCAATATAGGCCTAAACTTTGTCATTTTGCACTCAATCGCTATTTTGATACATCCATGTAAAGACCTTGTTACTTTCTTGTAAAGACCAAACAGATGAATGTGTTCAAAGCTCTCGGTGCACAGATGGGACATGAAAATCTCTGCCAATCAGCAGTAAATTACACTGAAATAAGTAACTAAACTGCCTTGACCTGTATTACAAAATGGCTCTCAGTCTCTTGTATTGAAAAATGGGGCTTGCATGTTTTCCTGAGGAAAATTTCTGCATATTGGAATGAGGTTTTATCATCACTTCTTGCTCATTCTCCCATCTCTGGCTAAAAAGTGACAATAATAGGAATTCACTGTATCCTAATCTAGCTGTAAATGGGTATGTGCCCTCGATTACTACCACATTGTATTTGGTGTAATACAATCGTGCAGCTCACTTTCAGTCTCTAGCATGAGCATGAGAATTGAATTCATTCTGTCTACATGCATGAACTGTCTGTGACATGCAAAAATGTTTTAAGATGCATGAATTCTGTATTGGGGATGGGTACACTGGATGTGAGTCTCAGGTATGCATGTACATTATATAAGGCCGTGGGGACAGTGAATGCATTCACATAGGACAAATATAATTTAAATAAATAATAAGAAGTAGGGATTGGATTGAGTCAGGATTCTTACATTCATATCCATTTGTGGAAAATTTGAATGGAACCTGTCTGAGGTTCAGAGAACTTAATGAATTTTAGTATTTCTAATCACCATTTTGATACAAATTACTGAGAACAATGCTATTGCACGAATGCTGATATGCTTACATCATTCCCCTCGCTGCTAGATTAATGAAGGTGTTAACTTGTTTATTTTGGTTTGGTTAACACCTCTATTAAATAGCAGAGACAGTAATTTGATATGAGTGCATTAGGAGTCATTCCACAATAAGATTTAAAGTACAATGCCTTTTGTCTGTAGTGAAAGGTTTACAACAGTTGACAGAAATACTTAGAGATGCTAAAATTATGTTTCAGTTTAGTCACAGAATCACAGAATTGTTACAGTGCAGAAGGAGGCCATTCGGCCCATTGTGCCACACTGGCTCTCTGATAGAGCATCTCCCTCAGTCCCATTCCCCTGCCTTCTCCCCAATAACCCTGCACATTCTTCCTTTTCATATAACTGTCTAATTCCCTTTTGAATGCTTCAATTGAACCTGCCTCCACCACACTCTCAGGCAGTGAATTCTCGCTGCGTGGAAAAGTTTTTCCTCATGTCACTTTTGCTTCTCTTACCAAATACTTTAAATCTGTGCCCTCTCATTCTTGATCCTTTCATGAGTGGGAACAGTTTCTCTCTATCTACTCTGTCCAGACCTCTCAAGAATTTGAATATCTCTATCAAATCACCTCTCAGCCTTCTCTTCTCCAAGGTATTGTAAGCCAGCAAATAAATAATAATCTTTATAATAAATCTTAATTATTGCCTAACAATTACAACACCTTTGTGGAGAAATTTGCAGGGCTCTTGGGAAAAAACGTAGGAGCAGGAGTAGGCCATTCAGCCCTTTAAGCCTTGTCCTCCATTCTAGATCATGGCTGATCGTCTACCTCAACACCATACTCCCGCACTATCCCCACATCCCTTGATGTCATTAGCAATGAGAAATTTATCGATCTGTCTTGAACTTACTCAGTGACTGAGCTTCCACCACCCTCTCGGGCAGAGAATTCCAAAGATTCACCACGCTATGAATCAAGAAATTTCTCCTCATCTCAATCCTAAATGGCTTGCCCTTTATTCTGAAATTGTGTCCCCTGGTTCTAGACCCCACAGCCAGGGGAAACATCCTTTCTGCATCTACCTTGCCTATCCCTTTAAGAATTTTGTAAGTTTCTATGAGATTGCCTCTCATTCTTCTAAACTCCAGAGAATACAGGCCCAGTCTCCTCAATCTCTCCTCATAGGACAATCCCACCATCCCAGGAATCAGTCTGGTGAACCTCCGCTGCACTCCCTCTATGGCAAGTATATCCTTCCTCAGGCAAGGGGACCAGAACTGTACACAATAGCCGGAATTTTAAGCCGCCCCAGCGGGTCGGATGGTGGCATGGGGGTGGCGTAAAATTGAGTGGCAGGCTCCGGGAGTCCTACCCGCCCCATTTCTGCCTCCGGACAAGTTTATGGAGGTCGGGTGGGGGGGGTGGGAAACGGCCCGCCCGCTCGCCCGAGGCCAATCAAGCCCCTTAAGTGATCACTTAAGGGCCCTCACCCACCTCCAAGGGTATTTTACACGTGGCAAGTGGGTGTGCTGGGGACATGGAAGGCCGCCCAGCGATACCTGCCAGCCTTTCCGTACCCCGGGGGGGTATGCCAGTCAGGCACAGGGTGCCCGATTGAGAGCCGCCCCCGCCTCCCAACCCACCCCCGGGACCCAAGACACGCCCCCTCCCCCCAAAGGACCACTCCAGCCTCACCAGGGAAGGACCGATCCCCCTGGTGAGGCATGCCCCTACTTACCTTCCCTCCTCGATCCATGGCGTCGGCTTGGCTGCAGTCCCAGCAGTGGCCACCGCTCCTGGTGGCGCTGCTGGGACTAAGAGATGCCGGCCCGCTGATTGGCCGGCAACCCGATGAGGCGGGACCTCCTCCCTCAAGTGGGTGGAAGTCTCGCCTCGGGACAATTAAAGCCTGGGGCTCCATAAAATATGGCGTGGATCCACAGGCTAGGCGGAAGCGGGTTCACCTCCGACTTTCATGTTGGAGTCCGGCTGCTGTCCATCCACCGTAAAATTCCGACCAATGGGCTGAATTTTATGTTGCGTTCAGTAAAAGATGTCGGCACGCAAGCGCGGTTTTACTCCGTGGAGCCGCTGCTTTGTTATACACTGCGGTTCATTTACATGGCCGCGCCCTTACATTTAATTTAAATGCTTAAAGGGAAAGTTTAATAAAACTGATCTTAAAAAATTCCATACATGTTTTAAGCCCCTCTCACCACCCCCCATTAACAATACACTCATTTCTTGCCCCCCCCCCAAAAAGTACTTACCTTGTGTACCTGACCTTCTCCCCCCACAAAGTTCACAAACCTTTAACTTTACCCCTTCCCACCATCCCCTGCACCAATCAGAATAGTTTGACCCCACTCCCCCCACTGTGAAACTTACCTCCTCCCCCCTCGCCGCAGGTGTTGCACCTCGTTTCCCCGGATGGGGATCCAAAGGCGCAGCACTGCCGGCTGCCGGGATGAAGATTGCGGCAGCACTTCAGGAGGCAACGGGAACGCCGTTAACTCAGGTAAATTTATGAATTTGAATATTTAAATTACGGTCAGTCGCCGAGCAGCGGGGATCCTCCAGGAGGCCTCGCCGCTGCCGGCAATATCAGGACGGGCCCTTCTGGCGTCAAGGTCCGTGGCAGGCCTCATTCGGGGCAATCTTCATGCCCCCCGCCTCCCGCCACGAGTCCCGACTTCGAAGCCTCTGTAAAATCCAGCCCAATATTCCATGTGCTGCCTCACCAAAGCTCTATACAATTGAAGCAAGACTTCTTTGCTCCTGTACTCAAATCCTCTTGTGATAAAGGCTAACAAACCATTTGCCTTCCTAATTGCATGCTGTACCTGCATGCTAGCTTTCAGTGACTTATGAAGGACACCAAGGACCTTCTGGACATCAACACTTTCCAATCTCTTACCATTTAAGAAATACTCTGCACCTCCATTCCTCCTACCAAAGTGGATAACCTGACATTTATCCACATTATATTCCATCTGCCATGTTCTTGCCCAATCATTCAGCCTGTCCAAATCCCCTTCAAGCCTCTTTGCATCCTCCTCACAACTCACATTCCCACCAAGTTTGGTATCATCCGCAAACTTGGAAATATTACAATTGGTCCCCACATCTAAATCATTGATATAGATTGTGAACAGCTGGGGCCCAAACTCTGATCTTTGCTGGTCACAGCCTGCCAACCTGAGAATGACCCATTTATTCCTCCACTCTGTTTTCTGCATGCTACCCAATCCTCAATTCATGCTAGTATATTACCCCCAATCCCATGCGCTTTAATTTTGCTTAGTAACCTCCTATGTGGGACTTTATCAAAAGCCTTCTGAAAGTCCAAATACACCACATCCACTGGTTCCCCCTTATCCACTCTACTAATAACATACTCAAAAAAGTCTTAACAAGTTTGTCAAGCACGATTTCCCCTTCATAAATCCATGTTGACTCTGCCCAATCAGACCATTATTTTCCAGTAATCACATCCTTTATAAAAGATTGTAGTATTTCCCCTACTACTGATGTCAGGCTAACAGGTCTATAGTTCCCCGTTTTCTCTCTCCCTCCTTTCTTAAACAGTAGAGTTACATTTGCAACCTTCCAGTCTGCAGGCACCATTGCAGAATTTATAGAATTTTGAAAGATGATCACCAATGCATCCACTATCTCTGTAGCCATCTCTTTCAACACTCTAGGCTGAAGATCATCGGGTCCCAGGGAATTTGTCAACTTTCAGTCCTCATACTACTTTTTTTACTAATCCTAATTTCTTTCAGTTCCATATTCTCACTAGACCCTTGGATCTCAAGTATTTCAGGGAGACTCCATGTAGCTTCCTCTGTGAAGACAGACACAAAGTAATTATTTAGCTTCTCTGCCATTTCTCTATTTTCCATTTTAAATTCTACTGTCTCTGCCTGTAATGGACCCACATTTGTCTTTACCAATTTTTTTCCTTTTTACATACCTGTAGAAGCTTTTACAATCTGTATTTATATTTCTTGCTAGTTTACCTTCATATTCTAGTCTCTCTTTATCAATTTCTTGGTCCTCCTTTGCTGGATTCTAAAATTCTCCCAATCCTCCGGCTTACGACTTTTTTAGGCAACTTTGATCTAATACTACCTTTAACTTCCTTTTTTAGCCATGGCTGACTCGCTTTCCCTATTGGGTTCTTTTGCCTTAAAGGAAGACTAGGATTAATTGAATAGCTCTCTCAAAGAGCTGGGACAGGCCCAATGAGCTGAATGGCTTCCACCTGTGGAATCTATGTCTGATCCTATTTTATTTTTGTCAGGAATATGTACTTAACAATCGTTCATACTGCGCAGTATAATTTGAGTATAGAACAATTTAAACATACTGCTCCATTAATCTGTTCCCTAAAACACATGCAGTGGAATCTTGTTTTGTACAAATTTATCATTGAAATTATATATTTCTGGAAAAGGCTCCATTATAGTTAGTAACTGCTTTGCCATATCTCACGTATTTGTAATAGTTATTGTATCTGTCACTGTCCGATTACAGGTTATTTACTTCCATTTGTTGATGTGATGTTAGTAGAAACTGTTCTGAATACTTTGGTTACAATTCTTCATAGTGAATATTGTTGTTCCTTTGGCCAGCATCAATAAATATTTCAGCTGTTGTTATTACTGTAGTTAGTCCTCTTATAAAATGAAGAAATACCTCCACATTGCTTGAAAATGCATGTTACAGAAAATACATGGAATATTTGGCACTGAAGTCAGATTTTCCACATTCTCAGGCCCCTGGTTGCTTCTTCAGCAGATAAACTGGAACTCCAGGACTGCCTTGAGCATGGTAGGATAGCAAAGGTAAGCTTTATATGACATGGCTTTAATAGATTTTATCATTTTTAGGTGAATGTCTATTTAGCATTTACCATATTTTAGAGCTTTCTGTATATTTCAATCTCAAAAATGTGTAAGCATGAAAAATACCATGGGCTGTTTTTAAAGACCACTGTGTTAAAGTCTCTTCTCTCTGACAGCTGCAAGAGTTCTACACAATTTTTTGGGTATTCTCAACATAAATACCAGTTAGCACAAGACCACAGCAATGCCCCATTTTTCCTCTCCTCTCCTGAAGGCACTGAGTATTGCTGGGGTAACTCACACTGGTCACAACATTTCCCAATTTCTGTAAAAGATGTGAAATTCCAGAGAGGTTTTGGAAGTTCTCTAAAGGAATCTATGAATCACCTAGCCCTGCTATTCTAGGCCCTTTGCAACCTTTCTAGACCCATGGTTATCATACTCCTTATAATAGTTGAAAACAGGATTCTGCAATTGTATTATTATTTTCTCAAAACAAAAATAATGGGAATGAAAATTTGCTGAAAATATCAGAATTTTATATTCATTTATGTTGGTAAAAAGATTGACATGACAAATTTTGATCCATATTGGTGCTGGTTTGAAGAATTCTTTTCAATGTAAAGCCGGTGGCTATGGAGTGGGTTATGAAATTATATTTTCAGCTTGTTGGATTGCAGTTTAGGATAGACAGATGAAAATCTCGTCTCCTGACATTTGCAAGAGCTCTACTGAAACCAGTTGGCACAAGTCTAAAAAACTGCCTATTTTACCCCTTCCTCTTCAGGAAACACTGACTATTGCTAGAGTCTGGTTCCATAGGCACTGGCAACAATCCAGAACCATGCAAATGTAGCCATTCTCATGTGAGCTTTGACAATGGGTGTCAGTGGGCTATTTGCAACCAAATTTCTTCACTCAAATGGTTATGGATCTTTGGAATTCTGTACCCCAGAAGGCTGTGGCTGCTCAGTTGTTCAGTCTGTTCAAGACAGAGATCGATATGTATTTGGATGCTAAGGGGTTTAAGGTATATGGGGATACTGCAGGAAGGTGGAGTTGAGGTAGACAGTTCATTCATGATCATATTGACTGGCAGAGTAGGCTCAATGGGCAGAGTGGCCTACTCCTCCTTCTATTTCTTAAATGCATCACAGCCAAGCCTAATCCTTTCCTCATTCATCTTCCACACAGACACACAGCCTGGGTCACTGGATAGCAATCAGGATTAAGAAGCCGAGATGGCTTTTCCCCATTCATTGTTCATAATTGCAAACTCAGTCAGAAAGAATACAAGGATGGCTTTTGTGAGAAATGGAAATGGCACAGTAGAGAATTATATTCTGAGATTATAGTTAAAGTGCTTACACTGAAGCTTTGTTGCTGTCAAGATTTCCAAGGGAGTTCCAGATCATTTCTTTTTCACTTTTTTGTCTTGTCACTTTCGGTACTTGTGTTTGCTACTAATTGCCAGTTTAATTTAGATGGGGGAACATTTGAAGGAGGAGGTGCAGTAGCCTCAGCAACCAACACCAGACTATTGGAAGATAGGTATGGGAAGCTGCTCATAGAGAGCCATACGCAGCACACACAGTAAACTGGCCATTAATCACTTTTGTGGATCCATTTGAAGAAAAGTGCATTGGGCTGCATGCACATTGCCATTGGTGCACTAGAATACCAGACAAGTAGTGGTCATCAATAGAAAAAGGCAACCATTCCATTACTGTCCAGCTAGTGTCCTATCACAGAAATAGGATCATGCACATTTCTGCAAGGTACCCAGTCAGTTGTCTGAACACATCTATCCACCGCCAGTCTACCATCCCCCCCCAATATTCGACCCTCCCAGTAGTATGACAGGATGGCTGCTGGAGGAACAAGAGCTTCAGACATGGCTCATGATACCATTCTGAAACCATGCCACACCTGAGCAACACAAGTATAATCAACACCAGGGTACCACCAGGATGATTATTGAGTGCACCATAAGGATCCTGAAGCAACTCTGGTGCCTTGGCATCTGGGGGTTCTCTACAATATGCTCCACAGAGCTTCCCACATTATAATGGTGTACTGCATATTGCATAACTCCAAAATAAAGAGATGCCTGCATTTGGAAAAGGCGCAGCAGCAGCAGTATTCATTGGACAAGGAAGAACAGGGGGAAGATGAGCAAACAACAGAAGGAGATCCTTCTCAACAACTTGCAGCAAGATACATGAGGAATCAGCTAGTTGTTCAGCGAATCTGCTGCCTTGCGTATTCCCGACCATATGCTGATAAGCTACACATACCCTCTGCTAAACAGTGCTTGTTGCGTCCTTCACTACTCCCTTTATCCTGCATTAAAGTACATTTAGCCCATTCAGACAACTTCTCTATTAATGGCATACTGACAATAGGGACATAGACACAGAAGTAGGCCATTCAGCCCCTCAAGCCTGCTCTGCCATTCAATTAGATCATGGTTGATCTGTATCTCAACTCCATTTACCTAATTTGGTCCCATATCCCTTAATACTCTTAACTAATAAAAAAAATCTGTCAATCTCAATTTTGACATTTTCAATTGACCTAGCCTTAGCTTTTTGGGGGAGATACTCAGCTCAGAAGCTGCTGTTAAACTACAATGTAGATCAAGGTGTCAAGTCTGATCATGTTGATTGGCCTAGTGGCAAGACAAGTGGCCTAGACCCTCAAAGACATTTTACAGAAAAAAAATCTCCAGATCAGTCCTTTTGCTCAGGCAGCCAGTAGGACAATGGCTGAAGTTATGGCGGGCCTGGGAAAACTCAACCACTCCCACAGGCCGGTGCTGAAGTTTCTGGCACACATTGGGAGGCAGGCACAAGAAATGCACCTAAAATGGCAGTTTGTGTCTGCCTGACCCCATGTAAATTAAATGCCCTCACTCTGACCCTGCAGACTCCAGCAGGGACATTGTTTGAGGATACACATTAGGCATGATTGTGACCTTGTAGCTTCAAATTTAGCCAAATAAATGATCTGATGATGAAATTAGCTGATAGTTTTCATGTTTCATGACTTCTTAAATGTATCTAAAAGCTAACTTTTTGCATGTTATTGAACATTTTCGAATGTTCTCATGGACTGTCATTTTTGACAGGATGGCGCAGTAAGAGGAAAATGAGCTTCTATTGAACAGCTTTACATTCTACCTTATCCCACATCAGCACAATTATTCATAAGAAGAAACCAGATTTCACTATATCCAGCTAGAAGCTGATCTCACAGGGACAGCACCAGTCAGAGAATTGAGACTACAGTGTTAGCCCTATCTCAGACTCATGTTCCCATTAAGTCTGCTTTCCCCACTAAAAGCACAAAGTTTAGCCTGATAACTGAAAATCTTCACATTGGTGGAGATATATAACGAATATTACTCTGTTGTAAAATAGAGGTAATAATTTATTTGTACTGTGTTGAAGCTGAGCTTTTAGTTGTATATCTCATGAAATGGACTCTGACCTTTTGTATTACAATGTTCTACAGTTTAGCAAAGTTAGGACCATAACGACCAGGTCGAACTCCATCAAGCAGGGCAAGGATCAGCATTTCCCAGTTATCATGAATGGGAAGGAGGATATTCTGTGGTGCACAGAACTGGAGAGGTGAGCCTTGCCAGCATTTCTTTTAAATGCATCTTTCATCCCCATTTTTAAATTATTTTTTTCTCCCCCATTTCAGACTTGCTAAACCTATTACCAACCCTCCCCCATGGCCAGGTATCTGGCCTCCATTCAGTATTCGACAGCATAACTTAAATCAAGGACGTGGGTGAACCCAGATTCCATTATTATCTGGCACATTGTGTCATTTCAGATAATGATCACTGTGAAACAATTCACAAGAAAGGAAAGTCAGATATGATGAAATATTATAATCTGTTTACTGCTGTAAAGAACATCACTAGCTTTCTGAAAATTTTCTGTATCCAGGCTACCTTAAAAATTTGAAACCAGAAAACATGTGTAAACTTTGTTCTAAAAATAAATGTGTACACAACAATGTCAAAGTCCTTTTCAGTCACAGTAGGTGCACTTAACTGGATTAAAACTGCCTGGGGAAAAGTAGTCATGGTTGCACAAAATTTATTTAATTTAAACCAATGATAGGCGATAAACCCATCTCTAGGAACTAGGCTAAAATTCAGCCCTGTTTGTTGGGGTGAATGATTCCTTTTTGTGTTAAGTGAAATTGTCTCAGGTTAGTGCCTAGTGGATTCAGGTTCACAACACAAGGCCCATAAGCTAACACTGAGGCCTGAATTTTACTGGCTGTGCAGATGATCTGATGTTGAGGGGTTATCTGGGTCGGCAGCATGCACTATCGAGCAGTGGACTTCCTCAGCGATTTTATGAGGAAGAACCAATTAAGGGCCAGCAGGCAGGGGAGCCGGCCAGTTAAGGGTGGTGGGCAGGTTATGGTGCCAACTGCTCGCTTTGAGGCGTGGAGGCACATGTGCAGTATTCAGGCAAGCTGGAGTCATGGACAAAAAGGAGGGGTGTCTACAGCAACGGAGGCAGCAGAGGAATGGCTTCAACAAGAGGAAGGGCCACTCCACGATTCAGCGATGCCTCACTGCAGGTGTTCCTGCAGGCGTTCCTGCAGGCAGTAAGAGAAAGCGGGGATGTCCTGTTTCCAGCAGACAGGAGGATGAGGCCAGCAAGCCTAACCAAGAAGGCAAGGCATGGCTGGAGGTGGCAGACATAGTGAGCAGCCGAGGAGTGGTTGCAAGAACCTGGATCCAGTGCAGGAAGAGATTTAATGACCAAACACAGTCTGGAAAGGTGAGTGGCATTTAGAATTACAAACTGGAAGCCCAGCATGAATTAAAAGGCACCCATGAAATGTGAAGCCAGGTGGTAGACCCATGCATAGGGCAACACCAGGTACCAATGTCCACATTGAGGTGCCCAGTTCACGTGCATTGAGATGGCTGAATTACTGTGTCACCATGCCATCCCAGCAGCGCAGTGCTGCACATTCACAGTGCCTCAGGGTGACCTGCACGGATGGGCCATGAGACAGGAGTGATACTGCATATGTCTGTGCTTGCAGGAGAAGCGCGTTCATAATGCTAGAGACTATCACTATCAATGCATAGGAAGCAGAGTGCCTTTCAGCACTGTGGTGACACCGATGGAGGAGGAGGCCATGGACATCGGATGGGTCACAGCAGGGTAGCCTGTCGCTGTGGAAGCTACTGAGAGTGAGTAAAGCGATGGTTGTGTCCTTCATTCCTAGACCATGTGTGGGCCTTTTAATGCCACTGTAAGCTCCTGCTCAGGGGGAGATACCAAAGGTTGGTTGAAGGAGCAGCTGTTTTGCTGAAATCATGCCTCTGCAGCAGATACAGCAGATGAGAAAGAGACAAGGGCACCTGCTACACTGGAAAGTTGAGGATGCACCATCATCTTAACACACTGCATCACTTCATTCAAGTGCACCCTCCGCCAGTACAGATACACTCACATGGGTTTGCTTTGTTGCATGTGTAGATCAGGTGGAACAATCTGGTGAGCACTGAACAGACGTCCAGGAGGAGGTAACAGAGGCAGTGACAGCTGAAAGGCAGAGGAGGGGCGGAGGGGCAGGCTAAAGGCAACGGGGGCCCCTCTCAAAGCACTTTGTTGTTGAAGGCGGATCCTCACCCCTATGATGGTGACACCAATGATGCATGCTGGTCTGATGACTAAGGCAGTCCCTGCACGGTTCCAAGTGGCCCCGAATTTTCCAGATGCCAGTAGAGCTTAAGCACCCAGAGGATGCAAGCCACAGTCATTTCATGCACTGGAGCAAGAAAGGCAGCAGGCTGCCCCCACGTCAACTCCAGGTGCACGAAGAGCAGCCCATAAAGGTTACTGTAATATAATGTAATGTAATGAATGTAATCATGCATTTGAAACTTGGGGTTTCATTGAGTGATAATTTGTTAAATGCAGAAACCTTTAACGTTTAACGCAAGTTAACGGTCTTGACATTCAATGCATAAAGACTCATGTATTTATTTTTGTGCATCAGTTGACAGTGACCAGATATGGAATCAAATACATGGACGGCCTGTAAAAGTGAGTGCCTCATGAGTGCCTGTGTTGACAGAAAGCCTTGGCATATAGTGTTGATGGGACAGAGATATGGTAAGGGCCTCTTATGAGAGGTCAGCAATGCCATCTCTAGGAGAGAGCTTCTTGTTTCAGTAGCCTCTTGCACTTGACCTCATGCCAAGTGTCTGCTGATTAGAGAATTGTGAGTCTCCCTGCCATGCATGTCACTGCCGAGTGAGCTGGGCCACATGGCTCCATCTTCATCGGGTAGCACCTCTTGCGGCACCTCATGCTCCTCTGAGGATGCCACTAGCTCACTGTCTTCCTCTGGCTCCAGCACTGCTCCCCGCTGGAGCCCCAGGTTGTGCAATGCACAGCAGATGACAATGATGCAGCATACCCTTGAGAGTACGTATTGAAGGGCTCCTCCAGATCCATCAAGGCATCTAAACCTTGGTCTAAATCTAAGGTCAATGGCCTGCTTGATGGTGGCCCTTGTGGTCATAAGGTAACAGTTGTATGTGTTGCGTATAGGGGTCAGAAGCCATTTCTTCAGTGGATAACCCTTGTCCCCATTATCCAGCCATGAAGGCATTCAAGTTGCCTGAAGAGCTGAGGTAATTGGGATGGTCTAAGGATGAAAGAGTCATGGCAGCTTCCAGGAAACCTCACATGAACTGCTTACGATGGTCACAGACAAGTTGAAAATTCAGGGAGTGGAACCCCTTCCTGTTCACAATGGCACTTGGCTCCTCCTGAGGGAACCTCAATGGCCACATGAGTACAATCAATGCACCTGGGGAAATCCAGCCATGGCCCAAAGTCGACTGCCCTCTCAGTCTGACTAGCCTGATCACTTGTGAACTTGATATATTGTCTGTGGTATCCATGACCTCCTTTATGCAGCAATGGGCCAGTAACTGAGAGATGCCACATAAATCTCCAGACAATCCCTGGAATGAACAGGTAGAGGATTTGAAGGCACAACTAGAGGTAAATAGGTATGATTTAATTGCCATTACGGAGACAAGGTTATAGGGTGACCATGAGTGGGAACTGAATATTCAGGGATATTTGTCACGTAGGAGGGATAGGCGGAGGGAAAAAGGAGGGAGGGGGGAGTAGCACTGTTAATAAGGGACGAGATCAGTATATTAGTGAGAGAGGATCTTAGATTGAAGGAGCAAGATGTAAAATCAGTTTGGATGGAGCTAAGAAACAGCAAGGGACAGCAAACATTGGTGGGAGTTGTTTATAGGCCACCAAACAGTAGTGGTAATGTTGGGCACAGTATAAATCAAGAAATTAGAGCTGGATGTAGCATGGGCAATACTGTAATTATGGGCGACTTCAATTTACATATGGATTGGGTAAACCTAATTAGCACTAATACTGTGGAGGATGATTTCCTGGAGTGTGTACGAGATTGGTTTCTGGAGCGGTATGTTGAAGAACCAGCTAGGGATCGGGCTATTTTAGATTTAGTATGATGCAATGAGAAAGGGCTCATTAATAACCTTACTGTAAAGAAGCCATTAGGAAGTAGTGACCACAATATGATAGAATTCTACATTAAGTTTGAAAGAGATATAGTTCATTCTGAAACTAGGATCTTATATCTGAACAAAGTAAACTATGAAGGTATGAGGGGCAAGTTGGCTATGGTGGATTGGGAAAATACATTAAAAGATTTGATGGTAGACAAGCAATGGCTAGTATTTAAAGAAGTATTACATGGTTTACAACAAATATATATTCCTCTAAGTCTCAAAAACTCAACAGAAAGGTGATCCAACCGTGGCTAACAAAAGAAGTTAAGGATTGCATTAGGTCAAAGGAAGAGGCTTATAAGGTCGCCAGAAAAAGTGGTAAGCCTGAGGATTGGGAGCAATTTAGAGTCCAACAAAGAAGGACCAAGAAACTGATAAAGAAAGGAAAAAGAGATTATGAAAGTAAGCTAGCTAGAAATATAAAGGCAGACAGTAAAAGCTTCTTTAGGTATGTGAAAAGGAAACTATTAGCAAGGATGAATGTGGGTCCATTGCAGGCAGAGACAGGAAAGTTTGTAGTGGAGAATGAGGAAATGGCGGAGAGACTAAACAATTACTTTGTGTCTGTCTTCAGGAAGACACAGAAAATTTCCCAGAAATACTAGGGAACCAAGGAACTTGTAAAAATCAGGAACTGAAAGTAATTAGTATCAATAAAGAGGTAGTACTCAAAAAAATTAATTGGATTGAAAGTAGATAAATCCCCTGGTCCAGATGAGCCACATCCCAGAGTATTGAAGGAGGTGGCGATAGAGAGAGTGGATGCATTGGTGGTTATCTTCCAAAATTTTATAGATTCTGGAAGGGTTCCTGCAGACTGGAAAGTAGCAAATGTAACCCACTACTTAAGAAGGGAGTGAGAGAGAAAACGGAGAACCACAGACCTGTTAGCTTGACGTCAGTAGTAGGGAAAATGTTAGAATCTATTATAAAGGATGAGATAACTAGACACTTGGAAAATAATGATAGGATTGGGCAGATTTAATACGGATTTGTGAAAGGGAAATCATGTTTGACAAACCTGTTGGAATTTTTTGAGGATATTACTTGTAGCATTAATAAAGGGGAACCAGTGGATGTGGTATATTTGGATTTTCAGAAGGCTTTTGATAAGGTCCCATGCAGGAGGTTAGTAAACACAATTAGAGCACATGGGATTTGGGGTAATATACTGGTATGGATTGAGAATTGGTTAACAGACAGAAAGCAGAGAGTAGAAATAAATGGGTCATTCTCAGGATGGTAGGCTGTTACTAGTGGGGTACCGCAAGGATCAGTGCTTGGGCCACAGCTGTTTACAATCTATATAAAGATTTGGATATGGGGACCAATTGTAATATCTCCAAATTTGCAGATGACACAAAACTAGGAGGGAATGTAAGTTGTGAGGAGGATGCAAGGAGGCTTCAAGGGGATTTGGACAGGCTACGTGAATGGGCAAGAACATGGCAAATGGGATATAATGTGAATATGTGTGAAGTGATCCACTTTGGTAGACAAAACCGAAAGGCAGAGTAGTTCATAAATGGTGAGAGGTTGGGAATTGTTGATGTCCAAAGAGATCTGGGTGTCCTTGTTCATGAGTCACCAAAAGCTAGTATGCAGGTCCAGCAAGCAATTAAGAAGGCAAATGGTATGTTGGCCTTCATTGCAAGGGGATTTGAGTACAGGAGTAAAGATGTATTGCTTCAATTGTATAAAGCCTTGGTGAGACCGCACCTGGAGTATTGTGTTCAGTTTTGGTCTCCTTATCTAAGGAAGGATATACTTGCCATAGAGGGAGTGCAACAGAGGTTCACCAGACTAATCCCTGGGATGGAGGGATTGTCTTATGAGGAGAGATTGCAGAAACTGGGCCTGTATTCTCTAGAGTTTCGAAGAATGAGAGGTGATATCATTGAAACTTGCAAAATGCTTGCAGGGCGTGACAGGGTCGATGTAGATAGGATGTTTCCTCTGACTGGTGAGTCTAAAACAAGGGGACGTGGTCTCAGAATAAGGGGCAGGCCATTTAAGACTGAGATGAGGAGGAATTTCTTTACTCAGAGGGTGGTGAATCTTTGGAATTCTCTACCGCAGAGGGCTGTGGAAGCTCAGTCATTGAGTATGTTCAAGACAGAAATCAATTGATTTCTGAATACTAACAACATCAAGGGATATGGGGATAGTGGGGAAAGATGATGTCAAGGTAGATGATCAGCCACGATCTGTTTGAATGGCAGAACAGGCTCGATAGGCTGAATGGCCTACTCCTTCTATTTCCTATGATCACTATGAACCACAAGAAACAAAGTCGAGTGCCAAAGTCACCATTAACGCGTCAGGCATTGGATGTCCACCACTTCCATTGGCATCAACTCTGAATCCAGTATACTGCATAGCTCCACTGCCACCTGCCTGAAAAGACGCGGTCTTTGTAGACATTGGTGCTTGGACATTTCCATGAAACTGAGCCTCTGACGGTACACCCTTGAGCTGGGTAACACCTCCTGTTACCGTGAGGCTGCCCTCTTGCCCCCGTGCACCCTCCTCAACCACATCCAATGGCTTCCTCAACTGGCTGGAGCTCACCTGGCCACTGAATAGGTCCTCCATGTGGGGCCTCCCCATCATTGTGCCACTCTCCTCCTCCCAGAGGAGTTAATATCTGAAAGTATTGACCCCACAGCCAAATTAAGCCTTCACTTGGATGAGCCTCTGAAGAACCTTATCCTGCCTTCAGCGGCTGCTATGGACCTGGGGGATACCCTTCCACTAGCAGCACTTTACTTTGGTCCCACCCTCTGCAGTGCCTCCAAACTTGATAGCGTCACAGCCTGCAAACAGTTTAAAAGTATGGCTGCCAGTTCCCTGCACAACTCAACTGCTGCTCAGATCTCACCTCCTTTAAGTAGGCGAGACTCTGAGCCTCCGTGCATCCTGTGTGCTGTTCGTAAAATTGAGAAAAGTTAGGAAAATACCTGACAATTGGCTGTTTAACGACCTTAATTAGCTGCTTGTCACTAAAGTGTATGCTACTGATCCATACAACACCCGCATCTCATAAAATTGGTCAGTGATGGAAAGACTTCAGGGAGCCAGCCCGATGTGGGCCCACGCCATTTTACCAGCACCCCCCCCACCACCACCACCTCTTCCTGCTGCCACTGAGTTGGTAAAATTCTGCCCTAACTGTCAGCTTCAACCAGAGGGGCCATAAGGATGACTAGCATGTAACACAATTTCTGACAAATTTTTGTGCATTCTAGTGGGCAATATACTCTGCATTTAATGGGGTATAAATTCACCTTGGGAACTAACTGTAAACGGACAATAGTGAATTGACAGCCTCTTTTGCACTCCGTCCAATTTTCTGTTCCATTGACTTTGATGCGTTAGGATTTACACAGCTATTCTATATGTGTAGTGGCATAAAATATGGTGCAGAAATTTCAGTAGAGAGTGGCTGAATCACATACTGGATCCACCTTCACCAAGAACCACCCAGTACTGGAAAAATCCTGTTGTCATTGTCAATTTAAGTGTAACCAGCTGGAACGAATGCAGCACTTCTTAACATCATGACCTGCATTGAAACTGCCTTTTCTGATTACCAGTACAAGTCATATCCCTTCCCTCAAGGTAGTTAACTTACACTGGTAAGTAGATTAAATTTGTGTGCAGGAAGGCGAGATTGTCTTCACTGCACACATCAAATACTCTAGTTTACTTCAAAAACCAAACCACATATACACTGGATGTACAATGCATTGTGTGTGTGTGTCCACAATGGTGCTTTTAAGTTTTTAAGAGGAAACTATCCAGCGCAAAAGAGGTGTTGTTATTTATTGGGCCACATTTTTTCCATAAGAGCGACATGGGCTAAACTGGGAGTGTATGATGCTGCTGGACACAAATAAGTAGGAGAGCGTTCCATTGCATAGCAAAATATCTGTCACTTTAATGAGCACCTTCTTCCAAAAGTAAACATACTGTGATTGAAGTTATGTAGGATACCTGGTGCAGAAAATTTGAAAATGCCTGGACATAATTTTGTAGTAGAAAAGTTCATTTTTATTGGTATCATTTGCTGGTAAATTCAATGCAGACAGCTGAGACTTATGTGAAGCTTAAGTGAACAAAAAATGAGTTTGAAGAAACTGCTCCAAACAAAGATACATCCTATTATAATGTACACAACATAACGTTCCCAACTTTGAAATTTGCACATTGAGAGCGCATACAAGAACATAAATAGGAGCAGGAGTAGGCCATATGGCCCCTTGAGCCTGCTCTGCCATTCAATAAGATAATGACTGAACTTCTACATCAACTCCACTTTCCCATCCTATCCCCATATTCCTTGATTCCCTAAGTGCCCAAGAATCTGTCTGTCTAAGTCTTAAATATACTTAACAACTGAGCATCCACAGCCCTCTGGGATACAGAATTCCAAAGATTCACAACCCTCTGAGTGAAGACTTTTCTCATCGTCTCAGTCCTAAATGGCTGACCCCTTATCCTGAGTTATGACCCCCTAGTTCCAGACTTTCCTGCCAGGGCAAACAGCCTGTCAGTATCTACCCTGTTAAACTCTCTAAGAATTTTATATGTTTTAATGAGATCACTCTCATTCTTCTAAACTCCAGAGAATATAGGCCCATTCTATTCAATCTCTCCTCATCGGGCAGCCCTCTCATTAGAGGAATCAATTTAGTGAACCTTCATTGCACCCCCTCTCAGGCAGGTATACCTGTCCTTATGTAAGGAGACCAAAACTGTACACAGTACTCCAAGTATGATCCCATCAAAACCCCAGCAACCCTTCTTTACTCTTATATACAAACCCCCTTGCAATAAAGGCTAAGATACCATGTGCAATTCTAATTGCTCGTTTTACCTGCATGCTAACTTTCTGTGGTTTATGTACAAGGACACCCATTTTGTCCAGGGCGGGGAAGGCTGAGGGCTGTTTTCCCACCCCAGACCAATTGAGGCCCTTAAGTGGCCAATTATTAGTCATTTAAGGGTCTCTTCCCATCTCCACTTCCATTTTGTGGAGGATGGAGGGGCCTGCTGCTGCGTGTAGAGGCCACCAGGTGAGACCTGGTGACCTCCTAGCAGGGTCTTGGTGGGGGGGGTGGTGGCAGGGTTCCTTCTTTGGGGACAATCCATAGCCCCTGGAGGGCTCCCCTCCCCTTGCAAGACTCCGCACCCCGTCGTTGGGGCCTGCCTGATTGGCCCCGGCAACATCAACCCCACTG
This sequence comes from Heterodontus francisci, assembly GCF_036365525.1. Taxonomy (NCBI): domain Eukaryota; kingdom Metazoa; phylum Chordata; class Chondrichthyes; order Heterodontiformes; family Heterodontidae; genus Heterodontus; species Heterodontus francisci. The sequence continues at coordinate 72,239,902 of NC_090386.1, forward strand.
AACTGTCCCTGGGTCTCCTCCATTTTTCAGCACTGAAGGCCTCCTGGCACTGCCAGTACTGTAGAGCTGCCAGCCCAGCAGCTCTAGAGGTGGGAGCTCGTCCCTTAAAGGGATGGTGTCCCCAACGGCAGGCAGTAAATTGGCTGCCCGCTGTTAGATTGCAATGGGGGTCTGGTGGAGGGCCGAAACAAGTTGTCTCCCAGCCTTCTGGCCTGCTGCCCCAACCCCTGTCGCCAGAATAAAACCTGACCCTGTAACCCTTAGTTGTTGGCTACCTAGTCAGGGGAAACATCCTCCTAGCATCTATTAACTATTCCTTCTGATTGGGGTGTCTAGGACTAGGGGGCATGGTCTAAAGGTTAGAGGTAGGCCTTTCAGAAGTGAAATTAGAAAACACTTCCACACACAATTGGGGATAGAAGTTTGGAACTCTTCTACAAACAACAATTGATTCCAGATCAATTGTTAATTTTAAATATGAGATTGATAGATTTTTGTTATTCAAAGGTATTAAGGGATATGGACAAATTGTGGGTATATGGAATTCGGTCACAGATCAGCTATAATCTCATTGAATGATGGAACAAGCTTGAGGGGCTAAATGACCTGTTTCTGTTCCTATATTCCAATGAGCCTTATCAATCCCCTTAAGACTTTTACATATTTCAATTGGAGTACCGCACATTCTTCTAAATTCTAGGGAATATAGTCCTGGTCGACTCAATCTCTCCTCATAGGACAATTCCGTCATCCCAGGAATCAATCTTGGGGACCTTCATTGCACTCCCTCCATATCAAGTATATCCTTCTTTATGTAATGAGACCAAAACTGTACACATTTACAAATGTTCCCTGTAAAATGTAGTTGTTTTCTGCAGCCCGTTTTCTTTCAATGCGCGGTCCCGTTAAATTTCTAATTGATCTAATTGCCATTACGGAGACGTGGCTGCAGGGTGGCCAAAGCTGGGAACTGAATGTTCAAGGGTATTCGACATTTAGGAAGGATAGGCAAAAAGGAAAAGGAGATGAGATAGCACTGTTAATAAAGGATGAGATCAGTACGTTAGTGAGAGAGGATCTTAGATTGAAAGATCAAGATGTAGAATCAGTTTCGGTAGAGGTTAGAAACAGCAAGGGGTAGCAAACATTGGTAGGAGTTGTTTATAGGCCACCACACAGTAGTGATAATAAAGGGCACAGTATAAACCAGGAAATTAGACGTGCATGTAACAAGGGTAATACAGTAATTATGGGGGCCTTCAATCTACATATAGACTGGGTAAACCTAATTAGCACTAATGCTGTGGAGGACGAATTCCTGGAATGTATACGAGATGCTTGTCTAGAGCAGTATGTTGAGGAACCAACTAGAGAACGTGCTTTTTTAGATCCGATATTGTGCGATGAGAAAGAGCTGGTTAATAATCTCGTTGTAAAGGAGCCTCTAGGGAAAAGTGACCATAATATGATAGAACTTTATATAAAATTTGAAATTGATGTTGTTCAATCTGAAACTAGGGTCTTCAATCTAAACAAAGGAAACTATGAAGGTAGGAGGAGAAAGTTAGCTGTGGTAGATTGGAAACTACATTAAAAGGTATGACAGTAGACAGGCAGTGGCTAGCATTTAAAGAATTAATACATAGTTTACAACAAATTAACATTCCTTTGAGCCACAAAACCCAACAGGAAAGGTGATCCAACCATGGCTAACAAGAGAAGTCAAAGATTGTATTAGATTGTATTGCCAGAAAAGTAGTAAGTCTCAGAATTGGGAGCATTTTAGAATTCAGCAAGGAGAACCAAGAAACTAATAAAGAAAGAGAAAATAGAATAAGAAAGTAAACTAGTGAGAACAGAAAATCGGACTGTAAAAGCTTCTTTAGGTAAGTAAAAAGGAAAATATTAGCAAAGACAAATGTAGGCCCATTACAGGCAGAGACAATAATATATATTAGTTTTAGTTTTAGAGATACAGCACTGAAACAGACCCTTCGGCCCACCGAGTCTGTGCCGACCATCAACCACCCATTTATACTAATCCTACACTAATCCCATATTCCTACCACATCCCCACCTGTCCCTATATATTTTCCTACCACCTACCTATACTAGGGGCAATTTATAATGGCCAATTAACCTATCAACCTGCAAGTCTTTGGCATGTGGGAGGAAACCGGAGCACCCGGAGGAAACCCACGCAGACACAGGGAGAACTTGCAAACTCCACACAGGCAGTACCCAGAATCAAACCCGGGTCCCTGGAGCTGTGAGGCTGCGGTGCTAACCACTGCGCCACTGTGCCGCCCATATTATAATATAATAATATAAAGTGGAATAAGGAAATGGAAGAGAAATTGAACAAATACTTTGTGTCTGTCTTCACGGAGGAAGTTACGAAAAACCTCCCAGAAATACTAAATAACCAAGAGAGTAGTGAGAATGAGGAACTGAAAGAAATTAGTAATAGTAAAAAACTACTACTATATCCCAAGGTGTTGAAAGAGATGGCTGTAGAGATAGTGGATGCCTTAGTGGAATCTTGCAAAATTCTACAGATTCTGGAACGGTTCCTGAAGATTGGAAGGCAGTAAATGTAACCCCACTGTTTAAGAAAGGAGGGAGAGAGAAAACGGGGAACTACAGACCTGTTAGCCTATCATCAATAGTAGGAAAAATGATAGAATCTATTCTAAAGGATGAGATAACTGGACACTTGGAAAATAATGGTAGGATTGGGCAGAGTCAACGTGGATTTATGAAGGGGAAATCATGTTTGACAAACCTATTGGTGTTTTTCAGGATGTAACTAGCAGAATAGATAAGGTGGAACCAGTGGATGTGGTGGATTTTCAGAAGGCTTTTGATAAGGACCCACACAGTGGGTTACTAAGTAAAATTAGAATACATGGGATTGGGGATAATATACTGGCATGAATTGAGAATTGGTTAATGAACAGAAAACAGAGAGTAGGAATAAATGGGTTATTCTCAGGTTTGCAAGCTGTGACTAGTGGGATACTGCAAGGATCAGTGCTTGGGCCCCAGCTATTCACAATCTATATCAATGATTTGAATGTGGGGACCAAATGTAATATTTCCAAGTTTGCTGATGATACAAAGCTAGGTGGGAACATGAGTTCTGAGGAGGATGCAAATATGCTTCAAGGGGATTTAGACAGGCTAAGTGAGTAGGCAAGCACATGGCAGATGGAATATAATGTGGAGAAATGTGAGGTTATCCACTTTGGTAGGAAAGACAGAAATGCAGAATATTTCTTAAATGGTGAAAGATTGGGAAGCGTTGATGTCCAAAGGGACCTGGGTGTCCTTTTTCATAAGTCACTGAAAGCCAGCATGCAGGTGCAACAAGCAATTAGGAAGGCATATGGTATGTTGGTTTTTATTGCAAGAGGATTTGTGTGCAGGAGGAAAGAAGTCTTGCCACAGTTGTACAGAGCCTTGGTGAAACCACACCTGGAGTATTGTGTATAGTTTTGGTCTCCTCACCTAAGGAAGGATATATTTGTCATAGAGTGAGTGCAGCGAAGGTTTACCAGACTGATTCCCAGGGATGGCAGGATTGTCCTATGAGAGATTGAGGATGCTGGGCCTGTATTGTCTAGAGTTTAGAGGGACTCCTACAGGGACAAAGTTGATGCAGGATGTTTCCCCTGGCTGGGGGGGTCTAGAACCAGAGGGCACAGTCTCAGAATAAGAGGTACACCTTTTAGGACTGAGATGAGGAGGAATTTCTTTACTCAGAGGGTGGTTAATCTGTGGAATTCTCTACCCCAGAGGGCTGTGGAGGCTCATTCATTGAGTATGTTCAAGACAGAGGTCGATAGATTTCTACATATTAAAGATATCAGGGGATTTGGGGATAGTGCAGGCAAATGGCATTGTGGTAGAAGATCAGCTATGATCTAGTTGAATGGTGGAACAGGCTTGAGGAGTCGAATGGCCTACTCCTGCACCTATTTCCTATGTTCCTGTGTTCTTTGCCCATCCGCACACACACGTTTCTCACAGAACAAAGCCTGTGCGATTCTTTTTGGATTACTGCACAGCTGTGCCGCTTAGTGAGAATATTCCCCAGTACTTCCCAGCGTGGTCTTACCAAGGCCCTATACAATTGCAGAATGATTTCTGCACTCTTATTCTCTAATCCCTTTGTAACAAAGGCTAAAATAGCTTATACTTTCCTAAATGTTGGCTTTACTTGCATGTTAACTTTACACTTCCCCACATTAGTTTCCATTTGCCGTGTTCTTGCATATTCACTTATCCTGTCTATATCCCTCTGCAGCCTTCTTGTGTCCTCCTCACAACTTACTTTCACACCTAGCTTTGTATCATCAGAAAACTTGGATCCCCTCATCTAAGTCAATGATATAGATTGTAAATAACTGAGGCTCAAGCACTGATCCTTGTGGTACCCTGCTTGGTTACAGCCTGCCAACCTGAAAATGACCAATTTATTCATACTCTCTATTTTCTGTCCATTAACCAATTCACAATCCATGTTATATTAACCCCAACTCCATGAGCCTTTATCTTCCATATTAACCTTTTGTGTGGCACCTTATCGAATGCCTTTTGGAAATCCAAGTACACTACATCTACAGGTTCCCCTTTATCTACCCTACTAGTAACATCCTCAAAAAAATAAGTTTGTCAAACATGATTTCCCTTTTGTAAAGCCATGTTGACTTTGTGTGATCATACTATGATTTTCTAAGTGCATTGTTAACACTTCCTTAATAATAGATTCCAGCATTTTCCTGACAACTGATGTTAGGCTAATTGATCTGTAGTTCCCTGTTTTCTCCCTTCCCCCTTTCTTGAATAGTGGAGTTACATTTGCTAACTTCCAATCCAGTGGGATCATTCTAGAATCTTGGGAATTTTGAAAAATCATAACCAGCTCATGCACTATTTCTATAGCTGCCTCTTTTAGAGCCTTTAGATGTAGGCCATTAAGTCCTGGGGATTTGTTGGGTTTTAATCCCTAAAGTTTCTCCAATACTTTTTCTGTGCTGATATTAATTACCTTAAGTTCCTCACTTTATTAGCTCCTTGGTTACCCTCTATTTCTGGTATGTAATTTATGTCTTCTACAGTGAAGACTGACACAAAATAGTCATTCAACATCTCTCCCAGTTCCCTATTCCCCATGATAATTTCTCCTGGCTGCCTCTGAGGGACCAGCATTTACTTTAGCTACTCTCCTTTTTATATACTTGTAAAAGCTCTTACTGTTTTTATATTCCTAGCTAGTTTACTCTCGTTCTATTTTTTCCTTATTTTTAATCAATTTTTTGGTGGCCCTTCAATGGTTTCTAAAATACTTCCAATCCTCAGGCTTACTACTATTCTTTATAACGTTATAAGCCTCTCCTTTTAATCTAATACGATCCTTAACTTCTTTAGCAAGCCACAGATGGATCTTTCTTGCTGAGTTTTTATAATGGAATGTATTTTTGTTGAACATTTTGAATTGTTTCTTTAAATGATTCCCACTGTTTATCAACTGCTATATCTTTTAGTTTTTCCAATCAACCTTAGCCAACTCTCCTTTCATACCTATGTAATGGGCTTCGTTTACGTTTAAGATTTTTCTTTGGGATGGGTGTATGTCACTTTCAAACTTAATGTGGAATTCAATTGTATTATGATCATTAAAACCACTTATGATTCATGGCCCACAATTTTCTGTCTGTTCAATATGCACTTCTATTACACAACACATTGTACAGGAACACTAAATTTCAAAATTTATTCCAACGTACTTTGTCCCTGTTAATTATAATGACTAGATAATTCATTTGTTCAGCTAAAAGTGCAGGTTATTTATCTTTAAATTTTACATGAGACAAAAATAATCTGCATAAATTTGCATGAGACAATTTATCCTTCTGTGATTGTGATAAAACCCATTCTTGTGTATTAGGTTCATTTTCTCATCTGTATAATCAACTTGACTTGTGTGCCACTGTTTAGTTTTCATATTCGGGGGGAAAGCAGGGAGTATCTTGTATCTTCTTTTCTTTTTTCTTTCTTTTGGGCCTCCTTATCTCGAGAGACAATGGATACGCGCCTGGAGGTGGTCAGTGGTTTGTGAAGCAGCGCCCGGAGTGGCTATAAAGGCCAATTCTGGAGTAACAGGCTCTTCCACAGGTGCTGCAGAGAAATTTGTTTGTTGGGGCTGTTGCACAGTTGGCTCTCCCCTTGCGCCTCTGTCTTTTTTCCTGCCAACTACTAAGTCTCTTCGACTCGCCACAATTTAGCCCTGTCTTTATGGCTGCCCGCCAGCTCTGGCGAATGCTGGCAACTGACTCCCACGACTTGTGATCAATGTCACACAAAGTATCTTGTATCTTACAAACAGTAAAAATGCCAGGAATGAATTTCAAACATGTATTGATTGAGTGCCTTCAACATTCAGTCACATACTTGCTACCAACCAACCTCACAATCCATATAAGTTTATAACTTGTTGCTGAACATCTACACCAAGAAATTGCAAACAGGGCACACCCGTGCTTGTGCCTTAGGTCTCATTTAAGTGAGACTAGCAAGCTGTGGACTGGGAGCCCCCAGGCAGCTTGTTGGCAAATCGGAATGGATTTCGGACTGCTGTGATTGGGAGAGGCAGTTGAGTTGAAGGGGGCAATTGGAATCGGGAAAAGTGATTGAGAAGGGATGGAAGAGAGGGGAAGTGATTGAGAGGAAGAGGGTGAACAGGAGAGGGGACACATTTGGGAAAGAGGAGGCAATTGTAAGGGAATTGATTGCGAGCTGGCAACAGTCTTTGCCCCTCTAGCAGAAATGCTCCTGCCACCTCAACTCTATTAGCAATCAGGACAAAGGGAAATGATTGGGCAGAAACCAGCAATGGTCTTTGGAACTGTAGTGGAAATGGGAGGGCACTCCTGTTTCTCCTGGATCCACATTCAGGTTAAGTATTTGCTAACACTCTTGGTGGCGGCCTGCAATCATTCCTTTTAAGGAACATTAGTTTGGCCAGATATAGATTATGGTCTAGATATGTAGATCCTATTTTTTGGGCGCCTTGGAAATCCAGAATTGTGTCTGTGACATGCATGCACATTTTCAGAGCGTTCACTGGAAATATGCAGAGCCGGCAGATAATGCTGATTTGATGCCAGCACTGCCATATTGGAGCTCAATGGTCCAATTAATACCCTCTCTTAATTACGCACAGCCGTGTGAACGTTCAGCAGCAGGAAGCGTTATTACCAGTGTTATTTAAAGGGATTATCAACTATTTTCAGGTTAGTTGCTGACTGATTTCTGCTGGCTGTTGCTACATTGTACAAGTGTTTGTTGCTTTCTAGAGTTGTTTAAATTTGTCAGATATCTGGACTTCAGTAAGGACATCCTCACTGAAATCTCCCACCTGCTGCAGCCACAACTGCAACCTCAGAGCAGAGCGAAGACTGCATTGCCAGTGGCTGTGAAGGTGTCTGTGCCCATGAAGTTTTATGGGTTGGGCTCCTTCCAGGTGGAAGCTGGAGATATTTGCAGCATCTTGCAGTTTGCCACTGTCACGTAAGGGAGGTCACTGATGATTTCTATTCAAAGAAAGCTAACTATATTTCATTCCCTCATGCCAGAGAGAAACAAGCAGAGCGATATTGTAGTTTTTGTGGGTATTGCGGGCTTCCCCATGCTGCAGGGTGCCAATGACTGCACACATGTCACTTTGCAGGCACCGCATGTCAACTCTGAGATGTAATGCAGCCAAAAGGGATTCCACTCCCTCAACGTCCAGCTGGTGTGCGAACATATGCCGAGAATCATGCAGGTGAATACCCAGTTTCCTCCCAATAGGTCCTGATGCCTTCAATCTGTGGCAGTCCATTGTGTCATCTGCATTTGAGACACCATGACAAATAGATGGGTGGCTACAGGGCCATCTGCTGACCACATGGCTGATGACTGCAGTGCACAACTCACACACTTGGGCAGCATGCATAGAATGAAAACATTGCTGCCACATAAAATGTGATAGAGCAGATCATTGGCGTGCGGAGTCAATGTTTCCGCTGCCTGGACCACTCTGGAGGAGCTGTAGAGTATTCTGCAGAGCAGGTGCTAAGACTCATGGTGGTCCGCTGTATGCTGTGCAACTCTACCATCATGAGTACAGTCCTTGCCACAAACTATAGTGAATAGGAGGAGGGGGAAGAGGAAGGGAGGAGGCAATGTAAGCAGCTGTTTCTGGCCTGGCTGTCCACGGACAACTCATCCGATTGTGATACCAGTAAATACAGCCCCAATTTCCCATTCACCAACAGTCCCACACCTTGCTTTCCCATTGATACTGACCATCACAGCTTCCACTTAGCCACAATGCAAAATAAAGCCACCACAAAATAAACATTCCAAATCAAATCTATAAATCAAAGCATGCCATATTGCGTATAACCGTCAACTAATCATCCTTGTGCATTCCCTTAGTGCCTGTCTTCTGGACGCCTTTGCCTGTCCTAATGTTCCGATACTGTGCTACCCCAGTGGCTGCAGCATGGTTAGTGAAGGGCTGCTGACTTTCAGTGGGGGTGACTCCAGTGGTCTTGTAGGACAAGCTCAAGCAGCTCTGGGCCTAGACAGTGACAGCAGTCTGGCCTGATTGACCGACAGGCAACAGCAAGGGCACTGACAGAGTGGCAGAGGTGGGAGCACAAATGCTGTCATCCTGAGAGAGGACAGCAAGCTTGTGCTCCACGGAACCACTGCCATTTCCCTTGGGGTGGCGCCGCAGCAATCCTAGTACTCTGGAGGAAAGATTGCTGGACTGCTGTAACATCCTGCAAGCCCTTTTGAATACTTGTGTCCGCAGCCATGTTGGCAGCAAGCTGAGCTTGTATGACAGTTGTCTGAGCTTCAACTGTAGCATCCAGACATTATTCTGGTTGTGTTGCATTGGAGGTGGAGACATCAGCCATCAGACACTGCATTATGGTTGGGTCCACAAATGTGCTAATGGAGTTGGCCGCCACTTCCATGCTGGAAAGGATGGATTCAAAGCTCTGCACAAAGCCCTGCGCAAAGTTGATGCTGGATTCTTCCATGCTCCTTGACTTTGCATGCAGGCTGTCTGGCAGGCCTGCCAAGCACCAAGCATTTCTGTATGCATACCTATCTGTCTTCTGTAGCCCGCCTTATCGAAGTGCTCATCTGAGTCCTTTGCAGCAGAACTCATATGCGACCTCACTCTGTGGGGAGCTGTCACCTGTGCTACCCTTCTCCTGGCTGCAGGCCACTCATTGCTGGTGTCTCACCATGTACATATCCCACCTCTAAGCCATTCTCTAAATTGCATAGTGTCAGTATATGTGAGTGGCTGCATGTGTGATATTGAGTGATGGTGTTTCTTCATCATCACTGTATTACAGCCACATGGTGTGATGTGGATGGTTCCCACTATTCAACTCCTCACCTGATTGCAGCGAGTGTATTTAGATTAGGGTTTAGCCCCTTGGTGTTTTATTTCTCCAATAAACAAACAGCAACAGATTTTCTTGCAGGTTTAAAAATAGAAAGTCAATTGTTTATTGATCAATATGCCTTATCCTGAAATTGTCGTAATCCATCCACTCACGCATTCGCTCGCGCACACACTCACAAGAAGAAAGAGAAGGAAAAGAGGAACGTGGTTTTCAGTGGTGGGGTGGGGGGGAAGGTTATAATAAATCTGTTGAATTCTCTTGAGAATCCGGTTCTAGATGGATGCAGGCCTGAAATGATTGTAGATTTCTCTCTTGGGTGAAGGTTCTATTGGAGATGGTGGGTTACTTCTAGCTCTCACTGCTGTATACTGTAGATGTCAGATTTTTTTCAGCAGGGCACTGTGCTTCCTGGCTTGGCTGGAACTCAAGCTGTTACAAATAGCTTCACCTTCTGGGTCAGTCTTGCTCTCTCTGGGTGTCTTTTTTAAGGTAAAACTGAGTCACCTCTCACCTCCTGTAGGAAACATTCTCATTTCTTCCCCATGGTGATTGTACAATGACCCAGGACATTGCTACTTCACATCTCCTTTGTTCAAAAGAAGATATTCAATTCTGGAATGTTTTTCGGATAGGTGTAAGATGGGTTCCATTAACATCTTTTAGCTTTGAAGATTGGTCCTTTGTCAGATTGTTTGAATACACAAAAGGCCAATCCCCTTTCTTATATGACTATTTTGACCCATTGTTCACTTTTAAAATTAAAGGTTAATTTTTTTAAGACAAAGTCTGTTTTTTGTAACTCTTCAGTTAGTCCATGATTGTTGTATCATCGCACTTCTGGTGATCACTGTCTTCTTGCTGTTGTACCACTGCCTGGCCAGGTGGTAAATTTTGGGTATCTTAAAGGAGAAAGGCACAAGAGAAGGGTTGTGAAGAGGGGTATGGGGCAAATTCAGAGATGCATGCTTACACACCTACAGTTTCTAAATCAGCATGTGGCATGATGGGAAAGTGGGATGTGAGGAGGATAAGGTATGAGGGTATCATTACCTTCAATAGTTTTAGCCTTGTCACTGGCCTCAGTCTCAGCAACAGGTGCTCCAGTATTGTCATGTACCCCCTCTTCCATCGGGGTAAAGACATGCAGTCACGCCCGTCCTCTGCTGGTTAGCTCCTGGTGTTTTTCTCCGGTTGTCTGCCATCTTGTACTGCAAGAGAGAGGGAAATGTGCCAGTGAGTGTGGTGCAATCTGTTTGGGTGATCTGGCTATCATGGTTGAATAGCTGGCAGTGTGTGAAAGCCATGAGATGTGGGTATGAGGCTTGCAGCAGCAAAGTTATGAATGTTAGGTGTGAGTCATGATTGAGAGAACCTGTTGATAGGTGAGTGATGTGGGTGTGGTGCGTTAAGCAGTGTCTGAGGCTACTGGTACAGTTGATAGGTTATGGCATTTGAAGATGCATTCACTGACCTTGAACAATTGTGTGAGGTCATTGAAAGTTTTGCGGCACTGCATCCAGGTCCTCCTGACTTGCCTTGTGGCATTGACTGCCACAGCTCTCTGGTTCCACTGAATTATGAGGGTTTGTCTTGAGGCCCTCCTGGACACTGGTGGATAGAGCACATCTTTCCTCCCCTGCACCTCCTCACCCAAAGCCTCCAATGCGGCGTTGGAAAATGTTGGAGCCTGCTCTTTTCCGTGTTGTGCCATTGTTCAGTGTTTCCCAGGTCGAAATCAGTAGCACAATGCACCTCCCCTTTAAGAGGTGCAGGCTTGGATTAAATAGGGCAGGCTAGCTTTAACTGCTGCTAGCCTGTCACAATGTTGGGCCTCCACTGAGGCATGTAGCCATTAGCAGCATCATTTGTGCTGGCTGCATGTAGAAATCATTCAAATAAGCAGGCATCCACAAAGTCAGCATGTTGTCTGCATCAGAAACAATGGGTTTGAGTTAAACCTGCATCACAATCCCTGTTAACTTTTTCAGGGGTTATTGAAATTTACCCCCTACATTTTCCTGAATGCTGGTGTGAAATGTGTGCTTAATTGGAAGCTTTGGTGCTCACCGATCAGTTTCTCTGCCCTTTTGTCTTATAGGACTTGTGAGCTTGATTTTATCACTTGGTCAAAAGAAAGAATTTAACAGTGTCCAGGGAAAATCCAGGGAAGTGGGATCAAAGTAGATAGGTGTGAAGGGATGAATGACTTCTGTGCCATAATCTCTGTGATTTTAAGTACTTAGATGCTCCTTTTGAAGGACACAATACACAATAGCCTTTTCCCTTCTGAATAAACAGGAAAGCTATAGAATTCGCACAGCAAATAACATGACCAGTGCTTGAGGGTTAATCCATTTTATTTGGTTGAAATGCTTTTTCAAATTATTGGGATTCCATCCATGTGAATAGATTAATGTCATTCAATAGGTTTATGATCTTAAATGTTCCTTTATAATAATGTCATAAAGAGCTTTTGGACTATCTTTGCTCTTGATCTGTGTAAGACATCGGAGAACATTTATATTTGATAGGCTTCATTGCTCATCCGTGAGGTAATGCCATGTAGATTTTTATGAGTAATGCTAGCTGACATCAGTGTTCATGTGCAGCATAATCTGTGTAGGTTTGCATGAGAGGGGCAATAGAGTTTGATAGTTGCTATAATGTGTATAGGAATGGCTAGATCAGATGGATGACTTTTCAATTTGTGCATGACTGCCTAAATGCCCTTACCTTTTCCCATTACGTATGCAAAAGCGGCGATACTGGGACAGAACCACTGTTGTCTCGTGGTCACATTCCATATCTGTATTGAGCAAGGCGAGATTGTTTTATGTTTTAGAAGGAATGTTTTGTTAATTTAAGATTTATAACAAGAAGTCTTATTTTTGTTAGTCTCACCAAGAAATGTCATTTCAGCTCATGTCGTTGTAATGCACTCCATCCATATTTAAAAGCTTGTGCCTCGCGTGCGTCCATCACATTGCACCAGTTGAAGAAGGTATGACACCCAAATGTGTCACACTTTTGTATGTCACATGTCAAGATATCACAGCTTAGAAACAGTGCAAACAGGGAACAGGAAACAATCCCTAAAATGGAATGGGTGGGCCTAGGGCCTGCCCAATGTTGGGCCTTGGGCCTCATTTACATCAGACTAGCAAGATGCGGACATGCTCGGCCTCCCCAGGCAGCCTACCAGCGAACCCTACATGAATTTCAGGCCATTGCATCGCTGGTAGCAGCTCTATCAGAATAGCTGGGGTTAGGCTGCATGCAGACCCTGTTTTCCTGAATGCTGCTGGCACAACACCAGCTACATTCAGGGTAAACCAATTTGATAAAAGTGGGGTATGAAATAGGCATTAGGCACCTGCTTTGCATATGCATAGGACCTATTGCCTGTTTCAGGTGCAGGCCCTGAATGCCTCTTTCAATGCCTATAATTGCCAGTGTATTTCCAGCTCAGAATGTGTGCACATACACCATATTCACCATATTGGATGCTTTCGCTATCATGTTACACCTGTAAAACAGCACAGCCTCATCGAATTTTGAGGCCCACTTGTCCACCAGCAAAAATTGGGCAATAACTGAATAGGTTTTATCTGTTTAAAACCTGATTGACTAAATGTAAACATATCATTGAACAGCAATAGAAAACTGAGCAATCAAACCAAATAATTTATTTTTTGATACCTATCATTCTTGAACTGACAAATAGTATACATCTTGCATAAAATCTATGGCACAGAAATAAGCTATTTATCCCACTGTTCTATATTGGTGTTTATACTCCAAATGAGTCTCCTTCTACTGTAATTGCCTCTTCCCACCCTTCCCTTATATCCCTTTATTCCCTTATCCTTCATATGCACCAGAGCTCCCCTTAATGTGTCAGTCCTATATGCTTCAACCACTCCATGTGGCAGCAAGATCCAGATTCTAACCATGCTTCATGTAAAGAAATTCCTTCTAAATTCTTTATATGATCTGTAAGTGGCTATCTTATATTGATGCACCCTTTTTCTGGACTTGCTCACAAGTGGAAACAGTTTCTCCACGTCAAACAACTATAATTGTAAAGACCTCTCTCAAGTCTGCTCGTAGTCTTCCCTTTTCCAAAGAAAAGAGCCTCAGCGTTCTCAGTCTTTCCTGATAATTGCATCCTCCCAATTCTGTGCCTTATTTGTTAATCTTTTCTGTACTTTTCTAGTGCTGTGGGTGAGCTTAGCAAAGAGGTACAAAAGACAATTAAGAAGGCAAAGAGGAAATATAAAATTGAAGTATAAAATAATATAAAAACAAATAGTAAAATATATTTTAGGCACATCAGTAACAAGGAGAATTAAGCAAGTGATAGAGCCACTTAAAGGATGAGCAAGATAAACTCACAGGAGATACTACTAATGAAGAGAGAAAGAAATTAATAAAGACTTGCATTTATATAGCACCATTCATGATCTCAGGACATTCCAAAGCGCTTTACAGCCAATATAGTACTTTTGAAGTGTAGTCACTGTTGTGATGTAGTGATGTTGATTGAGAGATAAATATTGGCCAGGATACCAGGGATAACTCCGCTGCTATTCTTCAAAAAGTGCCATTGGATCTTTCACATCTAACCGAGAGTGTGGATGGGGCCTCAGTTTAATGTCGCATCATAAAGGCAGCACCTCTGGTAGTGCAGCACTCCCTCAGTACTGACACTGAGGTGCCAGGCAAAAAAGAAAGCTTATGTCAGATGCCAAGAACTCAATAATGCAGAAAACCTAGAGGAATATAGAAATGCAGGGGTGATATTAAAAAGAAAATTAGGAAAGCAAAGATAGGACATTAAAAACATTTGCAAGTAAAATCAAAGATGTTTTATAAATATGTAAAATGTTGCCATGGTTCTTAATGAATTCTTTGCCTGTTTTCACAAAACAGGGAGATGAAGCAGACATTATAGTTAAGGAGGAGGGGCTGGATTTTACGATTTTACGCCGCCATCACTCCTGGCGGCGAGCTCAAAAAATCGTGGGCCGCACACCGAAGAGCTGATGCTATCTCCCGCGCAGTGGTTCATTTAAATAGCCAGGGCGGCCTGCCGCCCCCCTCCTAACAGGTAGAGGGGGTGGGCTGTCCGCGCCAGCAATGGCATCAGCTGTCTGTGCACAGGTGCTGGCACCATTTTTAAAGGACAGCCAGCCTTGGCAGCATATTAAAATTTTTAAAGATACACACCCCCGCCCCCCAAAAATTTATCAAATAAAATTCTGATGCCCCTTTCCCACCCCTCAATAACAATTACATTAACTATTTGCCCTTCCCCCGCCAAAGCACTTACCTTTTAAATCGGACCTCCCCCCCCTGCCCCCGACTCTGCAAAGTTTAAAGTTCACCCCATCCCACCATCCCCTACACTCATTATCTTTATTTGACCCCATTTCCAATCCCCCCCCCCCACTGGAAATCTTAACTCCTCCCCCCTCCCCACCAGTGTCATGCTGGCTTTCCCCAGACAGAGAATTGAAGGCGCGGGAGTGCCAGCTGCCGCACTGAAGATCGCGGCGGGCCCGGAAGAATGCGGGTAAGTTCATTTAAATTTATTCATTTCATTAATTTAAATATGTAGATGCAGGTGTAGAGAAACAGAGGGGCCTTGGAGTTTATGCCGACAGATCCCTGAAGGTAGTAGGTCAGGTAGATAAGGTGGTCAAGAAGGCCTTTATCGGCTGAGGCCTGCCGTATAAGAGCAGGGGAGAAACCATGATCAGTGGCCTTTGATCCTGTTCCAGGTAGGTTTTGCGTAAAATGGCTGTAACCAATTCGAGAGCTTCATGCCAGGGAGTGCAAAACACCGTTCGGGTGGTGGTGAAGGATAATGAAGGAGGGGCACCTGTAGACCGAACTTTTTTCATTACGAAAATCTTTATTGATTGCTCTGGGTTCCAAGCTGCAGACATCTTCTGTCTGCAGGACTTCCCCAGCAGTGGATATTTCAATGTCATGTTGAAGAACGTGATGGGATGCATCAAGTTCCTGAAGGTGTTCAAGAAGGGAAAACAGGCGCCGCTGTCAATCCTCACAGTGGAGCTGCTCTTCACGCTGCTGTCGCAACGTGACCGGGTGGTGACAATCCACCTCTATAACCCTCACGTTCCACTCGTGGATGTACTCACCTTCCTCTCCAGGTACATCGAGGCGGCCTGCAGCAGCACTGATGTCAAGGACCCATTTGGGATTTGGACCAGCAAGCGGCAGGCCAAGGTGACCTTGAAGGTCGACTCCAATGGAGCCATCATCCATCCTCCCTCCAGCTTCGCTATCGGGGGAAGTTGAGGCTTCTTGGACTATGCGGGGCAGCCCAGAGTTTGTCGCACCTGTGGCAAATCTGGTCACATGGCAGCTAACTGCAGCACAGTCGTCTGCAAGAACTGCAAGAAGAAAGGCAATCAGACCAAGGACTATAAGCAGAGTAAGTGCTACAACCTGTGCGGTGAGGCAGGCCACCTCTACAAAACCTGCCCCAAACGCTGCCTCGGTTATGCCCAGGTGGCAAGGTCCAAGGAAAGGCCGAGAGAAGGAATGGTGAATGCGTCTGATGCTGGGAAGGGGACTAGCAATCCTCTCCGCAGCAAGGAAAGTCTACTTAAGAAGGAGAAGAAAGGGGAGACAGCTGCAACCAGTGACCCAACACCTACCCCATGCCTGGAAACCCCTCCTCTACAGACAGAATCAATGGAGGTGGAGGCAGCAGATGGACAAACTGGTCGGTGGCAAGTGGTACAAAGGAGAACCTCAAAGAAGAAACCTCCAAAAAAGGAACAGGCCACCACCCAAACCAGTGGCAAGAGGCGGCTACAGTCTGAGACAGACTGCGGCAACTCCGCTTTATTGAACGAGGAAGGGCCGGAACGACGGCACCTGCAAAAGAAGCAGCAGAACTCAAAGGAGCTGGAAGAGAAAGCCCCCCAGCCCCAGGGCACTGGAAGCTGTGAGGGGCCAAGTGTGCCGCAAACCCAAAGCACCAAACCCAGCAAGATGCCAGCGCACCCGAGCTCCGGGACACCGAGAGCAAAGAAGTGTCTGGCGCACTCCAACCCCGGGAAGCCGGGAGCAGTAATCTCTTCGAGGAGAAACAGAGGGGAAAGACACCAACAGCAGAGGACAGCCCAAGCCTTGCTGCCTACAAGAACACACCCCCGCCCCCCACCGATGTCACCCCAGCGGAACAAAACCCCTTGAGCCCAACGAATGTGAAGCAGCTTGTGTACACTATTGGTATGCAGGAACATACCCAAGGACTGGGACTAGCAAGGACTCCTGGTGTGGGAAGCAATACACAACTTTAAAATGGGTATAAAGATTGCTTCGATTAACATGCGTAGCGTTAAATCCACTACGTGATGTGCTTCAACCTTGGGCTACCTCGCCAAGGTCAAAGCCGACCTGCAGTTTCTGCAGGAGTGTGGAATTTCGTACCTCAGCACCTACAGGCAATGGTCACGATGGTGGTCCTACGGGCCATCGATCTGGTCGGGGGTAATAATTCCCGTTCCTCCGGCCTGGGCATTCTGCTACGAGGAGGCAACTTCATCATCTCCGCAGCCAAGGAGGTGGTCGGTGATCGCCTCCTCGTAGCAGATGTAGTGTACAACAGTGCTCCGCTCTGGTTGATCAATGTGTATGCCCCGGTTCAATGCAGCGAGCAGCTGACCGTCTTCCAGCAGCTCCCACTGCTGCTGGCGACGTCCAGGCCGGTCATTCTAGGCGGTGACTTCAACTGCATCATTGATGCAGCTGGACAATCCGGCAGTGACGACAGCAAACTGGACGCTACGTCCAGATTCCTAATGGAAACGGTAAAAGATACCAAGCTGCACGACGTCTTCAGCAAACCTGCAGACAGAGCGCAGTGTAGATACACCTGGTCAAGACCAGACAGGTCTGCCTGTTCCAGGATAGACTTCCTGTTTGTGTCCCGTGCTGTCATGGTCAGATCCACCGACGTCAAGCCGGTGCTCTTCACTGCCCACTGCCTCTTACTGGCCGACTGTCACTTACAGAACGACCAGCGGGTTGGCAGGGGTACATGGAAGCTCATGCTACACTGCTAACCCCAGAGAACATTGAGGAACTCAAAAGGGATTACAAAGGTTGGAGAACCATAAAACCCTTCTTTGAGTCTCCAGTCCACTGGTGGGAAGCGATCAAGGACAACATCAAGAGGTTCTTTATCTCCAAGGGTGTTCAGAGGGCGAGAGAGAGACAGAGGGAAATGTCCCGACTCCAGAAAAGTATGCAAAATCTGCTCCGGCTGCAGTCATTGGGGGTCAAGGTCAAGGAGGATCTCCAAGAGGTGAAGAGCCAACAGGCCTCGCTTTTTGCCATGGAGGCCTCCAAGGTCATCTTCTGGTCCAGAGTCCGTTCCGTTGAGCAGGATGAGATGTGCTTGTGTTTCTTCTTCCAAAAGGTACACAGAGAGAGCTCTGTGATCAGCAGCCTGAAGGGAGAGGATGGCTCGATAGCGTCTTCGCAGTCCAACATACTAAAGATTAGCTAATCCTTTTATGCTGGGCTGTATGACGTGAAGCCCATGGACAGCAAGGCCTCCCTGTCCTTCCTGTCATCTATCACGGAGGTCTTAGATGACAGCATGCGGGAGAAACTGGAAAAACCGCTAACTCTGGATGAGCTGACAAACGCCGTTAGGTCATTCGAGACGAGTAAAACTCCCAGAAGCGATGGCTTACCGGTGAGTTGTATTTGGCTCTGTGGGACTGGATCGGCCCAGACCTGCTGGAAGTATACGAGAGTATGCACCTGGCCGTCAGCATGTTAGAATCCATGAGGAAAGGCATCATCACCCTCATCTACAAGCGGAAGGGGGAGAGGGCGGAAAACAGAAATTGGCGGCCCATCTCACTGCTTAATGTTGACGACAAGATTCTGTCCAAAGTCATTGTCAGTCGAGTCAAGTCTGCTTTGAAGTTGGGGATTCACCCTGATCAGACATGTACTGTACCCAGCAGGAAGATCTCTGATAGTCTCGTGCTACTCAGGGATACGATTGTCTATGTATGGAATAGGAGGGTGGACACCTGCCTCATCAGCATGGACCAGGAGAAGGCTTTTGACAGGATATCACATGCCTACATGATGGACGTGCTCTCCAAAATGGGGTTTGGGGAGGGAGTCCGCAGATGCATCCACTGGTCTACACAAACATCAGTAGCGCAGTCTCAATCAATGGGCGGGAATCAGAGAGTTTCCCGATCCAATCTGGAGTCAGACAAGGCTGTCCTCTCTCCCCTGTCTTGTTTGTTTGCTGTATTGAACCTTTTGCTGAGTCCATTAGGAAGGGTGCGGGCATAAGAGGAGTGACAATCCCATGCAGTGGAGGCACTCAGGTTAAAGCCTCCCTGCATGGATGACGCCGCTGTCTGCTCAGATCCGCTGTCCGTTCGCAGACTGATGAGCATCCTCGACCAGTTCGAATTGGCCTCTGGAGCCAAAGTTAACCACAGCAAGAGTGAGGTCATGTTCTTTGGGAACTGGGTGGACCGATCCTTTGTCCCCTTCACCATCAGGTCAGACTACCTGAAGGTGCTGGGGATATGGTTTGGAAGGGCCGGGACTTGCGCCAAAACCTGGAGGGAGTGAGTAGCCAGGGTACACCATAAACTGAACATGCGGGAGCAGCGATCTCTCTCCATTGTGGGTAAGAACCTGGTCATCAGGTGCAAGGCGCTCACGTTGTGCTGTATGTGGCGCAGGTCTGGCCCATACCCCACTCCTGCGCCGTGGCGGTCACCCGAGCCATTTTCCGCTTTATTTGGAGATCCAAAATGGACCGGGTCCGGAGGGACACGATGTTCAAACCTCTGGATAAGGGCGGGAAAAATGTACCCCACGTCGCCCTCATCCTGATGACCACCTTCATGTGCGGCTGCAACAAGCTGTGCCTAGAGCCCCAGTATGCAAACACCAAGTGTCACTACGTGCTGAGGTTCTATCTGTCCCCAGTGTTGCGAAGGATGTGTCTGGTCACATTGTCGCGGAACGCTCCATCCAGTTGGACCATGCCGTACTACCTATCTGTCGTGGAAAAGTTTCTGCGGATAAACACCTTTGACTACCAATCCATCAGTCAGTGGTCTACACGGAATGTCCTCAAGGCCCTACGGGAAAAGGAGATGTTGGATCCTGTCAGATGGTTCCCCGAGCAGACTGCCAAAGTCATTTGGCAGAATGCCTCATCACCAGAACTTTCAAAACAAGCACCAAGACGTAGCTTGGCTGGTGGTGAGAAGGGCCCTCCCCGTCAGATCCTTCCTGCACGCCCGGAGTCTCACCCCCTCCACACGCTGCCTTTGAGGTGGCTGTGGTGGGGAAGAGATTGTTGCCCACCTCCTTCTGTAATGTGCCTTTGCAAAGCAGGTGCGGAAAGAGATGCAGTGTTTTTTGTCGAGGTTCATCCCAAGCAGCTCTGTAACACAGGAGTCTGTGCTTTACGGGCTGTTCCCAGGGACGCATAATGAGATAAACATCAACAGCTGCTGGAGGACCATCAATTCGGTGAAAGACGCTCTTTGGTCTGCCCGAAACTTGCTGGTCTTCCAGCGCAGAGTTGTCCACGACTGGCACATTCCAAGGTCTAGGATTACGTGCTGAGGGACGCACTAAAGCTTGGGGCAGCCGCTGCAAAGACTCAATGGGGAAAGACCACAGTGTAAGGTCTTCCCGCCATAGTGAACTGAAGGGCTGGACCCATGGGAAACCCCTCGGTCTGTATACACCAAATATGGGTTTACTGTAAAATGTACAAAGCATGTAAAATGGAATGGAAGGGTTGTGAGGCAACTCACTCCTGTATTGAAGAAAAGTGATTTCCTTTGCACTTTTTGGAATGTCAACTTGGTGCTGTTCAGAACTGTGTTGTAATGTATTTTCTTTACAGATTTTTATGAATAATGTGTATTTTTGGGAAAAAAAGTATAAGAGCAGGGAGGTTATGCTGGAGCTGTACATAACACTACTTAGACTGCAGCTAGAGTACTGCGTACAGTTCTAGTAATCGCATTGCAGGAAGGATGTGATCACACCAGAGAGGGTACAAAAGAGATTTACAAAGATGTTACCAGGAGTGAGGAATTTTATCTATGAGGAAAGACTGGATAGGCTGGGATTGTTTTCTTTGGAACAGAGGAAGCTGTGGAGAGATTTAATTGAAGTGTATAACATTCTGAGGGACCTAGTTAGAGTGGATAGGAAGGAACTATTTCCCTTAGCAGAGAGGTCAATAACCAGGGGGCATAGATTTAAAGTAATTGGCAGAAGGATTAGAGGAGAGCTGGAAAGAAATTTTTTCACCCAGAGGGTGCGGAAGTCTGGAACTTACTGCTTGAAAGGATGGTAAAGGCAGAAACTCTCTTTGCATTTAAAAAGCACTTGGATATTCACTTGAAATGCCATAACCTACTTGGCTACGGACCAAGAGCGGAAGTTTGGATTAAACTGGATAGCTCTTTTTTGGCCAGCATGGATACAATAGGCTGAAAGGCCTCCTTCTGTGCCTTAAATGATTCTTCCTTCATCACTTCAGGCGCTGGGCTAGCTGAATTATTCTAGCCTTTGATTGCACTGAATTTACATACATAACAGATCTACCATTGAAAGTTAAAATTAGGCAATTTTATTATTGAGTACTAATTTATATTATGAAATTTTTGCATTATCGTGGAGAAGCCTTACTATTTATAGAGTTCAACAGTAGAATTAAGCATGGAATAACAAGTGTGTCTTTGTTGAGTATGATGATTGGATCATGCAAGTCTTAGAAAAAGAAACAGTTGTTTCCTTTATCATTACATTAGATTCAAAAGTACTTCATTGGCTGTATAGCATTTTGAGACATCCGATGGTCGTGGAAGGTGCTATATAAATGCAAGTCTGTTTTTCTTTTCTTTCATCTCTTGGAACTGGGGATTCCAAGATGAAGGGTTCATTTTTGCCTTTTGCAATCTCTGTCACCATTGTTTCATTATTGACCAATAACCCAGTTAATTCAGAGCTTTGTCATGTGGATGACCTTAAACTCAACTGTGAGTAATCATCTGGAAATTGAATTTTTCATTGTCCATAACCAAATGATTATAGCTGTTGTTACTGGAACGTTATCAAGTGCTGTATCAGGTATTCCTCCTCCACAATCATTTAACAAAACTGTGCTTTAAGCTGAAAGTTAGACAAGTCAATTGTTAGTTGTACTATGAGCTTTTAAGTCCTTTTTTAACCCTTCCTCAGAAAATAACTTTTCTTTCACCTCTTGGAACTGGGGATTCCAAGATGAAGGGCTCACTTTTGCCTTTTGCATACATAAGGTTACAGCATCAACCTAAACAACCCAAATTGCTTCGATATAGCACATGAAATTCTAATTTAGTAACATGACAAATGAAGGCATTCCTGTACATGATAGGGCTGATTCTGTGCACTTACAGATAGCAAGTGGTGGGAAATTGCAGATACGTATCCATGATTTTTTTCATTGGTTAAAATTAATGGATGGAAAATCACAAGATGTGTTGCAGTTTTTTGCCATGCACTTCCACTCCGTGTTGCACCCTGCTGAGAACATGTAAGCAGCATGAAGGTGTCTGCAGCAGAACTTCATAATGCCATAACAGAATTTACATATATATGCACGTTTTTATAATATATAAAAAAAATCAAGCTGGATTTTTCCATGGGCTTCGGGACCCCGACGTTGGAACCAAATGCCCAGTGGCACAAGCTTCCCGGAGGCAGTTCTCCTTACTTGCCGCCTCTGCGCTTGCAATCTTATTAAGAATGGTGGGCAGGATGTTGATGCTGCTGGCCCAATCAGAGGGCTGGCAGCTCTGGAGTAGTAGCAGCCCCAGCAGGAAAGGTGGACATTGCTGAGGCAGGTCAGGAACCGTGGAAGCACTTAAACATGGAGGTGCCCTCAGAGGCATTTAGTTAAACTTAAAATTATAAGGGGTGAAACTGTTAGGCCTCTTGAAGCGAAGGGGTAACTTCTCTGGGTGCATCATTTGAGCCGCTGCTGCAGCCTTTCCTGCTCTTAGCGCTGCCCTCTTTGGGCATTGAGCTTCCGTCTCTGGCCTGCCACACGGTGGCTGCCTCCATGGAGATAGCAGCCTGGACGCAAAGCAGGGGGCCACTCCACTGGCAAGAAAATGTCGGTGAGCCCACAGAGTTGGAACTAATTGGGTCCCTAATCAGTTGGGTGGGCAGCCAATCCGGGTCCCTGCCCTCCTATGGGAAACTACTCCGGCAGCAGGAATGCATCGGAGAGCTGTCCCGATACCGCCCCCCTCCGTTTTCAATCGCTTCCATCTCCGAGCCTGCCATCATGTGACAGGTAAAATTTAGCCTGTAGTTATGAAAAGTGAACAAGCGACATGAGGAAGTGCATAGTTTATTATTGTACCAACTCTGTAAATATACTTCCTCTTTAACATTCAGGCATTAAATGGGACTATTGGTTTTAATTTTTTTTAATTAACAGCATTCACAAGTTTCACTTTATTCAAGCTGTGTAGCAGCAATGTTACTGCTGAATAGTTCAGTTATTTTCAGAATTGCTTTGAATTAACACGATAATGTTAACTGCTAGTTTAACAATCAAAATTTTAAATAAATTCTGAAAACTAGGCAATAAATTTGTCATACACCTGGCAGCCTTCTTGCGGGCTGGGGGATTCCTCCAGATCAGGCACCCTGTGCCCCATGGAGGGCCCCCCACCACAACCCAACTGCCACTACTGCACAATACTCTTCCTCCACCACCACACCACCCCCCCCCCCCCCCCCACCCCCTTGCCTCACCGGGCCTGGCCGATTATCCCTGGCGAGGCCCCAAAAACTTACCTTCTTTCCGGAACCGCTATCTCTCTTGCTGCCGTTGGCTGGGTGCAGTCCCAGCAGTGGCCACCGCTCCTGAAGCTGGGACTGAGAGCTGCCGGCCTGCTGATTGGCCTGAAGCTCCATTAGGTAGAACTTCCTGCCTCAAGAGGGACGGAAGGCCCACCCAAGGCCAATTAAGGGCCTGGGGAGCATAAAATCCCACTGTGGCTCCCCAGGCCTGGAAAAGCCAGACTCACCCGACTTTTTGGCCAGTGGGCATGGCCTCCTGCCCAACATACAATTGCGGCCTATGTGAACCAGATGGCCTGGAGCCAGTCCAAAGTTGAGACTTGAGCCTCAATTTAATCTGGGCAAGCTCTGAAAATCCCTCCCTGAACCTCTCTGCCTCTCCTCCATTAAGATTCTCCTTAAAACCTATCTTTCTGACCAAGCTTTTGGACATCTGCCTTAATATTTCTTTGTTTCATGGTATCAAAACAAAATCTATCGATACGTTTGATATCACTTAAGTGCCTTGAGATGTTTTACTACCTAAAAAGCCCTATATAAATGCAAGTTGCTGTTGTCGGATGTGGGAGATTCAGGGGAATTAAGTAGAATAGAGTTCCTGATTGGATAAATAGGACATATCTGCGGAAGGAACAGGTTTGATAGACTGTAATTCCATATTTACTTCTGTAAAACAACTAAATCCTGCAACATATGCAAAGTATTTCTTAGTTGTAATGGCATACTTTCAACAGAAACTTTTTATGATGTTTGATTCACTTCCTGCAGGATCTTTGGCTTTCCAGTGCATTACACAGATGTGTCAAATATGGGACGAGGAGCCCGACAAAAACTTCTTGGAAGGTCATGGAGTGTGCCTGTCATTCGCCACCTATTTGCACCACTGAAGGATTACTTTGCTTGTGAATAATACAGTACAATATGTGCCTTTCAGGAATATAAAGGTGCTTTCATAGAGATGATCAGTAGTAAAACAAAATCAGACTGGTTTTAACATATTAGTATACTGTGACACAACAAATTTGAATGGCATTATTGTGAAGGTTGCATGCTGTACATTTATGATACTGTGGCCATTATTCACAGTCACAACTCAGGACAGGGTAGGTAGCAAACACCCTACCATAGTTGTTTTAGCTTTTGTAATCTCATCTTTTATATAAAAAAGAGAATTCCTACTTTTAGCTGTAGTTTTATTACCGTAGTGTGAAGATTATACTTTACAGTTTTCTAGTGTACTTTGTAGTCACTCATTTTATGGGATTTTAAGGGCTTTTTAACTCTTAATGGTGCTATTGTCCACCTTTTAGATTTTCAACTTATTTTCTAACACCTAAAGTAGTATTTTATTGTTATATTATACATATCAGTAGCTGGATTTTTGGTAGATGGATAGTAAATCATAAAACTATTGATAAAAAATAAACATGGTGCAGTTAAAAACCATTGTTTAAAAATGTTGAAGTTGATGTTGTTTAAACAGTATTCTAGTATATAGTTACTTATATTTCAGCAAAGTGTATTTTCTTTCTGTAACCTGTTTATACGTATAGTTGAATAATCATGAAACAATGTTTATGTTGTTTATGTTTTGTACTTTAGCAAGGGCTGCAAATGTGTAAATGAGCAAAAAAAAATTAAGATGGAAAACTATAAGTTTAAACCAAGCCAGTTTCTATTAGCAGCATATGGAGGATGTCCTGTCAAAGCTGTGCTGTCACTTTTCACAACAACCATTCTCAGTCAAATTTACAATTGGAGAGATAGTTCATACATTTATTAGTAATGTGGTATTGTTGCTGCTCCATATTGCGTCTTTAAAAATGTTTTGAGCTGAAAAAAGACTGCGATTATTCTAACGTTATAGCAAGGTAGTGCTTAAGGATTTTCTTTAAATTCCGTGACAGCAAGTAAAATACAATTTTACTGTTATAATGTAGAAATTATATAATATATTTTAAACTCATTTTTGTAAGATTCTCCTCCCCCTTCTTTTACTTTGTATACTCAGAGTTGTTTAAGGGACTTGCTCCCTGGCCTCAGACATTGCTGCTGTCGAGCTAACTGCTAGGGTTAGATTTTTACTCTCCAGTCTTTTTCCTCCTCTGGTTGAGAAGTGCCTGGGCTCTGCTCCATTGCTCCTACCAACAGCATGCCGAGGTAAATAACTCACAACGTGAAGTATCACAGCAGTTAATGTGAATCTTGTCGCTCTAGTCCAGTAAATCAATTAACTGCAATCGATGTCGATTTAGTATTTTCTCTGGTGCGATATTACATTGAGCTTATATATGACTGCACTAGGACCTCAGTCCTATAAAACTATTGCTTTTTTTCCTTTCTGTATATTTCCGGTGAAATTTTGTGCTTTTCAAAGTGAAACATATCAGTGCTAGGGACTGGATCATTTTTCAATTTAGGAACCCAGGGCCAAGTTGGAGCATTTCCAGGTTAGGTACAGATTTGAGGCACTCCTGGGTTAAGTACAGAAGACCAAATTCAGGGAAAAGATCCCTTTACGCTGATCCAACAATCTTTATTAATCCCAGCCTTAAACGTGGACTTCCAGCAGCACCAGTGTAAAATTTTCACTTCCCAACCTCTGTAAGGCTTCAAACGTAATACCAATTTGTACCTAATCGTGGGCAGCTTTGTGCTGTTTACACCACATCATTCAGTTCCCTCAAACCTGTACAATTTGAATATTTATCTCTGCAAACAGTCACAAACTGTATTATTCTTTTGAAAGAAAAATCAACAATTTACTGTGATGATATTTCATCTGACTGGAATTAAACTTTGTATGTAAAATGGTAGAATTTGACATTAGCCAAGCAATTAGCAAATATTTAGCATGCAATTTAATCCACATTGGAATATAGTTCAATTACATTTTGTAGTTCACTTTTACAAGCATCTGACAACTACCATAAAATTTAGTAAATGAAAATCCAGGATATTAAAACGGAATTTATCTACACTTAATCCAAATAATTGAAGACTGGGAAAGTAATTGACTTCTCTAAAGAATTACAAAAGAAGAAAATTATGCTCTCATTACAGTCACTCATAGCAACCACAAATAGGTACTGAAAGAACTTTAAAGTTCCCTGATGCTTTCAGTCAATTTATCCAGGGAGTACCTTAGCCATGCAGACATGCAAGGTTCCAGATTAAATCCTTGGTCAGTATTGAATTAGTTTGTATGGCATTACAGTTAGCTACAGGGCCCTGGGTTAATAATAGAAAAATGGACCAGGATTCCTATTCCTTATCGCTATGCAGCAACTCCTGCTGGAATTGCATATGTTTGCAAGTTGAGTGAGGACAGGATCAGGCTCAGCTGCGATTCCCACCTCCGATCATGGCCAAATAGCCTGTCAACACTGGTTGCTAAGTCTAACTTGAACAAGGTACTATAGAATCATACCTCAGAGAGGAATCAACAATACATACAAGGCAGGGGAAAAACTGTCAAGGGAAAAATAACTACCAAAAAATTGATGCAGGTGCTTCTATTAACCCTTTGAGTACTGGATTTTCTTTGTACTTTTGAAAACAATCACAAGGTAATATTCCTCTTCTGAAAAATGATTACATTTGTGTTGGCGATAGGTACTCACCAGGATTTCTGCCTTGAATGGCGTCCAGTGAAACTTTCTTTCCTACCATTAGCAAACTTGCAGCACCAAAGGTTGTGTTGAACCAAAACAACGTGGAGCAATGAGCAGCTAATTTCTGGTACCAGTGATAGGCAGTAAAGATAACTGCCAATAAAATCATAGCCTGGCCTTAATTGTGTGAAAAAAAAAGTATTGTTAGTTTATCTTAGCTCAGATGGCTGTAAGACATTACAGTTAGCCACAGGATCCCTGGGTTAGGGAGAGGAAAGTCAGCCAGAGTTCCTGTTCCTGACTCATTTTAATGGTTGAGTGAGGACTGGACTGGACAGGTCAGCTGTGAACCTCTACATGGAAAATAGTCTCTGACCATTTGGCAAAAATTTAAACATCAGACTCCTAACCCCATTGGGATGAGTGTGCAGAAACTTATTCTTATTTAAATTAAATGACTTCATTTTAATTGAATGTAATCAATAGGAACATCTGTTTTTACAGCATCCACATATAACATACAGGTAAACTCATTTTAAATTGAGTGTTTTATATTTTTAAATATGTTATTCAATCATAATCACTGAAAAAGCCATCTAAACTTTGGGATGGTAAGGATCTGCATTTTACTCATTTTAAATCTCACTTGAAGAGTGTTAATATGGTGCTTAAAGAATTGCTCAGGTGCTGGATATCTATCTAGTTGTGTGTTTATCCTATGACAATTTCTTATACCTTGTTCCACTGAGTTAAAGGCCAGAAGTGGTATTTATAATGTGCAAACCATACCTTAGAAAATCTGCCTAAAATGCACAGAGATAACTTTATTAATAGAATATGAGCTGAAACTTGTACTACAGGCCTGTGAGACAAGCAATGTTTACTATTAAACCACATCTAACTGCACACTTCATAATTTCATCAGCAAGGTATTTATCTCTGTTGGAAGACAGAATTTCAAGCCTTTATTCGTTTTCCTTTATGTGGGATTTAAAAAATCTACCACAAAGTTGGTAAGGAGGTTAAGCAAGAATGAATACACAGCATTGGCCTGTGGAAAAAGTGTCACCTCTAAATTACCTCCCCAACTTTGAAAACTGTTTTGAATTATCCCTTTGTGGAGACGAGAAGCACTTTTGCATTGTTACAGTTGAATGTTTCCTTGACATTTTTTAAGTGATCCACATTAGCATCTACAAAAATCATATTTTGTAAATGTAAACACATGTAAAGCTAGAGAACATTGTGTTTCAAGAGATGTTGTTGAAATAATGTGACTGTATATTTTAAAACAGCATGCCATAAGTTTCATAAATATTAAGAAAACTAAGAATCGCCAGTTATTGGCAATTCGTAAAATGGTGCCAATAATGTGTGCATTTTAAAGCATAAACTACACAAAAGGAACATCAGTGGAACTGATTCCACTGTACCTGAACTCATCTCTCCATATTTTGTTGATTTCAAGTCAACACTGTTTACAGTATAACATTTATAATATGGTGCAGCTACTGTACATGGAATCATTTCTATTTCATGGTTTCTTTCAAATGAGCTATCCTACAAAAATGTAGTGATGATCCACATGAAAACACTTCAAAATTGTGATTACTTTATAAATCTTCATGGTTTTTTTGTTTTAAACATATAAAAAAGGTTCCATTGTGAAAACATTGGCATATGAAAACGTTGTTTTGTCATGCATCACTATCACTTTAATACATGGCAGAGGATTTAACTGTATCCCTTGTATGTGAGCTTAAAGAGGTACAAATTGTAGCACTGCTTATCTGTTTACAATAAATAATTTTCCCCTTTTGTTATGTCTGCTTTTAACATTGACTAAATTACTTGAAATAGTTCATGTTAAGATTTGAAAAATCAATAACACACAAACTGCAACATCTGTTTGGTTGCTGGTTGGCATTCTTCCATTTACGAAAGGTGATGGACACGTAGCAAACAATCCATTTAGGTGGGTGTCTTCTCTAGCTGCACCGTTGCTGATGGCTGTGAAGGCCAATCCTTGAGAGGCAGTTTCTGCTACAAGAGCTGCAGATGAAGCTGCCAAGTGACACTGAGAGTTGTTTTTGACATTGGCGCCTGGTACCAAGCTGCTGTAGCTACTGGTTATTGTGGTAGTACACACCAGTCCACAGGATGTGTTATCATCTCTTTCTTTTGTTGGGGAAAGCGGTGGTATAGTGGTAATGTCACTGAATTAGTAATCTAGAGGCCTTGGCTAATGCCCTAGGAACTTGGGTTCAAATCCCACCATTGCAGCTGGTCGAATTTAAGTTCAATTAATTAATAAAAATCTGGAATTGAAAGCTCGTCTCAGTAATGGTGCCATGAAACTCATTGATTATCATTAAAAACCCATCTGGTTCACAAATGTCCTTTAGGGAAGGAAATTTGCCATCCTTACCTGGTCTGGCCTATATTTGACTCCAGGCCACACAACAATGTGGTTGGCTCTTAACTGCCCTCTGAAATGGCCTCACAAGACACTCAGTTGTCAAGGGCAATTAGGGATGGACAACAAATGCTGGCCTTGCCAGTGACACCCACAACCCATGAAAGAGTAACTTAAAAAAAGCCAGTGACTCCCAGCTGTGATAGTTGACATTTAGGGCTTTCATGTCACGCTTGCAAGCATCCTTGAAGTGGAGCTCTGGATGCCCCACTGGTCATCTGGCCCGGCTATCTCACCATACAAAAGGTCCTTGGGTACGCAACCGTCTTCATCCTGTGGAGGTGTGCAATCCATCGACTCTGCCTTTGAGAGGACTGCCACATTTGTGATGTTGTCCTGCCAGGATATACCCATAATGTGCTGCAGACAGCGAAGATGGAAATTACTGAGCTGCTTTTCCTGGTAGATGTAAGTCGCTCTTGTTTCACAGCCATACAGCAAGGTGCTGAGAACAATTATAAACCATCAGCTTGGTCCTAAGGGTCAGCTTGGTGTTATCCCATGCACTACAACATCACACTCAGTTAATTAACATTACAATAAAATTTAAATTGTAAGGATTTGTTTGCACCATGTGAACACATAGAACCATAGTGAAGCTCAATGCTGACATTTTCACAGCTATCTGGATTATCTGATTTGAGCCACAAAATCACTGAATGATATTTTGCAAACACTTAACATGTTGGCACCAAATGCTTCTCTCTACAATTTTACTAGGGTTGCTAACCTATTTAAAAGAAACGGCATAGCACCTTAATTCAAGTAGTGGAAAAATTTGGTAAAGGCAAGTTGTGTTCTTCCAATAACTTTGTTCACAGTAACTTTTTTTCTTGTTTTTTAACTCAGGGACAACAGATGTTAGAAGTTTTTAAACATGGCATTTAATGCCACCCTACCATATTATTAGGCATGTTATTTTTACTTTTATTATGTATAGTATTGAACATAGATATGTTTATACTGCGGTGAGAATTTAAACATACTCCAAACTACCAAGTCCTAAATTTTTAATGTTAACTTCGTGCTAATAAAGCCAGTAAAGCAACAGAATAGGAACAGTAAATTCTATTTTCTTCTTTTCATCTTCTGCATTGCTAAAAACATGAATGAATTGATTTTAAAAAGCTGCATAAAATGAAAAGTTTTGTAACTGCTGGAGCAACATACATGATGCAAACTGCACCTGATATTCCCCATACAGTAAATATTAACAGCAGATATAGAAGACGTAGGTTATTCCTACTCCTGCGCCAGTATTTTCTGTTGCTTGGGAAGCTTCTCTGAGCGATTCAAATTAAATGTGACACAGAAATTTGTATTTAGATGTGTGATATGTGCATGTATAGATAGATTATGCTATCTTTACAAAGCCATGTACTGAATTCAAAACTGTCACTTACATGTAGTGGGCTGAATTTTACCAGCCCCTCGACGCTGTGGCGCGGGGTCCGATAAAATGCTGCGGGGAAAGGCCCACCTCAACCCAGAACATCAAGAAGGGCCCACCGCATATTACCGGCAGCGGCGGGACCTTGGTGTGGCCCCCCCTCCGCCCCGCCACATGGCAGCGGCACTACAATTAGCAAATGGTAAACGGTTCTTACCTTTGCTGATTATGCAGCCTGCTGCTTCTCGACTGACACTTCCTGATTTTTCGATGAACGGGTGGCAGTCACGTGCCATCCCGTTCATGATTGGAAAAGCCGGCGGGTCCACAGAGGCAGAAGGTTTCGCGGCAGAAGGTAAGTTTCTTTTCAGGGGTCTCACTCCGCATACCTAAAGGGAGGAGGGAGGGGGGCATTACAAGGGTCTCACTCTGCATACTGGAAGGGAGGAGGGCAGGATACACAGAGGTTTCTGCATTCTTAAAGGGAGGAGGGCAGGATACACAGAGGTCTCTGCATTCTTAAAGGGAAAAGAGGTCTGGGATTACTGGTGGGAAAGCTCTGCTGGCATGAAGGGAGGTACTGTGTACCATCCCTCCATTAACAGTGTACGCTCTGTGTTTGTGAGGGAGCAATGGCACACTAGACACCCTGTGTGTGGGGAGGGTGCCAGAGAGGGCAGGAGCATTAAGGTTATATGGATGGTGGCGGCAATCAATTCAGCTGGTAGGATCTTGATGTGGTCATGCAGTGCCACTCTGAATGTTGGCCAAGATGGGCAATGCCATGGCACCCCACATAGGTGATCCAGGAAAGCAGCTGATGTACCTGTCAACACCAATCCCTGCCCTGTTAGGAGCTTCGAATACATGAAGGGTTCAACTCTATTTATCATGGAAATAGATGTGGCTCATCCTACATTGTGTGATCCTCTGCTTGTGAAGATCGGTATGCGCCAGAGGCAATATCAACAGGCAGGTGCAATCCACATAGAGGCCCCCTGTTGTGAGCAGCAGCCCCCAAGGGAAACTCACCATTACATTTGTTGTGCATCCACAGGCCCCACATAACATGTCAACGGATGTCAGAGCACCAGTGTCAGAGGCGATTGCACATGTAAAGAGGGTGGTGACATGTCTCTGTGCTCTGCTCAAAGATGACCTGCAGCCCATGGGATTCGGTGGACAACCCATGCCTTTGTTCCTCGCAGTGGCAGCGGTTGTCAAGCCTGACACCTCTGCACATTTTCAGGGGCCCACCACAGACCTTTGTGGGGTCACACAGTCAGCAGTGCACCACTGCATCAGGGAGGTCACCAATACCCTGCACTGGAGGGCCAGTGAGTATGTTCACTTCAGGTTGGATTCTCACGGCCAGGCCCAAAGGGTCATTGGTTTCGGCATCATTGCCAGAGAACCATAGGTTGTAATGTTCATAGACTGCACTCATGTGGCCATCAGGCCTCCCGCCAGACTACCACCTGCAGACATCACCATTAAAGGAGCCTTCTCAATCTAGGTGAAGCTGGTATGTGAACAGATGCTTGCTGCGAATGTGTGACCGCTTCTGACGCAGCTACCATGACACCTGGGACTTGTGCCAGTCCCAGCTACCACCACTGTTCACTGAACTGGCTCAGATGGAGGGGTGGCTTCTTGGAGATAAGGGCTACCCTTTGCAGACATGGCTCCCAACACCAGTGAGACACTCCCACCACTGCTACAGAGGAGAGATACAACGCCAGCCACTGAGCAACATGAGCCACCATTGAGCATGCTGAAAGAGTGCCTCCAATACCGTATGGATAGGGCGATGCCCTGTACTACGGGCTGAAAAGGCCAGCTCCTTTCTTTGCTGCTCTGCACAACTACACACCCAATAAGGGCCAGGCCTGGCATGATGAGGAAAGGCATCAACAGGATTCCTCCTCGGACTATGAAGATGCTGAGGACCTACAACATGAAAGATGCATGGGAGGGCAGACGGTACCCAGGCTCTGCACACAGGGCTAGCAGTGAGCTAGGGATGTACGGAAGTGGCTTATCAGACACAGGCTGCCTGCTTCATAGGAGCCGACATGAGCTCTGCAAGCCACACATCACCCTTGCTCACCTGCTGTGTGCCAGTCCACATCTGCAGCATCCCTGTGTAAACCATTAGAGGCAGCAGCTGACTGAGCCAATGTCCATGTCACTGCATCCGTGGAGACGCACATGAGTAATGGTGGCATGGCAATGATGTTATTGCATACATTGGCTCTCCTGAAGGGTCACTACATGCTGGCACACATCATTTACACAGAGAAAAGGACACACATGTTGGGAGGAACATTTAGTGAAAGACGTATTTACATTGCTGTGACACCCGTGCATTCCCATTTGTGTCAGTCTGTTCTCTGTAATACCTTTTATGGTATATTTCAGTCCCACGTCCTGGAATGTCAAATTTAAGATTATTCACCCAGGTGCGACACGTTAGGAGAAGGTGTGTCCTACAAGAAGGAATGTTACACTTGAGTGGAAGAAGAGGATTGCAACTTCACAGGACACTGGGACACAGCAGGGTAAGTATGTGGCAGCAAAGCGGAAAGTGCTGGGGTCACTCAGCAGGTCAAGCAGCATCTGTGGAGAGAGAAGCAGAGTTAACTTTCAGGTCTGTGAACCTGGACAACTTAACTTTGCTTCTCTCTACACAGATGCTGCCTGACCTGCTGGGTTTCTGCAGCACTTTCTGCTTTGCTGCCAGATTGACAGCAGCCCCACCCTTCAGCAGTCAGGTAGGTATTTCTTTGACAGCTGTCAGGAAGCAGGTGTTGGGGTGCTTTGAATAGGGCCCCAGCACCTGCTGCACAACTGTCAAAAACTCTCTCACTGCGCCAAATATCCCACCTCTCCCCACGTAATATGGGAGGGCGGCTTGGCGCCATGATTCTAATGAGCCCTAGCGCGTAGTATTGCAGGGGCTATGCGGCGGCCGCTAAATGCGGGCACCCTGCTGAGTTGAAAGGGCGCCACCACAAAGCGCGGCGCCCGAATAAAATTCAGCCCAGTATGTTTTAACCATGAGCATATATGTTTTTATCTATGAGAAGAAATCCACACCTAAATCCCTTCTCAGCATTCTTTGAAAACATTCTCCTCCAAAATACTGCCAGAGTTGTTTCTGACTCTAGAAAATGTAACATTTAAATGAACACAGCTCTGTTCCTAATAATGCTAGGTGTTGTGGATTTAAAAGAAATGTAACAAAAAGCTTTTGTAAATGAACTACACATTTTGATTGTAAGTACTTTAATAAAAAGTAAATGTCATCTGGATCAATAATGTGGATACTTCTATGTTCCTCCATTTCTTCCAAATTAATGTGCAACCACTAATATTGTACATAAATAATCAATTTGTGCCTAGAATGAATAATGGAATCATTCTCCAGATGTTTGTGCTTCCCTATAAAAGCACAGCATGAGTAAATAATTTAAGCTCCCTTGTGGGTGCATTGAGCAAAGGCCAGGTTTTTCCTCAAAAACAGAGAGCGAAAATTAAAAGTGGAATCATTTAGAATAGAGTAAGTTTTAGGAACTGGAAAAAGCTACTTGACATGCCTTTTGTTAACCTGTGCTCTTTAACTTAGATTTTTGAGAGCCAGTATTATCTTGGTTGCCATAAATTGTACCATCTCAAAGACAGTAATATAATTTCTGTGGTATGCTAACCAGTATCAAACACCCAGGCTATTCTGAGGCTGCTCTTACTAATTGGTTGTAGGAAGCACAGCCATAGAAACAGATTGTTGGTCGTCTTGCACAGGGATTTTGAGACAAAGAAGGATCAGGGGAAGGGAAAAAAAATTAAATAGGAGCACACAAACGCTTCAGTGTTCCCTCCCTTCTGTGTACAAGCAATTGGATGAAGCTCTGTGTCTCCCCAATGAACATCTGGGGCACAAACGCACATCCATGTCATACCCCAGCTCATTTGGTTCATAATTTTTCTCTGGTCTTGCTTGTAGTGATTTGGATATATTACTAACAAATACACCCCTGGCCATATCAGAGAATAATCTGTGTTTAGACTATCCCATTAACAATTCACTAAAAAAGGCAAACATAAATGATGACTGCTAAGTAATGTAAGTACCTTAAGTAAGGATACAATATGTCACCTGGATATAGTTTAGTTCAATGGTTTAATAATGTTAAGAGTTCTTCTCATTTAATCCTAGAACAAGCAGCCTCTGTCATCACTGACCTAGAGCTTCTCAAGTGCAGTTAGGAATGGGCAACAATGATGGCCACATCCTGGGAATGAATTTTTAAAAATTGGTACCCCATTCCTCAATGCCTCAAATTAAAATTTCTGATCCGTATGTTTAAATCCCTTCACGGTCACACCTTTCTGAGCCTGCCAACCACCCTATCCCCCACCCTCTTCACCACTCTCCCTTCCTCTGACTCTATGCTTTTGTATATCCCTCCTCTATTTTACTTCAGTTACCGAGGTCCTATGCTCCAGAATTCCTCGCTTAAAGCCTTCAGTCTTCCCACCTCCCTCCTCTCCTTTAAAACTCTCCTTAAAATTCACCTCTTTAACCACACTTTTGGTTACCCCTTAATATTACCCCTCTTAATATCTCCTTCTTTGACTTGGCATGCTTTTTTTGATTACACCTCTGTGAAGTGCTATGGGGAATTCTACTACATTAATGGGTCTATATAAATGCAAATGGTTGCTGTTATAGGTTGCAAAGGTTTGGGCAGGGGCCAAACGGGATGGTTTCAGTCTTAGCCACAAGGGTACAATTTCAGCTATGTTGTATAAATTAGGCATTTTTGGCCACAATTCAATTCTGTAGCTACTAAACTCAGAATGATAGCACAGTTTAATTGCAGCTACACAAGCCACTAAAACATTGCAGCCAAGCTTTAAAAATGTGTAAGTGAGACTAAAGTTTTGTTGAATGGAGCAAGTACATAAGCTGTAAAGGGATAAGATTGATGTATGTAGTTAATATCAAATATAATTCAAATAATACATTTCAAAAATATCCTCACCCCGTTGACTACTGTTTTCATCTCTTTCAAACGAAAAACATTTTAGCTTCTGGCAGTTATGTGGGTGACAACGCAATGAGATTTGACACCATCATCTAGTGTTATTGTATAAAAAGTTGCTTCCAGGTTTCATTACGTTTTGGGAAGCACTGATGTTTGCTGGTAAATCAGGGATTCCAACACAGCTAGAGCTACAGAATTATTTATTCCAGGTCTCTTCAACTCAGCAACTTGAGAATTATAAAGAACAAATTTCCCTTAAAGTGTAACTAGAATAAATACTCAGTATCTGTGGCCAGCAGAATCTATATTGGTGCTGTTTCCCTATGTTAGGAAACATACTTGAAAGGTTGGCAAGCACAATTTTTGACTGGATTTACAAACTGAATAATTTGGATGTGTCATGAATTATCAGGATTCTACAAAGTTTCTATTTCTTAGTTCTTCCTAAATTAATCTGGTTATCTACAATAGTGACCCTCTCTGCCTGAAGGAGATCTTGGTAAGTTCCAAACAGATTAATAAATAAACTAATATCCTAAAGTAATAAAAGTAGTTTTTTTAAACAAATTTGCATTAGGAAGTCAGATATTACCCCCTTCATAAGTTTCCGAAATAAATATTACGGGGATTAAATTGAATAACCCCTGAAAACGGGGGAAGGAATCTTGATGCGTGATTAACCCACACCAATTGATAGCAATGCAGGCAGGATGTTAGCTTCATGCTGCCTGCTCATTTCCATAATTTCTGCATGCAGCCAGCGCTCCCAGCTGTTTGTAGAATCATAGAATGGTTACAATACAGAAGGAGGCCATTCAACCCATCAGGTCCATGCCTGCTTTCTGGAAGAGCAACTCAGTTCCACTGCCCCGCCTTTTCCCTGTAGCCTCGCAAATTTTTCCTTTTCAGATAATTATCCAATTCCCTTTTGAAAATCACAATTGATTCTGCCACCATCACACACTCA
Source organism: Heterodontus francisci (assembly GCF_036365525.1). Taxonomy (NCBI): domain Eukaryota; kingdom Metazoa; phylum Chordata; class Chondrichthyes; order Heterodontiformes; family Heterodontidae; genus Heterodontus; species Heterodontus francisci. The sequence continues at coordinate 72,276,787 of NC_090386.1, forward strand.
GGCAGTGCATTTCAGATCCTAACCACTCGCTGCATAAAAAAATCTTTCCTCATGTCGCCTCTGGTTCTTTTTCCAATTGCCTTAAATTGGTTCCCTCTGGTTCTCGACCGTTCTGCCAATGGGAACAGTTTCTCCCTATCTACTCTATCCAAAACCCTCACGGTTTTGAACAAATCTGCTCTCAAACATCTCTTCTCTAAGGAGAAAAACCGCAGCTTTGCCAATCTATCCATATAACTGAAGTCTCTCAGTCCCAGAACCATTCTCGTAAATCTTTTGAGCAACCTGTCCAATGCCTTCACATCTACATTCTTTAGAATTGTACCCATTGTTTTATATTGCCTTTCCTTGTTTCTCCTACAAAAATGTGTCACTTCGCTGCATTAAATATCATCTGCCACATGTTCGCCCATTCCACCAGCCTGTCTATGTCCTCTTGAAGTATCCTCACAGTTCACAATACTTCCAAGTTTGTGTCATCTGCAAATTTTGAAATTGTGCCCTGCATACCCAAGTCTAGAGCATTAATACAGATCAAGAAAAGCAGTGGTCCTAATATGACGACTGGGGAACCCCACGATATACCTTACACCAATCCAAAAACAACTGTTCACCACTATTCTGTTTCCTGTCACTCAGCCAACTTTGTATTCATGCTGCCACCGTCCCATTTATTCTATGGGATTCAACTTTACTGACAAGCCTGTTATCTGGCACTTTATCAAAAGGGGGGAAATAGCACTAGGTGGTTAATTTGGAGAGCCGGTGCAGACACGATGCGCTGAATGGCCTCCTTCCGTGCTGTAGCATTCCGTGATTCTGCCTTATGGAAGTCCATTTACACTCATCAACTACATTATGTCCATCAACCCTCTCTGTTACCTCATCGAAAAACGCGATCAAATTAGTTAAACACGGTGTGCCCTTAACAAATCCGTGCTGGCTTTTCTTAATTAATCCACATTTATCCGAGTGACTATTACTTTTGTCCCGGATTATTGCTTCTTAAAGCTTTCCCACCACTGAGGTTAAACTGACTGGCCTGCTGGGTTTATCCTTATACCTTTTTTTGAAAAAGGGTGCAAAATTTGCAATTCTCCAGTCCTCTGGCGCCACACACCCATATCTAAGGAGGATTGGAAATTTATGGCCAGTGCCTCTGCAATTTCCACCCTTACCTCCCTCAGTACCTTAGTATGCATCTGAACTGGGTCTGGTGGCTTATCAACTTTAAGCACAGCCTACCTTTCTAATACCACCTTTTTATCATTTTTTAGCCCATCCAGTATCTCAACTACTTCCTCTTTCACTACGACTTTGGCAGCATCTTGTTCCTTGATAAAGACAGATGCAAAGTAGTCATTTACTACCTCAGCCATGCCCTCTACCTCCATATGTAAACTAATTTCTGATCCCTAATCAGCTCTACTCCTCCTTTTACCACTGTTTTACTATTTATATACCGAGAGAAGACTTTAGGATTCCCTTTTATGTTGGCTGCCAGTCTCTTCTCATACTCTCTCTTTGCTGCTCTTGTCTCTTTTTTCATTTCCCCTCTGAACTTTCTGTATTTAGCCTGGTTCCCACTTGTATAATCAACCTGCAATCTGTCATATGCACCCTCTTTCTGCTTCATCTTATTCTCTAGCGCTTGTAACATCCAGGGAGCTCTGGCTTTGTTTATCCTACCTTTCCCCCTGCTGGGAATGTACCTCAACTGTATCTGAACTATCTCCTCTTTAAAGGCACTCCCCCATTGTTCAATTACAGTTTTGCCTGCCAAACCTTGATTCCAATTTACCTAAACCAGATCCGTTCTCACCCCATTGGAATTGACCCTTGCCAAATTAATTATTTTTTACTTTGGATTGCTCCTTCCCTTTTAACTGGTTGCACACTTAGCAGGGTCCCAATATCGTTCGTACCTAACACTACTTAAAGTTAGCCTGCATCTTTTAAAGGGGAGGTGCATTGTTGTTGCTGGTGGTACTGAGGTTATTCTGAATACTGTGCTCTGGAAGAGTCAACAATAGCTGACCATGAGAGAGAGTGTACACCAAAGTTTTCCTATGCTCCCCTGGAAGTCTTGATGGGAGAGGTAGGAAAAAGAGATGTCCTGTATCCTCAGTGGGACCAGAGGCCCTCCAGACACTTGTTCAGAACGCAGTTGCAAGAGAGGGCCTAGGCAACCAATGCATTCTCACAATTCACTTTTCACACATAGAACCATAGAAAAATTATGGCACAGAAGGAAGCCATTCAGCCCATTGTGTCTGTGCCAGCCGAAAAAACCAGCCGCCCAATCTAATCCCACCTTCCAGCACCTGGTCCATAGCCTTGCAGGTTACAGTACTTCAGATGCATGTCCAGGTACCTTTCAAATGAGTTGAGGGTCTCTGCCTCCACCACTGTTCCTGGCAGTGAATTCCAGACACCCACCACCATCTGGGTGAAAAAGTTTCTCCTCATGTCCCCTCTAATCCTTCTATCAATCACCTTAAATCTGTGCCCCCTGGTAATTGACCTCTCCACTAGGGGAAACAGTTCTCTATACAGGCCCCTCATAATTTTGCACACCTCAATTAAGTCACCCTGCAGCCTCCTCTGTTCTAAGGAAAACAACCCGAGCCTATCCAATCTTTCCTCATAGCTGCAACTTTCAAGGCCTGGCAACATTCTTGTAATTCTCCTCTGTACTCTCTCGAGAACAATTGTGTCCTTCCTGCAATGTGGTGACCAGAACTGTACGCAATACTCCAGCTGCAGCCTAACCAGTGTTTTATACAGTTCCAGCATTATATCCCTGCGTTAGTATTCCATACCTCGGCCAATAAAGGAAAGCATTCCATATGCCTTCTTCACCACTCTATCTACCTGTCCTGCCACCTTCAGGGACCTGTGGACATGCACTCCAAGGTCTCTCACTTCTTCTACCCCTCTCAATATCCTCCCATTTATTTTGTATTTCCTTGCTGTATTTTCCCTCCCCAAATGCATTACCTCACACTTCTCTGGACTGAATTTCATTTGCCACTTTTCCGCCCACTCAATCAAACCATTGATATCATTCTGGAGTCTACAGCTATCCTCTTCACCATCAACTACACGGCCAATTTTTGTGTCATCAGCAAATTTTCCAATCATGCCTCCCACATTTAAGTCCAAATCATTAATATATACCACAAACAGCAAGGGACACAACACTGAGCCCTGTGGAGCGCCACAGGAAACCACTTTCCATTCACAAAAATGTCCGTCGACTACTACTCTTTGTTTCCTGTCACTGAGCCAATTTTGGATCCAACCTGCCACATTCCCCTGTATTCCATGGGCTTTCATTTTACTGACCAGTCTGCCATGTGGGACCTTGTCATATGCCTTACTAAAATCCATGTAGACCACATCCACTGCACTACCCTCATCAATCCTCCTTGTTACTTCCTCAAAAACCTCAATCAAGTTAGTAAGACATTACCTTCCCTTAACAAATCCATGCTGACTATCTCTGATTATTCCATGCCTTTCTAAGTGACAGTTTATCCTGTCCCTCAGAATTGATTCTAATAATTTATCCCCCACCGAGGTCAGACTGACCAGCCTATAATTATTTTGCCTATCCCTCGCACCCTTTTTAAACAACGGTATAACTTTCACAGACCTCCAATCCTCTGGCACCTCGGCCATATCCAGTGAGGATTTGAAGATGATCATCAGCACATCCGCTATTTCCTCCCTGGCTTCCTTTAACAACCTGGGATGCAATCCATCCGGCCCTGGCATTTTAACCACTTTCAAGGATGTCAGACCCTCAAGGACTTCCTCTCTCATTATGCTTATCGTATCAAATATTTCACATTCCTCCTCTTTAACTACAATGACTGCATTAAGTCTCCTTTGTTAAGACAAAGACAAAAAAAATTCATTAAGAACACTGCCCACATCTTCAACATCCATGCATAAATTCCCTTGTACATCTCTGATAGGCCCTACCCTTTCTTTAGTTATCCTCTTGCTCTTAATGTACTCATAACACATCTTTGGTTTTTCCTTGATTTTACCTGCCAATAATTTGTCATGCCCTCTCTCTGCTTTTCTAATTTCCTCTTTTACTTCACACCTGCACTTTCTACACTCCTCTAGCCTTTCTAAAGTGTTAAGTTTTTTGTGATCGTCATAAGCTTTCTTTTTCTGCTTTAACTAACCCTGTAAGCTTCTAGATAACCAGGGGACTCTAGATTTTGCAGTACCACCCTTTATCTTTGTGGGGACATGCCTACACTGTGCCTGTAGTATCTCGCTTTTGAATGCCTCCCACTGGTTTGCCACTGATTTTCCTTCAAGTAGCTGTATCCAGTCCACTTTCACCAGGCTACCTCGCAGCTTCGTAAAATTTGCCTTCCCCCAATTTAGAACTTTTACTCCTGTTTTATACTTGTCCTTTACCATGATTATGCTAAAACTAACTGTATTATGGTCACTATTTTCAAAATGGTCATCCATTGTTACTTCATCCGCTTGCCCGGCTTCATTACCAAAGACTAAATCTAGAATTGCACCCGCTCTCGTTGGGCTTGTTACGTGCTGGCTAAAAAAGTTCTCTTGAATGTATCCCTGTTGATATTAAGGTAGTTGAAATCCCCAACTATTATTGCCCTATAGTTTTTGTACTCTGGAATTTGCCTACATATTTGTTCTTCTATCTCCCTTTCACTATTTGGGGGTCTATAGTACACTCCTAGTAGTGTGGCTGCCCCTTATTTATTTCTGAGCTCCACCCATATGGCCTCATTTGATGATTCGTTTATATCATCCCTCCTCAAAACTGTTATTGATTCCTTAACTAATAATGCTACACCCGTCCTTTTTTATCCCCCTCTCTATCTCGCCTGAAAACTCTATTTCCAGGGATGTTGAGCTTCCATTCTTGCCCCTCTTTAAGCCAAGTTTCCATTATAGCAATGATATTGTGTTGCCATGTGTCTGTCTGTGCCTTCAGCTCATCAGCTTTATTTACTATACTCCTTGCATTTAAATAGATACCCTTTAACACAGCCAAATTCCTGTGCAGCACACTTTTTACCCTTTGCTTCTTCTACCTTTCAGAGTCACTCGCTAATTTTCTGCCTCCCATTCCCTGCCCTGAAATTGTCCTATCTGAAACAGCGCTCAGGTTCCCATCCCCCTGCCAAACTAGTTTAAACCATCCCCAACAGTGCTAGCAAACCTTCTTGCGAGGATTTTTGTCCCAGTCCTGTTCAGGTGTAGACCATCCGGCTTGAACAGATTCTACCTTACCCAGAACCGGTCCCAATGCCCTTTAAATCTGAAGCCCTTCCTCCTGCACCATCTCTCCAGTCACACATTCATCTGGTGTATTCTCCTCTTTCTATATTCACTAGCATATGGCCTTCGGAGTAATCCGGAGATTACTGCTTTTGAGGTCCTGTTTACTAATCTCTTTCTTAACTCCCTAAACTCAGCCTGCAGGACGTCATCCCTCTTTTTTCCTATATCGTTGGTATCAATGTAGACCATGAACTCTGGCTGTGCACCCTCGCCCTCCAGAATGCTCTGTAGCCACTCTGTGATATCCATGACCCTTGCACCAGGGAGGCAATATACCATCCTGGAATCACGTCTGCGACTGCAGAAACACCCGTCTGTTCCCCTAAATAATAGAATCCCCTACCACGATTGCTCTCTTGTATTTTCTCCTCCCTCCCTGCACAGCTGGGCCACCCATGGTGCTCTGGTCATGACTCGCACTGCACTCTCCAGAGGAACCCCCTCTCCCATCAGTACTCAGAACTGAATACCGGTTAGAAAGTGGAATGCCCTCCAGGGACTCCTACACTCCCTGCCTTGACCTTCTTGTCTGTCTGGCAGCCACCCAGTCCCTCTCTGCCTGTGCTGTCTTAAACTCCAGGGTGACTACTCCTGAAACATGCTATCCATGTAGTTCTCTGCCTCGTGGATGCACCAGTGACTCCAACCACTGCTCGAGTTCCGAAACCCGGAGCTCAAGCTTCTGCAGCCAGTGACACTTCCTGCAGATGTGTTTGTCAAGGACACATGGTGCGTCCATGACTTCCCACATTCCACAGGAGGTACATTCTGCTTAGCCGAGCTGCCCTGCCATTACTTACCTTTACAAACTAATTCTTGCCAGTGTAATAAGTAGAATAACTTACCAGTTACTTGCCAATCAGCTTCTTCCCCTGTATCATGGAGGCAACTAATCAGCTTACAGATTTCCCATGATGTTACTGTTAGTTTTTTTTTCACTTTTCAAACCCAGTGCATGCCGATACAGCCAGAGAGACACTGCCAACTGTCGTTCCGCTCCTCAGGTAGATATAGGCGTCCAGCTCCGCTCTTTACTTATAGCTCCCGCTCTGGTCCCGTTTCCACACAGGTCCGCTGCCGACTCCTGCTCCGCACTTCAAGTAGGTGTAGGCCTCGAGCCCCCGCTCTCGATCCAACATGCTCCAACTATTCCACCATGACAGCCACAATCACTGAACTCCTCACAGGAATCTCACTAAGAGGGTACCTCTTTCTTGAAGAAGGGTGCACACAACATGCGGCATCAGTCTGGGACTGGAGAAGGAAGCATCCGTCTTTGAACCCTCTCCCCCCACCACTTGAGGAAAGTGTTCTGGCAATCATGGGCGAGTGAAGAGTTGACTACATTACAACTGGCAATACTGGAGGAAACACCGTGGATAGTTCTTCTCATATATAATCCTCTTTCCGATTTCACTCTCATCCCATTGACTCTGCATGGAAAGATGTAGATGCTGTCAACACCTCTCTCTCTACTCTCTCTCACACTGCAGACTATTCATTGTTCCTCTCTTTCATTTCAGCTTCTGAGAATGTGGAAACCCCTCGGCCAGTGGAAGAAGATAAGCCCAGACAATCGGATGATGCAGTGTCTCTTGATCTCTCATTAGTACCAGCTCAGATACTGACACTATGTGGACTTCACATGTTAGATTACAGTAGGTGTCAGTCTGCACATGGTGACTCACAATGCACAAATGGGTTGAAGCCAAGGCAGAAGGAATAGGATGTCACACCTACTAACTCATCAGAGAGTGAGGTCGCACACTGGCTCTGCTGTAGAGGACTCAAATGCAACTTCAAGGGGCCAGGCTAACAAAGAAGGCTGATAGGCATCTATCTGGAAATGCTAGGTGCACTGGGCAACCTGCTTGGGAGCTTTCATACAATGTTGTAGCACATGGAGGGGTCCAGCTCCAACTTATCTCAAGTGTTTGCAAGGAGCATGGACTGAGTGATCACATCCCTCAACACTACAGTATTACTCACCAACATTGAGCTTCTCTTCTCCAATGACAGCTTCCATGCAGCACAGATGGCTGCCTTATAAGTACAAACAGCTACTATCTCAGCAGTGGGGACCACTGAGGACAGGGGCTTCCAGAGTGTCACATCACTCTTGCACACTGTTCTCTTAGGGGAGGCAATGGTGTAGTGGTAATGTTACTAGACTAGTAATGCAGGCTAATCTTCTGGCGATATGAGTTTGAATCCCACCATAGCAGATTGTGAAATTTGAATTAAATTAATCTGGGATTAAAAGCTAGTCTAATGCTGAACATGAAGCCAATTGTTGTAAAAACCTATCTGGTTCACTCATGTCCTTTAAGGAAGGAAATTTGCTGTCCTTACCTGGTCTGGCCTACATGTGATTCCAGACCCATAGCAATGTGGTTGACTTTTAAAAATGCCCTCTGAAATGGCCTAGCAAGCCACTCAGTTCACGGACAATTAGGGATAGGCAATATCCCACATACGAATAAAGAAAAAAGACTCCTGCAGAGTGCTAGGAGTATGGAGGTGCTGTCCCTGGAGAGTGGCTATGGCTCAGTGGAGAGGCACCTGTTGTCCTCTTAGCAGAATGGAAACATACTTGCTCCCCACCAGCCACTAAACTAGTGCCCTTCTTAGTGTCATACAATCAGCTGCCCCAGACTGAAATTGCCCATGCTGAAATGCTGCAGTCTGCAGCTGGGCCTTGAGGGCCCAGAGCAGCACAGGGTCACCCACCATAGTCATCAGTGGTGTCTTCAATGGAAGCTCAGCAACCTTCCACTTCCCAAACAGCAACCATTGGGGAATACTTCGTAGGAGCACCAGAACTGACAAATGGGCATGGGAACAGGGACTAGCAATTTGCACAAGAAGGATTTTTAATTTTCAAACTTCACTGTAATAAATTGTGCAATGGTCAGTTATGAACTAGTTTGTTTGGTGTTGGTGTGTAATTATAAGGGCATTCATTTATCATCTGGCTATAAGCAGTGTGTGTAATGGACTGTTACCGCATTGGGGTGGATGGATAATTCAATGGAACTACTCACTGATGATTTGCTGCTGTAGAGTTCTGGAAGCTGCCAGCATTTCTAGCCCTCATCATTCGATTTATCCTTGGATTCTTGATCATCCTCTTTGTCTTGCTTCTCTATTTCTTCCTCCTAATGTTGCTCCCTTTGGAGGGCAATGTTGTGGTTAATTCAGCATACCATGACAAATCTGGTTGGTCCTCGCCAAGAAGTACTGAAGGACTTCTCCAGATCTATCCAGGTCATGGAATCTCTGCTTTAGAAGGCCAATAGTTTGCTTTATCAGTGCTCTTGTTGTGACATAGCTTTCATTATAGCATTCTTCAGCATCTGTGCTCAGGTCCCTGACACCAGTCATGAACCAGGTGGCCAAAGGATACCCCTGGTCCCCAAGCAGTCAACCTGACACCTGATAGTCTAGATGGAAGTGGGGGTGGGATTGAAGACTAGTGCTGTATTAATGTATCGACAAATGACAAGAAACAGGGCACAGACCTGTATGATGCATTGCATGTGGTAACACATCAGCTGCACATTCAAGGAGTGGAACCCCATCCTGTTGACAAATAATCTGGGGTCTTCATAAAGTGCATGCAGAGCAATGTGTGTGCAATCATCTTGGATATGTGGAAAGCCTATAATTCTGGCAAAGCCCAGAGCTCTTTTCTCTTGTTTAGTTGCATCTAACAGAAATTGGTTGCACTTTTTGAAGAGGGCATCTGGGACATAGAAACATAGGCAATAGGAGCAGGAGTAGGCCATTCGGCCCTTTGAGCCTGCTCCACCATTCATTATGATCATGGCTGATCATCCAACTCAGTAACCTGTTCCTGCTTTCGTCCCATACCCTTTGATCCCTTTAGACCCAAGAGCTATATCTAACTCCTTCTTGAAAACATACAATGTTTGGCCTCAACTGCTTTCTGTGGTAGCGAATTCCACAGGCTCACCACTCGCTGGGTGAAGAAATTTCTCCTCATCTCAGTCCTGAAAGGTTTACCCCGTATCCTTAGACTATGACCCCTGGTTCTGGATTCCCCCACCATCGGGAACATCCTTCCTGCATCTAATTTTATAGGTTTCTAAAAGATCCCCCCTCACTCTTCTGAACTCCAGCGAATATAATCCTAACCGACTCAATCTCTCCTCATACATCAGTCCCACCATCCCAGGAATCAATCTGGTAAACCTTCGCTGCACTCCCTCTATAGCAAGAACATCCTTCCTCAGATAAGGAGACCAAAACTGCACACAATATTCCAGGTGTGGCCTCACCAAGGCCTTGTATAATTGCAGCGAGACATCCCTGCTCCTGTACTCGAATCCTCTCACTATGAAGGCCAACATACCATTTGCCTTTTTTACCGCCTGTTGCACCTGCATGCTTACCTTCAGTGACGAGAACACCCAGGTCTCGCTGCACATTCCCCTCTCTCAGTTTATAGCCGTTCAGATAATAATCTGCCTTCCTATTTTTTCTATCAAAGTGGATAACCTCACATTTATCCACATTATACTGCATCTGCCATGCATTAGCCCATTCACTCAACTTGTCCAAATCACCCTGAAGCCTCTCTGCATCCTCCTCACAACTCACCCTCCCACCCAGTTTTGTGTCGTCTGCAAATTTGGAGATATTACATTTAGTTCCCTCATCTAAATCATTAATGTATATTGTGAATAGCTGGGGTCCTAGCACCGATCCCTGCGATACCCCACTAGTCACTGCCTGCCATTCGTAAAAAGATCCATTTATCCCTACTCTTTGTTTCCTGTCTGCCAACCAATTTCCTATCCATCGCAATACACTACTCCCAATCCCATGCGCTTTAATTTTACATGCTAATCTCTTATGTGGGACTTTGTCAAAAGCCTTCTGAAAGTCCAAATAAACCACATCCGCTGGCTCCCCCTCATCAACTCTACTAGTTACATCCTCAAAGAATTCTAGTAGATTTGTCAAGCATGATTTCCCTTTTGTAAATCCATGCTGAGTCTGCCCGATTCTGCCACTGTTCTCTAAGTGCTCTGCTATAAAATCTGATAATGGACTCTAGAATCTTCCCCACTACCGACATCAGGCTGACTGGTCTATAATTCCCTGCTTTCTCTCTACCTCCCTTTTTAAATAGTGGGGTTACATTAGCCACCCTCCAATCTGTAGGAACTGTTCCAGAGTCTATAGAATCTTGGAAGATGACCACCAAATCATCCACTATTTCTAGGGCCACTTCCTTAAGTACTCTGGGATGCATACCATCAGGCCCTGGGGATTTATCGGCCTTCAATCCCATCAATTTCCCCAACACCATTTCTCTACTAATACTGATTAATTTCAGTTCCTCTCTCTCACTAATCCCTGTGTTCCCCAACATTTCTGGTATGATATTTGTGTCCTCCTTTGTGAAGACATAACCAAAGTATGCATTTAGTTGGTCAGCCATTTCTTTATTCCTCATAATAAATTTCCCCTGTTTCTGACTGCAAGGGACCTACATTTGTCTTCAATCCTTTTCTCTTCACATACCTATAGAAACTTTTACAGCCAGTTTTTATGTTCCCCGCAAGCTTGCTCTCGTACTCTATTTTCCCCTTCTTAATCAATCCCTTGGTCCTCCTTTGCTGAATTCTAAACTGCTCCCAATCCTCAGGTCTGTTGTTTTTCCTGGCAAATTTATATGCCTCTTCCTTGAATTTAATGCTATCTCTAATTTCCCTTGTAACCCATGGTTTGGCTACCTTTCCTGTTTTACTTTTGCGCCAGACAAGGATAACCAATTGTTGCAGTTCATCCATATGCTCTTTAAATGTTTGCCATTGCCTATCCACCATCATCCCTTGAAGTAACGTTTCCCAATCCGTCATGGCCAACTCGCGCCTCATACCTTCGTAGTTTCCTTTACTAAGATTCAGGACCCTTGTCTCAGAATCAACTACGTCACTCTCCATCTTGATGAAGAGTTCTATTTTATTATGGTTGCTCGTCCCCAAGGGGTCTCGCACCACTAGATTGTCAATTATTCCTCTCTCATTACACAGTCTAGAATGGCCTGTTCTCTAGTTGGTTCCTCAACGTATTGGTCCAGAAAACCATCCCGTATACACTCCAAGAATTCCTCCTCTACAGTATTGTGACTAATTTGATTTGGCCAATCTATATGCAGATTAAATTCACCCATAATTACAGATGTTCCTTTATCGCATGCATCTCTAATTTCCTGTTTAATACCATTCCCAACATCACCATTACAGTTTGGGGGTCTATATACAACCCCCACTAACGTTTTTTGCCCCTTAGTGTTTCTCAGCTCTACCCATACAGATTCCACACCGTCAGAGCTAATATCTTTCCTCACTATTGCGTCAATTTCCTCTTTAACCAGCAATGCAACTCCACCGCTTCTTGCTTTTTGTCTGCCCTTCCTAAATACTGAATATCCCTGGATGTTCATTTCCGATCCCTGGTCACCTTGCAGCCATATCGCCGTAATCCCGACTATACCATACCCGTTTACATCTATTTGCGCAATTAATTCATCCACTTTATTGCGAATGCTCCACATTAAGGCACAAAGCCTTAAGGCTTGTCTTTTTAACATTACTTGTCCCCTTCCCACTAGTTTTTACTGTGGCCCTGTGTGATTCTGGCCCTTGATTTCTCTGCCTATCACTTTTCTTATTCCCCTTACTGTCTTTTGTTTTTGTCTTTGATCCCCACTCCTCTGACTCCTTGCAAAGGTTCCCATCCACCTGTCTATCTGAAACTGCACAGTAAATTGACTGATGATCCTTATGTGACCTGTCACAGTCTGGAATGTCCTAGAGGCAAAGAAATTGAGGGCAACAGCAGGGGTCAGCAACGTGTTCATACATGGACACTAGTGTCCGTGCTAAAAATTTTGTGACTGGTAATTTTAAATGACTTGCTCCAAGGCTGCATGATAGTCCAACATACAGCCCGCCAAAGGTTTCCATTCGGCCCACAGATGTAAACTGCCAGAATGTCAGGCACCTCGGCAGGAAGCTACAGTTTTGTCAGGACCCCATTCCCAGAAAACATGGCTGTGCCCAATGGAGAGGCAGTGTACACAGCCTGCCTCTATTATCCGCATTTATAGTGAGTGCACAGAGTGGGGTGTGGCGAGCGGGGAGCGAGAAAGACACACAGAAAGAGAGCAGGGAGAGAGAGACAGACAGACAGGGGAGCGGGGAGAGAGACACGAAGTGGGGGGGGGGATAGAGACATGCAGAGAGAGGGCAGAGACAGAGAGAGAGAGGAGTGAGAGACAGAGAGTGTGCGGGGACAGAGATAGAGAGAGCCCAGGGGAGAGAGAGAGGGGGGCTGAGAAAGAGAGATAGATGCAAAGAGGCGAGAGAAAGAGATCAGATCACTCCTGACAGATGGACATCTATCCGGAATATACTGCATTGCTACATCAAGTGTGTGGCAGAGATTGAGTACTTATGCAAGCAAAAACAATGCCAGGTATGCCACTAAATCAGTGTCCAAAACAGTGATGAGAAAGTAAGTCAAAAAATTAGTCTTCTTATTTAAAGTGTCTTCATAAATATGCACATTTGTTGTTTTGATTTGATTTGTTGTAAGATATATTTTTAAAGCCTTTATCTGTGAGAAGTGCACCCAACTCCAGCTCCTCACAGACCGCGTTATGGAACTGGAGCTGGATGAACTTCGGATCATTCAGGCGGCTGAGGGGGTGATAGAGAGCAGTTATAGGGAAGTAGTGACACCTAAGTTACAGGATAAACGTAGCTGGGTGACCGTCAGGGGAGGGAAAGGGAATAGGCGCACAGTGCAGGGATCCCCTGTGGCCGTTCCCCTCAATAATAAGTATACCGTTTTGGATACGGTTGGGGGGGACGACCGACCAGGGGAAAGCCACAGCGGCCAGGTCTCTGGCACTGAGCCTGGCTCTGTGGCTCAGAAGGGAAGGGGGGAGAATAGGAGAGCGATAGTGATAGGAGATTCGATGGTTAGGGGAACAGACAGGAGATTCTGTGGTGGCAAACGAGACTCCCGGATGGTATGTTGCCTCCCAGGTGCCAGGGTCAGGGATGTCTCGGATCGAGTCTACGGGATTCTTAAGGGGGAGGGGGAGCAGCCAGAAGTCGTGGTACACATCGGTACCAATAACATAGCTAGGAAAAGGGATGAGGACCTGAAAAGCGAATATAGGGAGTTAGGTTGGAAGCTAAAAGGTAGGACGAGCAGGACAGTAATCTCAGGATTGATACCGGTGCCACATGCTAGTGAGGCTAGAAACAAAGAGCGAGTGCAGCTGAACACGTGGCTACAGAGCTGGTGTAGGAGGGAGGGCTTCAGATATGTGGATCATTGGGATACCTTCTGGGGAAGGTGGGACCTGTACAAGAAGGACGGGTTGCATCTGAACTGGAGGGGCACCAATATCCTGGGCGGGAGGTTTGCTAGCGCTCTTCGGGAGGGTTTAAACTAGTTTGGCAGGGGGATGGGAACCGGAGCTACGAATCAGTGGATGGGGTAGCTGTTGAACAGGCAGATACAGAGTGCAGAGAGTCTGTGAGGAAGGTTAGACAGTTGACAGGGCAAAGTTGCAGCCAGTATGATGGGTTGAAGTGTGTCTATTTTAATGCAAGAAGTGTCAGGAATAAGGGTGATGAACTTAGAGCATGGATCAGTACTTGGAGCTACGATGTTGTGGCCATTACGGAGACTTGGATATCACAGGGGCAGGAATGGATGTTGGATGTTCTGGGGTTTAGATGTTTCAAAAGGAATAGGGAGAGAGGTAAAAGAGGTGGGGGAGTGGCATTGCTAATCAGGGATAGTATCACAGCTGCAGAAAGGGAGGTCGTCGAGGAGGGTTTGTCTACTGAGTTATTATGGATGGAAGTCAGAAACAGGAAAGGAGCAGTCACTTTATTGGGAGTTTTCTATAGACCCCCCAATAGCAACAGAGACACGGAGGAACAGATTGGGAGGCAGATTTTGGAAAGGTGCAGAAATAACAGGGTTGTTGTCATGAGTGACTTCAACTTCCCTAATATTGATTGGAACCTCCTTAGTGCAAATAGTTTGGATGGAGCAGTTTTTGTCAGGTGTGTCCAGGAAGGTTTCCTGACTCAATATGTGGATAGGCCGACTAGAGGGGAGGCTATGTTGGATTTGGTGCTTGGCAACGAACCAGGCCAGGTGGCAGATCTCTCGGTGGGAGAGCATTTCGGTGATAGTGATCACAACTCCCTGACCTTTACTATAGTCATGGAGAGGGACAGGAGCAGACGGGATGGGAAAATATTTAATTGGGGGAGGGGAAATTACAATGCTATTAGGCAGGAACTGGGGAGCATAAACTGGGAACAGATGTTCTCAGGGAAATGCACAACAGAAATGTGGAGGTTGTTTAGGGAGCACTTGCTGCAACTGCTGGATAGGTTTGTCCCGATGAGGCAAGGAAGGGATGGTAGGGTGAAGGAACCTTGGATGACAAGAGATGTGGAACAGCTAGTCAAGAGGAAGAAGGAAGCTTACTTAAGGTTGAGGAAGCAAGGATCAGACAGGGCTCTAGAGGGTTACAAGGTAGCCAGGAAAGAACTGAAGAATGGACTTAGGAGAGCTAGAAGGGGACATGAAAAAGTCTTGGCGGGTAGGATTAAGGAAAATCCCAAGGCGTTCTACACTTATGTGAGGAACAAGAGGATGGCCAGAGTGAGGGTAGGGACGATCAGGGAAGGTGGAGGGAACTTGTGCCTGGAGTCGGAGGAGGTAGGGGAGGTCCTAAATGAATACTTTGCTTCAGTATTCACTAGTGAGAGGGACCTGGTCATTTGTGAGGACAGCGTGAAACAGGTTGATATGCTCGAACAGGTTGATGTTAAGAGGGAGGATGTGCTGGAAATTTTGAAAGACACGAGGACAGATAAGTCCCCGGGGCCAGACCGGGTGTACCCAAGGATATTACGGGAAGCGAGGGAAGAGATTGCAGCACCTTTGGCGATGATCTTTGCGTCCTCACTGTCCACTGGAGTAGCACCAGATGATTGGAGGGTGGCAAATGTTATTCCCTTGTTCAAGAAAAGGAATAGGGATAACCCTGGGAATTATAGACCAGTCAGTCTTACTTCGGTAGTGGGCAAATTATTGGAGAGGATTCTGAGAGACAGGATTTATGATTATTTGGAAAAGCATAGTTTGATTAGAGACAGTCAGCATGGCTTTGTGAGGGGCAGGTCATGCCTCACAAGCCTTATTGAATTATTTGAAGATGTGACAAAACACGTTGATGAAGGAAGAGCAGTGGATGTGGTGTATATGGATTTTAGCAAAGCGTTTGATAAGGTTCCCCATGGTAGGCTCATTCAGAAAGTAAGGAGGCATGGGATCCAGGCAAAGTTGGCTGTCTGGATACAGAATTGGCTGGCCCATAGAAGACAGAGGGTGGTAGTAGATGGAAAGTATTCAGCCTGGAGCTCGGAGACCAGTGGTGTTCCGCAGGGATCTGTTCTGGGACCTCTGCTCTTTGTGATTTTTATAAATGACTTGGATGAGGAAGTGGAAGGCTGGATTAGCAAGTTTGCCGATGACACGAAGGTTGCTGGAGTTGTGGATAGTGTGGAAGGCTGTTGTCGGTTGCAACGGGACATTGACAGGATGCAGAGCTGGGTTGAGAAGTGGCAGATGGAGTTCAACCTGGAAAAG
Organism: Heterodontus francisci; assembly: GCF_036365525.1. Classification (NCBI taxonomy): domain Eukaryota; kingdom Metazoa; phylum Chordata; class Chondrichthyes; order Heterodontiformes; family Heterodontidae; genus Heterodontus; species Heterodontus francisci. Next base: position 72,292,858 of record NC_090386.1, read on the forward strand.
TGTGAAGTGATTCATTTTGGAAGATCGAATTTGAATGCAGAATACAGGCTTAAAGACAGGATTCTTGGTAGTGTGGAGGAACAGAGGGATCTTGGGGTCCATGTCCATAGATCGCTCAAAGTTGCCACCTAAGTTGATAGGGTTGTTAAGAAGGCGTATGGTGTGTTGGCTTTCATTAACAGGGGGATTGAGTTTAAGAGCCGAGAGGTTATGCTGCAGCTCTATAAAGCCCTGGTTAGACCACACTTGGAATATTGTGTTCAGTTCTGGTCGCCTCATTATATGAAGGATGTGGAAGCTTTAGAGAGGGTGCAGAGGAGATTTACCAGGATGCTGCCTGGACTGGAGGGCATGTCTTACGAAGAAAGATTGAGGGAGCTAGGGCTTTTCTCATTGGAGCGAAGAAGGATGAGAGGTGACTTGATAGAGGGGTACAAGATGATGAGAGGCATAGATAGAGTGGATAGCCAGAGACTTTTTCTCAGGGCGGAAAGGGCTATCACCAGGGGGCATAATTTTAAGGTGATTGGAGGAAGGTTTTGGGGAGATGTCAGAGGTAGGTTCTTTACACAGAGAGTGGTGGGTGCGTGGAATGCACTGCCAGCGGTGGTAGTAGATGCAGATACATTAGGGACATTTAAGCAATTCTTGGATAGGTACATGGATGATAGTAGTATGAAGGGTATGTAGGTAGTTTGATCCTAGAGTAGGTTAAAGGTTTGGCACAACATAGTGGGCCAAAGGGCCTGTACTGTGCTGTTCTATGTTCTATCTCTCCATAATTCTCTTACCAGGCCCTATGTTAGACAAAAATTGTAATGTTACCCCCCCCCCCCCCCACCCCTGGTTCGACAGGCCTGCTCCAAGGCTTTAACCTTGTGTTTTAAAAAACCCTAGCAGCTAGGTTATTTTAAAACACAAGTTTAAAGACTTGTGTTATGTAAACTAATTTTAAGATGGCAAAAGTCACTTAGGAGATGTCTCGATTTCTACACTCTGGCATGTATCACTTTCTCTTGGGCCTTGTTCAAAGTTGCTGACTTTTATTTCTACATAAATGTCACAATTCTGCTGCTCTCCATTTGGAATCACATCATTTCATAACTTGTATTGAGGGGAAAACAGGCAAGAAAATCCAAGGAATCTCAAGAAGTCAGCACTGTACGTTACTCATGAATACAAGAGTACAGTGTAATGGGGTTGAGTGATAATGGAAAAAAACAGGATGCTGCTGACCCATATACAATAGTTAGTAAATACAATGTAATGGATAGCTTTAATAAAGCTTAATCTATGATGAACTGTGTACGGTTCCTTAACAAAATCCATGCTATATTTGCAGTTTTAAAAACTGTCAGGTAAGACATAGTAAAAGATTGTTTCAATGACCATGTTAGAAACAGTCATTAACTTTTTTTTTGCTGCGAATTGGGTTAAAGGGCAAGTTTTACAAGTATGTCAACGATCAGTCACTGCGATGTGTATCATTTACGATTTAATTTGAGAGCAGATAACCTGAGTGGCCAATGTCATTTGAAAGTTGTCTGTATCACATTATGTAAAAGTGCACCTTTGCTAACAGGCAAGAGATTTGGCTTGGACATAAATTGGTTAGTCTGGAGTACAATCTTACAGATAGTGACTAAACATTTTGTAACTGAATAATACATGCAGTAACAACTGCTCAACATTTTTTCAGAAAAGCTTTTTGTTAATCATCTTGTCAGAGCTGAATCGCAATTGAGAGTGATAGTCTGAGATATAGACATAAGTGAATTTAAGACAAATGCTTTATTGGAGGAACGGAAGGGTGCTCTTTATTTGTAATTGTGTTTATCTAATTTTGTCACTAGCTTTGGTGAGCAAATGTCAACTTGTCCATGAGAGATTCTGTTGTTTCTGTGATTTAGCATCCAGGTCCTAGATTACAAGGAGGTGGAGAAGTTGCACAAATATTGACCATCGCGGGTTATATTGTCTTGTAACAACAGCAGTATCAGAGATGGTCCATCTTCTTATTGCTACTTTTTCTACTGCTTCACCTCAGTAACCACAACAACAAACTTCTCCTTGAGTTTCATGGTTTATTGGATGAATTTGCACTTCTGACACAGTGTGAGTCCACAGAGGTCATCCAATAAGGTCTACCTACTACCCCGTGACATGGTGCAGCTAGCTCTATTCTGTCAACAAAAGTAATTTGCATTGGCATTGCATACTGTTTTGCTTGCAAGCTAGCTAATACAGTTGTGCTGCTCTCCATTGATGTTTATATGCTTAGCTACGTTGTTTATAGGGAGAAATATGTTTTAAATCCGACTGCGTTTTGATGGCATTAGATTGGCTATATACTTTATATACAGGTTAATTGCTCCCATGTCCATGGCTGAGTCAATAATTTTGTCAAATGTCTGTCATGAAACATGTTGGTGCCTATCCCTGAGCTACAGACCGTAATATCTGCAACAGATGACAAAGTTCTATACCACCTTCCCTGGATTCACTTCTCCTCACTTAATTTGAGATAGGACAATCTATAGCGGAAGGCCCATATGATGTAAAGCCCAGTCCTATATTGTCCATCATCCTCTTCTGCCACCAACTACACATCTTTGCTTCTACCCCTTTTCTTCATCCTGCAGCTGCAATGGCAGCCAGATTTTCATCAACAATGAGGTGTAATCCCTGTACAGTATTAGTGCTGTAACTCCTAAAAGTCAGTTATCCTCAAGTTTTGCAAACAGCTATAGCAGCCACAATAGTCAAAACAGCCTACAAGCTTACTAATAGGTTAAAAAGACTATCCAGGGACTTAGCTCAGTGCAGCTAAAGATCCCTTTAAATATTGTTGATGCAACTTATTTGCTGAATTTTGCTGCCGAGAATTACTGGGAGAGGTGAAGAATCACAAATCTGGTGCTCCTGTAGTTCAGTTTGGGAAAACAAGTGAAGGACTGTTATGAAAACCCCACATGCCAAATGGGCAATATTAATTTCATCGATTAGAATTTTGCCTGAGACTTTTACTGGAAATTGTTACAAATAACTTTTTTTAAAAAGCTAGCAGCAAAGATGGCCAATTTGCACAAGAATCATCAACAGAGTAGACCAGAGACAAACATGGCTAACCCAACTTAACCAGAACAATAGGGTGCTCTCTGATTCAATTACCTGAGACAGCCTTATCAATGCGGTCGTTAAGAGCCATCAACACCCTTTGACTTTGAGAGAGCCAACCCCCCACCAAGTATGTCCAGATAGCCTGAGGGGAAAGCCTTGAATCTCAGAGAAAATTACAGAAGAAGCTCATTAAAACACAAAGAGGTGGTTATGTCATGCTTGTGCAACTCTGGGAGTCTGAGTTTTTGTGAGTCAGAAGACAGCAGACAGTAACTGGAAGCCATCAAGGGAACAGCTCTCTATCCCCCTCTCTCCAGTAAAGATCCAGAGAAGCCTTGGCTGAAACTTCTAAAGCCTCAAACCTACAGATCAGCACAGCCAGCAACTACGGAACAAAGATAAAACCTCCTCTTCTGCCTTCCAGAACCTGAGAAGCAAACCTACAACTGTACACGTGGCCCAGTGAGGACTTCAGGACTACAATTTCAACTAAGGACTCTGGGATTCAGATTCAGTATTTAAATTCCATTTATTTTATAGTCTACTCCAACCACACATCTCTGTTTCCTTCTGTAATCTATTTCTGTGTGCATGTGTCTCTCATGTGAATGTGACTGTGGATGTGTAGCATATTTTAGTAATTTTAACCGATTTACAGTTTTTAAAAATTTGTTCATAAACTTACATCTTTCCTGTTTAAACTCAAGAAAACCTGTCCGATTGGTTCATTTGCAATTATATTAGAGGAACAGGAGCAAGCGCTCACTGAGGTAGTAAGTTCAATCATTGTGATAAACAAGGATAAACCCTGTTGCGGTCAAACCAGAGAAGGGGCGAAAGGGGAGCTTAAGACCCCCTCTTCACCAGGTCGTAACAAGGACACTTATTTTGTTGACCTCGATTTTGCGGTTGGTGGAAAAGCTGTGGGCTTGCCGCTGAATGCACAAACTTATTTGTTCTTTGGCTGCAATGAGAACTTCCTCTTCTTGCTACAGCACAATCTAGCATTGAGAGAAACAGCGAGGTCATCCAGCATGGTACATTGCTGGCCAAGTCACGCCCCCTAGTGAGGTCACTATAGTTTAAAACAGTTATGACACTTTTAAAGCTGTTATTAACTTTTAAATACTTTTAACACTTTCATAAACTTTAAAACCTTACAAACTTTTAAATACTGAGACTGAGGGAGAGAGACTTAGAGGGAGGGAGACAGATAGAGACAGACAGACAAAAAGGAAGACAGAGAGAGAGAGGAGAGACACTGAGTCATATACAGAGAGGGAGAGAAACTGGGGCAGAGACCCTAGACACTCAGAGAAGGAGACAGAGAGAAACTGAGACACCGACACCAGACCTAGAGGGAGAAACACAATGAGGGAGTGGATTGAAACACTGACAGAGAGAGACAAATACATACACAGAGGGAGAGACAGCCTTAAACCACCAGACACACAGCGAGAAAAACCCTACACACACACTGACACAGAGAGAGACCCACAAGCAGAGACACTGAGATAGAGGGAGAAACTGAAATACAAGATCCAGAGGGAGAGACTGAAACACCAGACCCAGAGACAGAGTGGGAGACAAGTTAGAACCTACTTCCTCATACCGACCAGCCCCTCACAGCATCTTTAAACAAAATCTTGGCGTGACTTCAAGGCCAGGGTTAAATCTCCTTCCCTCTTCCCCACAGAGCCAGTACTCATCTTGGGGCATGTGTCTGTGCCACTGGGTTTGGAGAGTTGACAGGTACAGGAAAGTTCTTTATTACATAGGAACATAGGACTTGTTACGACCAGGTGAGGAGGGGGTCTCGGGCTCTCCCGTCACCCTTCCTCTTATTTGACTGCAACAGGGTTTATTCCTTTCTTTAACAGTGGTTGTGCTTACCATCTCAGTGAGTGTTTTACCTTTTTCCTTTAATGTGATCATGAAAGAACCAATTGGACAGGTTTTCTTGAGGTTAAATAAGAAAGAGGTAAGTTTATTATACTTAACATTCTAACCCAATTTAAAAATATCCTACACATTCACATGGGAATCAAGCACACACGAATAGATTATAGAAGGGAAAATAGATTTGGTTGTTGGATTAAAGTCCAGAATAAATGGAACTTAAATACAGTCTGTAAATTCAGTAGTCCTCGGCTGAACCTGTATTCTTGAAGTTCTTGGTTGGTCAAAGTGCACTTCTGCTGGCTTGCTTTGCTCAGAGTTTTCCTGAAGGTAGAACTGGTAGTTGATTCTCTTCCCCTGATTGCTGGCTGTAGCAGTCTGTAGGCTTGGAGGGTCCCCTAGTTGCAGACTGTTCTTTTCTTGATATTTTCTGGGGAGAGACAGGGGAGCCCAGAAGGCTGCTGTACACTCAGTAAATGCCTGTTTGTGTAAAAAAAACTTGTTTCTTCAAAGATGAACAGGCAGTCACATGGTTCTTTTCAATCCCCTTTGTTTCTAATGAGGTCCAAAGTCTAAAACCCAAAACTTCTCTTAGGTTGGGTAGGCAGTCTTTATCCCCTGGAGGGACGTCTCCATTAAGAATACCTCGAGATGGTTTGGAATGTCCCACTAACGAGGGTGATCTGGCTAATCCTAATCTACTCAGTTAGCCAAAGTATTGTTATGGCTGGCTTCTTGTTAAGACTTTTTGTCTCCAGTTCAATCTCCTGGTATTTCAAATGTAAATGGCAGTGGCCATCTTGGCTGCTAGATTTTTTTAAAGTTACTTGTAGGGTTTTTTCCATTAAAGGTCTAAGGTAAGTTTCCAACTGATGAAATTAATATTTCCCATTTGGCATAACAGGGTTTCCTGACAGACTTAGGAGCAGGAGTAGGCCATTTGGTCCTTCAAGCCTGCTCTGCCATTCCATAAGATCATGGCTGATCTGGTTGTGGTCTCAACTCCCCATAACCCTTGACTCCCTTGTCTATTAAAAATCTATCTAACTCAGCCTTTAAATTCAATGGCTCAGCCTTCACTACTTTCTGGAGAAGAGAATTCCACAGACTAACGACCGTCTGAGGGGAAAAAGATTCTTCTCGTCGCCTTCTTAAAAGGGATTACTCTTATTCTTAAACTGTGTCTCCTACTTCTAGTGTCCCCCACAAGATGAAACATCCTTCTGGTATCCACTCTATCAAGTCCCCTCAGGATCTTATATGTTTCAATAAGATCACCGCTCATTCTTCGAAACTCCAATGGATATAGGCCTTCATCCCTGGAATTAGTCAAAATATGAGTTAGTGTTGTTGAAAGCTTCTCTGACTCCTGGTTTTGCCTAAATATCCCATCTGCCGGGATCTGTCCCTCGGGTATCAACACCACCTGGCTCCTCAACCCCCCCACCGCCCCAATTGGCTCCTCTTCTCTCCAACCCACCCCCTGACTCCTCCTCCACTGCTCCTCTTCCCCACCCCATCCCAGCTCCTCTTCCTCTCACCCAGCTCTTCAGTACCACCGATGTCAGAAACAGCACTTGATATAAAACCAATGGGAGAGGGAGCGAAACTGCTTGGAATTAAATAGCCTATACCCAATGTACGGAAGGTCCTCATCAGGGAATTCCTCTTTGTTGACAATGCTGCATTAACATTCCACACAGAAGAGTGTCTGCAGAGACTCATCGACAGGATTGTGGCAGCCTGCAACGAATTTGGCCTAACTATCAGCCTCAAAAAAACGAACATCATGGGACAGGACGTCAGAAATGCTCCATCCATCAATATCGGCGATCATGCTCTGGAAGTGGTTCAAGAGTTCACCTAACTAGGCACAACTATCACCAGTAACCTGTCTCTCAACGCAGAAATCAACAAGCGCATGGGAAAGGCGTCCACTGCTATGTCCAGACTTGCCAAGAGGGTGTGGGAAAATGGCGCACTGACACGGAACATGAAAGTCCGAGTGTATCAAGCCTGTGTCCTCAGTGCCTTGCTCTATGGCAGCGAGGCCTGGACAACGTACGTCAGCCAAGAGCGACGTCTCAATTCATTCCATTTTCACTGCCTCCGGAGAATCCTTGGCATCAGGTGGCAGGACCGTATCTCCAACGCAGAAGTCCTCGAGGCAGCCTACATCCCCAGCATATACACCCTACTGAGCCAGCGGCGCTTGAGATGGCTTGGCCATGTGAGCCGCATGGAAGATGGCAGGTTCCCCAAAGACGCATTGTACAGTGAGCTCGTCACTGGTATCAGACCCACCGGCCACCCATGTCTCCGCTTTAGAGACGTCTGCAAACGCGACATGAAGTCCTGTGACATTGACCACTAGTCGTGGGAATCAGTTGAAAGTGATCACCAGAGCTGGCGGGCAGCCATAAAGGCGGGGCTAAAGAGTGGCAAGTCGAAGAGACTTAGCTGTTGGCAGGAAAAAAGACAGAAGCGCAAAGAGAGAGCCAACTGTTTAACAGCCCCAACAACCAATTTTATCTGCAGCGCCTGTGGAAGAGTCTGTCACGCTAGAATTGGCCTTTATAGCCACTCCAGGCGCTGCTTCACAAACCACTGAGCAGCTCTAGGCGCTTACCCATTGTGTCTCGAGACAAGGAGGCCAAAGAAAGAAGCATGTTCATTTTAGGTCTGAGAAACAGGTGCGATTATATTAAATTTCTCTCCCATATTTTAACCATCATTGTGTAAACCTTTTTTCTAATTTCCTCATTAATTATTTTTGTGATCATATTAAATATGTACCCTTATGCTACTGACTCGCTGACCCGTGCAAAATATCACTTGTTATCTTATAATGATTCAGAATTCATAACGTTCTCAGCTCTAGTCGGAAAATACCTCTAACTTATTAAGAATTTTGATAATCGTAACCCTTCATCTCTGATAATGGTAACATCCTAATGAATTTATATTTTGATCTGGAGTTTCCATTCAGTTGCGCTGGTTTTTCCGTCACGATTGCCCCAATATCGACGTAACTTGTGCAAAAGATTGTGGAACTTTAAGCATAAATTGCATTCAGCATAACTCGAGTTTCTGCAGCTCTTTTGCGTTAGATTTAAAATTATCACACTAGAAGTGGTCCAAACCCACAAAATTGGCTACACCCCCAAACTCAATTAATACTTTTTTAATAATATTTTTTAAAAGTCATTTTCAGGAATTTAAAATCGGGTTACTTGCAAATGGTGGATTGACACTTTACTTTAAAATGCTTAAGTTTTTGTAATAAATCCACTTTCAGGTGTAAAAATGAAAGTTAACCAAGTTACCAGTTATAAATATATGAAGGAATGTTTTTTAAATCAAAAATAAAAAAAATTATGGGTTAAAGGTTGCCTGACTGCGCTGGTTCATGGTAGATTTTGCATTCAGCAATATGCAATTGAGTTTGAGTAGAAACCCAACAAAAAAAATCTGCGAACGCCCTCAAATTTCAGTGCAATTTGTGCCAGAAGTGGAAACTATACCCCTGTATGTTCAGCATTGTTTCTAACTTCTTCCTAAAATGGAGGGCCCAAAACTGTGCACAATATGAATTGGAGTGGGAGACAGTCACTGAACCTTACTTTCAATACAGTGAGCATAAAAGGGATGCTATGTCATACTGAGAGCTCAATACTACAGAATACCTAGAGAAGTATAGAAAGTGCAGGGATGAAATTCAAAAAAAATTGGGAAAGCAAGCAGAGGGCATAAAAAATATTGGCAAGTAAATCATGGAAAACCCAGACCTGCTGAGTATTTCCAGCATTTCTTGTTTTTATTTCAGATTTCCAGCATCTGCAGTATTTTGCTTTTATTATTATTACAGAAAACCCAAAGATGTTTCATATATACTTAAAGAGCAAGAGAATAACTAATCAACAAGTAGGACCAATTAGAGACCAAAAGGGTAATGTGTGTGGACGCGGAAGGCGTAAACATGGTTCTTGATAAATACTTTGTGTCTGTCTTCACAAAATAGGGGGACAATACATACATTGTAATTACGGAGGAGGAGTGTGAAATATTAAATAGGATAAACATAGCAAGAGAGGAAATATTCAAACTTTAGTGCTTTTGAAAGTGAATAAATTGCCAGGCCCACTTAAAATTTATCCCAGGCTGCTAAGTAAAGCAAGGAAGGAAATAGCAGAGGCCCTGATCATCATTTTCCAATCCTCTCTGGCTATGGCAGCAGTACTGGAGTACTGCTAATGTTGTACCATTGTTTAAAAAAAGGAAGGGATAGACTGAGCAATCACAGGCCAGTCAGCCTAACCTTGGTGGTGGGCAAATTATCGGAAAAAATTCTGAGGGACAGTATAAATCGTCATTTAGAAAGGCATAGATTAATCAAGGACAGTCAGCATGCATTTGCTAAGGGAAGGTCAGGTCTGACTAACTTGATTGAATTTTTTGAGGAAGTAACAAGAAGGGTCAATGAATGTACCACATTTGATGTAGTCGATTAGGACTTTAGCAAGGCTTTGGACAAGGGGCCACATGGCAGACTGGTCAGAAAAGTTAGAGTCCTTGGGATCCAAGGGCAAGTGGCACATTGGATCCAAACGTGGCTCAGTGGCAGGAAGCAAAAGGTAATGGTCGACAGGCGTTTTTGTGACTGGAAAGCTGTTTCCAGTGGGGTTTTGCAGGGCTCAGTAGTAGGTCCCTTGGTTTTTGTGGTATATATCAATAATTTAGATTTAAATGAAGAGGACATGATTAAGATGATACAAAAATTGGGTGTGAAGTTGATAGTGAAAATGAAAGCTGCAGACTGCAGGAAGATGTCAATGGACTGGTCAGGAGGGCAGAAAAGCGTCAAATGTTCAGGTGGATAGAAAAGTGTCAAATGGAATTCAGTCCGGAGAATTGTGAGGTAATGCATTGGGAGGCCAAACAATAAATGATAGGATACTGAGAAGCATAAAGGAACAAAGGGACCTTGCAGTGTATCTCCATGGGTCCCTGAAGGTAGCAGGACTGGTAGACTAGGTGGTTAAGAAGGCTTATGGAATACTTTCCTATATTAGTCAAGGCATAGAATATATGAGCCAGGGACGTTATGCTAGAACCGTATCAAGTACAAGTTAAGCCACAGAAATGCATACAGTTCTGATCACATTACAGGAAGGACATGATCGTACTAAAGAGAATACAGAGGAGATTTATGAGGAGATTTTTAGGAATGGAGAATTTTAGCTACATGGAAAGATTGAATAGACTGAGGTTGTTTTCCTTTGAACAGAAGAGCCTGAGGGGAGATTTAATTGAGGTGTGTAAAACTACAAGGGGCCTACGTAGAGTGGATAGGAAGGACCTATTTGCCATAGTGGGGAGATAAATAACCAGGGGCATAGATTAAAAGTAATTGTTAGAAGGATTAGAGGACAGTTGAGGAGAATTTTTTCACCCAGATGGTGAAGGTCTAGAAGCCACTGCCTGAAAGGGTGGTAGAAGCAGAAACCCTCATCGAATTAAAAATAACTTGATATGCACTTGAAGTTGTAACCCACAGGGTAGGGACTAACAGGTGGAAAGTGGGATTAGGCTCTTTTACAGCTGGTACAGACACAATAGGCTGAATGTTTCTATATAGGGAGAAGGAGTCTGAATTTCCTCAGTTGCCCTTCTTCGCCAGCCTGCTGGTGGCTTCCTGGTTCTTGAAGTTATTCACACAACAGCTGCTGCTGCGAAAGCATGAGCTCATATACTCAAGTACGGGGTGGGGGCGCAACCTTTATAATATAAATGCAATGAACGTATGCAGATATCTTGTGATCAAATCTCTAGGAATATGTGCAACCAGAATTGGCAAATCTAGCAGGGTGGGTAAAGGCTGGCGTGGAGCATAAACGCCGGCATAGACTGGATGGGCCGCATAGCCTGTTTCTGTGCAGCTGATGGTATGTAAATGGCAGGTTTCTGGTGCAGGCTGGAACTGGACGTGAGTCCAACTCTAGAGGAAACTGTGACCGCCATCAACCAGATGAAGAGCAACAAAGCCCCCAAAGTCGATGGAATTCCACCCAAAGCCTTGAAGCATGGTGGCCCTGCCCTATACATCAAGCTCCATGAGTTTTTCATGGCCTGCCGGGAACAGCGCAGGATTCCACAGGCTTTTCGTGATGCCGTTATCATCACCTTGTACAAAAACAAAGCAGAAAAATCAGACTGCTCCAACCACTGTGGGATCACCCTCCTTTCTATTGCTGGGAAGATCCTGGCTAGAATACTTCTGAACAGGCTTGTGCCTACCATTGCAGAAGAAAACCTTCCAGAGAGCCAATGTGGTTTTGGAGAAAACAGAGGCACCATAGAATCGGGGCTGAATTTTCTGAGTGCGCCGCAGTTCTGGTGGCGTGCATCCCGCGCGGATACGCCGTCCCTGAGCCCCCGCGATAATATGCGCAGGAGCTCATTTAAATAGAGGGGGCGGAGGGGCCGCCCCCGATGATGTAGGGGGGCAGCCGCCGCATCCCCGGCAACGGCATCCGGTGCCTCCACGCAGGCGCCAGCCATTTTTAAAGGGCTTTAAGCCCTTACAATTAATTTTAGTGTTTAAAGGTACATCAGCAGTAATTTTTATTAAATGTAAAATTAAGTGATGGAGGCCCTTCCCCAAACTCCCCAATTGGCTTTTTCAAATATCCGAACATCCCCCTCCGCCCACAACCTTCAATCTTTTGCCCTTCAACCCCTTCCCACCATCCCCACATCCAATCAAAATTGTTTTCCCCACTCCTCCACCCTGAAAATTTTATTCCTCCCCCCTCCCCACCAGGTTCTCACCTCGAAACTCTGCACTAGAGAGAGTACAGAGGAGATTTACGAGGATGTTGCCAGGACTGGAAAAATGCAGCTATGAGAAAAGATTGGATAGGCTGGGGTTGTTCTCCTTGGAACAGAGAAGGCTGAGGGAAGATATGATTGAAATGTACAAAATTTTGAGGGACCTGGATAGAATGGAGGTGAAGGGTCTATTCACCTTAGCAGAGAAGTCAGCGACAAAGGGGCATAGATTCAAAGTGATTGGTAGAAAAATTGGAGGGGAGTTGAAGAAAAACCTTTTTACCCAGAGGGTGGTGATGGTCTGGAACTCACTGCCTGAAAGGGTAACTGAGGCAGAGACCCTCAACTCATTCAAAAGGAGTCTGGATATGCACCTCAAGTGCCGTAAGCTGCAGGGCTACAGACCAAATGCTGGAAGGTGGGCTTAGAATAGGTGGATCTTTTTTTGGCTGGCACAGACACGATGGGCCAAGTGGCCTCTTTCTGTGCCTTAAACTTTCTACGATTATATGATTTCTATGAAGGCCGAATGGAGGTTACCGCCGCCTGCAGGTAAGTTTATTTAAATATCGTTAGGGTTCATTTTAATATGGAGCTGAAGGGCCCACCACTAGGGGGGCCGCATCGAGGTCCCCCCACCGTCGGGAATATGCGGTGGGCCCGTCTCGACATCGCTGGCCGAGGCGGGCCTCTCCCCACAGAATTTTACCGGCCCCCATGCCACGACTCGTGGCATCAAGGCACTGTTAAAATTCAGCCCATGGTATTTGCACTCAGACTATTATAAGAAATGTGTCCTGAGCAAAACAAAGGCCTGTATGTTACTTTTGTAGACCTCACCAAGGCATTCGACACTGTGAGCAGAGATGGACTTTGGAAAATCCTTGTAAAACGTGGATGCCCACCCAGATTCCTGGCCATGGTGAAGCAGTTTCATGAAAATCAGTACGGACAAGTCAAGCAAAACAGCAACCTCTCGAGTCCCTTCTGAACCTCCAATGGCATGACGCAGGGATGTGCGCTGGCCCTGACCTTATTCACCATCTTTTTCAGCATGATGCTGCAGCAGGCAACAGAAGACCTTAAGGAGGGAGTTTACGCAAGCTTCTGGATTGATGGAGGCCTTTTCAACTTCAGGCGTCTTCAGGCTCACACAGAGACACAAGAGAAGCTCATCCGTGAACTTCTTTTCGCCGATGACTGTGCTCTCCTGACTCACAGTCAGTCAGACCCGCAACGTATATCAACATATTTTTCCAAGGCGGAACAACTCTTCGGATTAAAAATTAGTTTAAAGAAAATTGAAGTCCTGCATCAGCCTGCACCCCAAGAAGAATATAGATCACCAAGCATTGACATCGAGGGAACAGAGCTGAATGCCATCAAGCAATTTACTTATTTGGGTAGCATCATCTCATTTGATGCCACCTTAGACAAGGAAGTGGACAATAGGCTCTCAAAAGCAAACAGCACATTCGGCAGACTCTATAAACGAGTGTGGAGCAACCAGAGCCTCAGAGCACAAACCAAAGTGTACAAAGCCGTAGTCCTCACCACTCTTCTGTGTGGCACTGAGTCATGAGTCCTATACCACCATCATGTACGCCTTCCAGAGCGCTTCCAACAGCACTGCCTCCGCAGCATCCTCAAGATCCACTGGCAGGACCGCATCACAAACATTGAAGTCCTGGAAACAGACAACTTCACCAGCATCAAGGCCATCCTCCTGCAAAGCCAACTGCGTTGGGCGGGTCACGTTGCCTGGATGGATGACAGTTGCCTGCCCAAGATCGTGTTGTATGGAGAGCTGACCACTGGTAAGAGGAACAGAGGGGCCCCATGCAAACATTTCAAGGACTGCCTGAAGAAGTCCCTCACTGTGCCACATGGATCATTGTCAGTGGGAAGCGCAGGCCATAGATCGTGATGCCTGAAGATGCTATATCAGGAGGACTAGACACCTTTGAGACTGAGTCAAGAACCAGCATGAAAGAGAAAAGGAGGATAGATCCAATTGCCCCAAGCAGCGACTACACCTTTACTTGTACCCGCTGTGGGAGAATCTGCCGGTCACGGATAGGCCTGACTAGCCACCAGTGGGCCTGCAACCGATAAGTACAACCTTCCTAAAATCTTCGTCTGCGTGAAGAAATGCCAAGATGGATGGTGCAGGCTGTTCCAGCAGCTGAGCTCAGGTTAAGCATGTCAACAAAGTTAAAAAAACTGAAGCCCATCACTACCAATTCATGACACCAACAACATAAGAAGCAGGAGTAGGCTATTCAGTCCCTGAAGCCTGCCCCGCCATTCAATAAGATCATGGCTGCTCTGTCCCAGTCCTCAACTTCTCTTTCAGGCCTGCTCTGCCTAACCCTCGACTCCCCGAGATGTCAAAAATCGATCTACCTCCTCCTTAAATACATTTAGTGGCCGTGCCTCCACAACTCTCTGAGGCAGAGAATTCCAGAGATTCACCATCATCTGAGAGAAGAAATTCCTTCGCATCTCAGTTTTAAATGTGTGCCCCCTTATTCTGTAATTATGTCCCCTAGTTCGAGATTCCCCCACTAGTGGAAACATCTCAACATCTACCCTGTCAAGCCCCCTTAAAATCTTATATGTTTCTATAAGATCACCTCTCATTCTTCTAAACTCCAATGAATAAAGGCCTAACCTGTTTAGCCATTCTTGATAAGACAGCCCCTTCATCCCAGGAATCAGCCTAGTGAACCGTTTCTGAACTGCCTCCAATACTAGTATATCCTTCTTTAAGTACGGGGACCAAAATTGTATGCAGTACTCCAGGTGTGGTCTCACCAACACCCTGTACAGTTGTAACAGGAGGACTTCCCTATTTTTAAACTCTAATCCCCAGCAATAAAGGCCAAAATTCCATTTGCCTTCTGAATTACTTGCTGTACCTGCATGCTAACCTTTTGTGTTTCATGCACAAGAACACCCAGATCCCTCTGTACTGCAGTATTTTAGATTAGATTTGATTAGAGATACAGCACTGAAACAGGCCCTTCGGCCCACCGAGTCTGTGCCGACCATCAACCACCCATTTATACTAATCCTACACTAATCCCATATTCCTACCAAACATCCCCATCTGTCCCTATATTTCCCTACCACCTACCCATACTAGTGACAATTTATAATGGCCAATTTACCTACCAACCTGCAAGTCTTTTGGCTTGTGGGAGGAAACCGGAGCACCCGGAGAAAACCCACGCAGACACAGGGAGAACTTGCAAACTCCACACAGGCAGTGCCCAGAATCGAACCTGGGTCCCTGGAGCTGTGAGGCTGCAGTGCTAACCACTGCACCACTGTGCCGCCCCTTTATTGTAGTCTTTCTCCATCTAAATAATAATCTGCCTTTTTATTCTTCCTACCAAAGTGGATGACCTCACACTTTCCCACATTGAACACCATTTGCCAAGTTTTTGCCCACTCACTTAACCTATCTATATCCCTTTGCAGATTCTTTGTGTCCTCATCACAACATGCCTTCCCACCTATTTTTGTATCATCAGCAAATTTGGATACACTACACTCTGTCCCTTCGTCTAAGTCATGAATGTAGATAGTAAATAGCTGAGGCCCTAGGACCGATCCTTGTGGCACCCCACTAGTTACGGCTTTCCAACCTGAAAAAGATCTATTGATCCCGACTCTCTGCCTTCTGTGTGTTAGCCAATCCTCAATCCATGCCAATACCCTGAGCTCCTATTTTGTGCAATAACCTTTTATGTGGCACCTTATCAAACGCCTTCTGAAAATCCAAATACACATCTACTGGTTCACTTTTATCCACTCTGCTTGTTATATCCTCAAAGAACTCTAACAAATTTGTCAAACATGATTTCCCTTTCATAAAACCATGTTGACTCTGTTTGATTGTATTATGTTTTTCTAAATGTCCTGTTATTTCTTCCTTAATAATCGACTCAAGCATTTTCCCAATGACTGATGTTAAGCTAACTGGTCTATAGTTTCCTGCTTTCTGCCTCCCTCCTTTCTTGAATAGGGGTGTCACATTAGCAGTTTTCCAATCCGCTGGTACCCTACCGGAATCCAGTGAGTTTTGGTATATTATGACCAATGCCTCCACTATCTCTGCAGCCACTTCTTTTAAAACCCTGGGGTGCAGGCCATCAGGTCCTGGCGACTTGTCTGCCATCAGTCCCATCAGTTTGTCCAGCACCTTTTCCCTCATGATAGAGATTGTTACAAGTTCCTCCCTCCCATTTACACCTTGTTCATCTAATATTGTTGGGATGTTTATAGTGTCCTCCACTGGGAAGACTGATGCAAAATATTGTTTTAAATTATCTGCCATTTCCCTGTTCCCTGTTATTAATTCCCCATTCTCATCCTCTAAGGGCCCTACACTTACTTTAGCTACTCTCTTCCTTTTAATATACCCATAGAAACTCTATTATTATTGTCATAGAAACTCTTAGTTTGTTTTTATATTTCTTGCCAATTTACTCTCATAATCAATTTTATCCCTCTTTTTTAGTCATCTGCTGCTGGTTTCTAAAAACTTTCCAATCCTCTGGCCTACCACTCGTTTTCGCCAC